>NC_133535.1:128612498-128944998 GCF_048544455.1 Silene latifolia
GCAGCACTTGCTGCGCCTCTTCCTGAGGTTGTCGCCGTTCCTGCTTCTCTTCTTCTTCCTTCGTCTTCTGTTGGTTTCGCCTTTTGTCTTCTTTCGTCTTTGTTTGTTCTTATTTCGTTCACATGATAATTTAACATATTGTTCATCATTAGTCCATCATTAATTCATCATATTTAACCTAGTTAGTTTATTAATTTGTTAATTAACCCTCATTAATCTTGTAAATAATTAGTTCTAATTCCGTTTCATCCATGTTTATTGCTTTTATGACCGTTAATCATATGTAAATAATCTATTAATCACTTCCATCCGAGTAAATAATATTAATCAATCATTAAAATCACCAACGAACATTAACGACTTGCAATTCCGGCTTCACAGCCAGAACTGAGCCAAGGAACGGACGCAGCAACTGTTGCGCCTCTTCCAATGGACGCAGCTCTGCTGCGCCTGTTCCTGGCTGATTTCTGTCTCTGAACTCCCGTGTTGCCTTGACCTAGTTTTAATTACGTATTTAATTAACTATTATTCGTATTATCGCCTTAATTTCTGTTCGTTAATTTATTCCTTTGTTTATTCTTTTCCAAATTATCCGTTTTAAATGTATTTTCGACATAAATCAATGAACCCGATGTAATTATTATAATTTTCCTTTATTGTATTTATCATTGTATTTCTTTATTATTGCTTGTATGTTTTCACATGTAATTAATCTTAAATCCCGATTCGACCTAATTGTATGTTAAATTACGTGTTAACCGACTTAGTATTAATTCTCACATGCTAGGATTAATTTATTGGATGTTGCATTGCATGCATATAATCGACAATATATCAAGTATAGACAATTTCCCTAATCATTAGTAGAGGCCGCTATCGAGGCGGGCGGGATTAGGTGTTCGATCAAAAGAGCTTCCTAATACGTACCCTCACCCCTTACTCCAGATCTCTGTGAACATCCGTGTTCATTGGCATCCACGAGAGTCATTCTAGACATAGAATGCTAAGGGTAACGAGTTCTTGGTGTCTTATGTCACTACTTTGTGTCTTGACATGACACGAGGTATTCGAACGGTTTCCAATTTTCCACAATAAATTGGTGGCGACTCCACAAATGCAAACACTTGTTCCCAAGCGCCCCTGTGGCCCATGTCCACAGTTTGGCGACTCCGCTGGGGATAATACACTTACGTGTAGCCAAGGGTGAAACTTGAACAAGGTTAGGGAATAGTTTGTACAAGACAATTGTCGGTTTTCATAACTCGGTCTTCCTAGATCGTTTATTCGGCCTTCCTAGGCCCAACCCAACCCATTCGACCAATCGTCCCGTCTAAACGGTCCTAATTCTTATTTGGGCCTAAGGATGGATAACGATTGACGTTATCCATACCATGGTACTTACTCTTGTTTGTATCAAGGACTTTCACTACTTGAGGAAATGGACTAGGAATCGGCCTTACTCTTGTTTGGTACGAGCCTCTCCACAGACTTCGGGTTTGATTGTTTGGTATGGCAACCCACCCTTTAAACCAAAACCCATTTAAATACACTCAGCATCCCGTTATAATGCTTGTATATTGTTTGTACCATACGTGATCACCCTTTTCTAAACAAAACCATGACGATTTTTGTAAAATTCAAAATCCTTCTTTAAAATGTAAAATTTCAAACTTGGGCCTAATATTAGCGCAAAACAAGCCGAATCTCTGTCCAATTGTCGAGTCAAAATTCGGGCCTCAAAACCCATTTCAAAACCTCACTTCGAGTCCACTCCTACAACTACACTAAAGTTGACTAGGACCAACATTTTTCAAACTTTGTCATTTCCTCAAAACTCACTGACACAAGTGGCACACTCCCACTTCACAAGTCAAAACATTTCTTTTCGAGTAAGTGTGCTAGAGTGGCCGATCGTGTTTTGATTCGTCGTCGATCTCTTATTTAGTTCCCAAGATGCCTGAAACAAGCGACGTGAACTTCAACCAACTCCAGAATGGTAATGATCAAATCCTAGCCGCGCTAGCTCGTCTCCAAGTTACTCAAGACCAAGTGTATGATCGACTTGACACCATTGAGGGCTGAATATATGCCGTGGAAACGAGGATGCCTCCTCGAGAAAGTGAGATCTCTGATGACTTCGTGAACGACTTCGGGGACGAAAACCCTCCCATGGGTATGACTGCAGCTGAGAAACGACTCCAATACTTAGAGGAGCAATTGATGTATCTCAAAGGGGATGACATTTATAGGGAGAATAATCGCAAATATGAGGCTGTGAGTTCCAAGTTGCCAACCAACTTCAACATGATGGATATCCCTAAATTCAAAGGACATGAAAACCCTTTGAACCATATTCGTGCTTTCAAGGATTACATGTCTATCAAAGGCATTAAACCCGAGATGTTCTTAAGGATCTTTCCTTCATCTCTTGACACCATCCCAAAACAATGGTTCTATTAGCTAGAGCACAAGAAAATCGCTACCTGGGACGATGCCGCAATCGAGTTTGCTAAACAATATGCGGATAATGCGGAAATCCAAGTCAACATGCGCACTTTAGAGGTTCTTACCCAAAATGACAAAGAAGGTTTCACCGATTTCCTAAGTCGGTGGAGGAAAACTAGTATTCAACTTGTTGAACGCCCGGATGAGGCTACCCTTGTGGAGAAATTCGTGGACAACCTAAAGCCCATCTATGCAAATCATTTGAGGTATCAAAACATCAAGACTTTCAAAGACTTGACCGTACTAGGGACAAGGATCGAAGATGACGTAAAGGACTCTTGTCCAAAATGATAGGTCGTGGATATCAAGGCTCAACAAGTCGTTCTTACGGCTCTACTAGCAAGACTGATGAAGTTAACCTCCTTGAGCCATCCAAGAAGAGTACCCCTCCAAGGAAATTCACAAATCTAGGGGACACGTATTCCAACGCTCTGAAAAGATTGATGAAACTTGGGAAACTTCAACCCATATGCCCTACGCCCGAACCAGAAAATAAATCCAAGTTCTGGGATGAGAATTCGTACTGCGAATACCATAGAGGTAAGGGACATGAAACAGAGAAATGTTACCAATTGAAAAATGTACTTCAAGATATGATTGAAGACGGTCGCCTACCAATACCGCCTAGAGGTAAGCTTAACAACACTAAGAATCCTCTTGGAGTTCTAGTGATTACAAATGAAGAATCTACCATAGATTGTTCACATCTCATTTCTCCAGTCGAAAATGAAGTTCATGCAATAGAAAATGAAGGGAACTACTCCACCATTTCTCCAACCATCACTGATTTCATCGCATGGGCAAAAAGTGTGGATAGGCAAGTCATGGAACTAGAGAGTGCAGTGGCAACCTTACGTGGCCCCAATGCCACACCTATAGAATGTGCACCACTAGTTTTTTCTCAAAACACTACAATGCAAGAAGTAGTAGCCATGGTTGATGAACTAGTCGACCAAATTATCCAATTAGAAGCTGAAATCATGAGAATGAGGGAACTTGTTACCATCAATGGAATATGGGCCGATGATGATGAAGATGAGTATCTCACTGAACACTACTTAGTCAAAGTCAGTGAGGAAATAGTCCAGAATTGTGAAGATCAAGATGTAGATCACCTCACTCGTTCAGGGCGCCCATACCAAAATACTTATCAAAATGGTCCCATAGCAAACGGACCAACCAATGTGGTCACACCAAATGATAATGAAGAAGGCTCTACCGACCATCTACTAAAGCAACTACAAAAGACAAAGGCTGATCTTTCAGTCTGGCAACTAGTGTCAAGCTCATTCCCACATCGCCAAGCTTTACTACAAGCTTTGGCCAAACTAAATGTGGCACATAACTCCACACCCGACGACGTGGTCAACTTGTTCTTCCAAGAATCACCAAAGCTAAGCAATCCTATTAATTTCTCGGATGAGGATTTGCCACCCTTCGGCGTTAGTCATAACTTGGCTCTTTATATCACCGTCATTTGCTTAAAGAAGAATGTGCCAATGACCTTAGTAGATGATGGCTCCGGAGTCAATGTCATACCCTTGAGAACGGCATACAAATTGGGCATGAAAAAATCAGATTGGACCCCTACCAACCACGGTGTTCACGCATATGGTGGTACACGACGAAAGGTGGTGGGACTTGTCGACCTAACCATAGCCACGGGGCCGATTGAGCGAAAGATCAATTTCCAAATAGTAGACATTGAGGCATCCTTCAACATACTTCTGGGAAGACCCTGGATTCACGCTTCCAAAGCGATAACATCCACACTCCACCAGAAAATCAAAATCCCACTAAATGGTAAGGTGGTGACGATCACTTCATCGCCCATCAAGGCAATCATCGAAAAGAAGTCAAGCAATCAAGTCCTTACAGATCCAGTACATGAACTTGGGGGCTTCCATATCATAAACGTCATAGAGAGCGAGTTGGCACCATTATACTTCAATCCCTACTCTAACCTAGTGGTCAACCACATACTCAAAACCCAGGGATACTTCCCGGGAATGCCTTTGAATCCTATCCGAAGGAGCACCATTGCCCCCTATAAGGAGGGTAATTCACAAAGAATACCCCTTGGATTAGGATACAAACCCACCAAAGAGGAAGTTCTCGAGATGCTCGCTCAATTTCAAAACCGTAAGAATGTGGGAATGCAAATGCGACCCTATCTCCCTACCCTAAATGGACACTTCGTTAGGGAAGGAAATCAAGAACTCTTTCATGGATTTCCCGAACCTCGGCATTATCTCGAAAGGAAGCTAGCCGGAATCGAGATTTTCACGATTGCTACTTCATTCCTCCAGAAACGGTTCCTACCGTCAAGACTCGTCAAGCACCTTGCCTAGACGAGCAAGCCGTGAGTCTACTCTTTGGAGAAAATCGATTCGTAAGAGCCGCGCAGGACGAGATCATTACCATGATACTTCAAGATGATCACTTCAACCCTACCGCGTTAATCACAAAAATCAACACCAATCAGCAGAAAGGATGGAGAAAATCGATCAAGTGGACAAACAATCAAGGAAGACTCTTCAAGCTCACTACTGGAGAAGGAGAGATGTTCAAAGGAGAACCAGAAGACGATGAATTCGAGATAGTGTCAGAATCGGAGTCAGAGTCGGAGTCTAGAGAAGCTCCTTGAGAGTCTCCTCATGTCGTCATTCCCACTCCCCTCGTTTCTCCTAGCCTAGTGTCGAATAGCATTAGTAGTTCGGGAAATGTCCCATCCACTGTCCCTTTACCGCCACTGACCACAGATCAGATGGCTTCTTTGTTTCAACTTTTCTCAAATCTTAATATGAATAAATCAGGTTCTGCTTACTCTTCGTGTTATCTTGAATGCAATTCTGTTTACGATGATAATGAGAATGGCCCAGACCCTGACTCGATCGAGATACCTCCCTACATAGCCAATGAAATACTACAAGAGGGGGAAGGGGGACCAGTGATAGAAAATACTGGACCCATCAACGTAGGAACTGAACTAGAACCCCAAGAACTTAGGATAGGGACAACCTTGAGCCCCACCGAAAGGGCCAATTTCATAGACCTCCTACACGAGTTCAAAGACGTTTTTACTTGGTCCTACAAGGATATGCCAGGGATCGACAGGGATATTGCAGAGCATAGAATCCCAATCAAACCAGGTTTCAAACCCGTGAAACAGAAGCTTCGTCGAATGATGACAAAATGGGCTCTCAAGATCAAAGAAGAAGTCGATAAACAATTCAAAGCTGGGTTCATCAAAGTTTCCGAGTACTCAGACTGGGTAGCTAACATAGTACCCGTACCCAAAAAGGATGGGAGAATCCGTGTTTGTGTTGACTTTAGAGACTTAAACAAAGCAAGCCCTAAGGATGACTTTCCTCTACCACATATTGACATATTAGTGGATAATACGGCGGATCACGCGTTGCTATCCTTCATGGATGGATACGCGGGATATAACCAGATCAAGATGGCCTTAGAGGACATGCATAAGACCGCCTTTGTCACTCAATGGGGAACCTACTGTTACACGGTTATGCCGTTTGGGTTAATCAATGCCGGAGCTACATACCAACGCACCGCAACTACGCTCTTACATGACATGATGCATAAAGAAGTCGAGGTATACGTAGATGACATGATTTTCAAGTCCAAGGAAAGAGAGGGACATATTGCGAACCTTCGCAAATTCTTCTCGAGGCTACGGAAGTACAACATGAGGCTCAATCCTCAGAAATGCGCATTCGGAGTAACATTTGGCAAACTCCTGGGATACGTGGTTAGCCAACGAGGTATAGAAATAGACCCTTCAAAGATCAAAGCTTTAATCGAAATGCCGCAACCTCAAATAGAGAAAGAAGTTAGGGGATTCCTAGGCAAGGTACAATACATCAGCCGATTCATATCGAAGCTCACCATGATCTGCGAACCCATATTCAAGAAGTTAAAGAAAACAAATCACACCATGTGGGATGATGACTATCAGAAGGCTTTCGACCGAATAAAAGAAATACTAGCCAAACCGCCAGTGCTCATGCCACCCCAACGAGATCAAACTCTTGGTTTATATCTCACGGTAACTGAAACGGCCATGGGCGCCATGCTAGCTCAAACCGTAGGAAAAGAAGAAAGAGCCATCTACTACCTTAGTAAGAAGTTCTTGGAGTACGAGTACAAATACACACCACTCGAGAAGACATGCCTCGCTCTTGTGTAGGCAACGAAGAAGCTACGCCATTACATGCTTAGCTACTTCGTTAAAATATTCTCCAAAATGGATCCTGTCAAATACCTCTTCGAGAAACCCGTTCTCAATGGACGTCTAGCGAGATGGACTTTGATGCTCTCCGAGTTCGATCTTAAATATGTACCTTTGAAATTCATAAAGGGGTGCGCCGTTGCCGAATTCTTCGCAGAAAATCCCATCAATGACACACAAACGATAGACACCTGGTCATTTCCGGATGAGGATATACTCCAAACAGATGTAGACTCCTGGGACCTCTATTTTGATGGAGCATCGAACTTAAGAGGATTTGGAATAGGAGTGTTGCTCATTTCTCCTGAAGGCGAGCATACACCAATCTCTGTCAAACTCGACTTCGAGGTGACAAATAATGCTTTGCGAGAATCTGGCTTGTCTTATTGGATTGCAAGCGGCAGTAAGTTTAGGCATCAAGAATCTTCGAGTACATGGGGATTCCTCTTTGATCATCAATCAAGTTACGGGATCTTGGAAAATCCGAAGCGAAAGCCTGGCACCTTATCAAGCCAGAATAGACCAAGTCGCCCAATTCTTCGATCAAGTAACCTACTTACATCTACCTCGAGAAGAAAATCAATTTGCGGATGCTCTTGCAAAACTCGCATCTTTGATTAACATGCCGGATAGTATGGTAGAAATGCCTTTATGCATCGAACGACGATCAGAGCCAGCTTATGTGCACCAAATCACCGATGAAGAGGAAATTATGGAGGAGCCTTGGTTCCAATCAATCCTAAACTTCAAACTCAACAACACCTATCCACCAGAAATGGACAAAAGGGGACACCGCGCTATCCGTTTGCTCGCTTCCCAATACGTCCTCATGCAAGGAGAGCTATACAAAAGAACACCTCTTGGTGTAATCCTATGTTGTCTTGATCATTCACAGGCACGAAAAGTGATGGAAGAAGTCCATGATGGAGAATGTGGCCCTCACATGAGTGGACCCATGATGGCAAAGAAAATCACACGTTTAGGATATTATTAGACCACGATGGAATCTGATTGCATCAAATATGTGAGACATTGCCATAATTGCCAGATCTTCGGGAATGTGCAACATGTTCCTCCCTCATTGCTTTACACCATGACATCTCCCTGGCCATTTTCTGCTTGGGGAATTGACATCATCGGCAAGATCACTCCAGCCGGAACAGGAGGTCATTGTTTCATCCTAGTAGCAATAGATTATTTCACCAAGTGGGTAGAAGCGGCTTCCTACACCAGTCTTACGGCCAAGAACGTGGCAAAGTTCATACAAACCAATATCATCTGTCGATATGGTTGCCCACATGAGATCATCAGTGACAATGGATCACATTTCCAAGCTGAGACTGAACAATTGCTAGCCAAGTACAAAATCAAGCATCACCACTCCTCGCCATATAGACCACAAACCAATGGCGCGGTAGAGGCAGCAAACAAAAACGTTGTCACGATTCTCAAGAAAATGATTGACAACTATAGAGATTGGCCAACCAAGATACCCTTTGCTTTATGGGGATACCGTACATCCGTTAGGACGCCCACTGGGGCTACTCCTTTCTATTTGACCTACGACATGGAAGCCGTACAACCAGTCGAGCTAGAAATACCATCCTTGCGTATTTTACTCGAAAGACAAATACCCGAAGCCGAGTGGAAGAGGGATAGATATGAAGAACTCATCCTCCTGGATGAACGAAGTTTACGTGCATTACATAATGTGCAAACATATCAGGTGCTCATCAAACGAGCCTTCAACAAAAGGGTTAAGCCAAGAAACATTAAAGAAGGAGACTTAGTCCTAAAATCAATTAGGGCTCTTTTATCTGTCGATCCACGAGGAAAATTCAAACCCAATTGGGCCGGGCCATTCCTAGTCAAGTCAATACTTCCAGGGGGTGCGGTTAGGATCACAGACCTAGACGGGAACGAATTTGCAAACCCAACAAACCTCGACCAATTAAAACGTTACTATGCCTAGAATAGGAGCAAAAACGCGCCTCGCGTGACCTCACGTGTCGCTCTTGTGGCACGAAATAAACGGCCCCTGGCCAAGCTGAATCGAGCTAATGTCATCTTGCTCTTGCATTTTGACAATTTGTCATTCTCATATCATCAAATAAACTAAATTGCATTTTCGGAGTAAGTAAAGCACATGCTTATTTTCTAAAGTTCATTACAAGCTCTTGCTTAGAACAATTATTCTTTTACATTTACTTGAACTACGCGCAAGGGTTTGATTTCATTTTTTTTAATGAATACGTAGGCAATCCTTCACGGGATACAACCCACTTAATCACTTTAAATGTAAATAGAAGGACATTTGCAAATGCATTTGAAATTCGACAAGAATAATGAAAAGAAAACCACAACGGTTTCATAACCAATCAACCTTTTTTATTTCATTAATAATAATAATACGTTACATAATAAAATCATAATAAAAATAAATAGGCTAGAATTCTAAAAACCCCACCTTCGTATTATAATAATAATAATAATAATAATAATAATAATAATAATAATAATAATAATAATAATAATAATAATAATAATAATAATAATAATAATAATAATAATAATAATAATAATAATAATAATAATAATAATAATAATAATAATAATAATAATAATAATAATAATAATAATAAATAATAAATACTTAGGCTACTCTTCCAGTTTCCCTTTGCCTTTGTCATTTTTATCATACTTCTTGTCACGACCTCGAGCCGAAAGCTCTTGCGCCACTTCCGACCTAATCACCAATGGTCTCTCTCGTGGTCTTGCTTTGCCATTCTTGTCAACCACTATCTCGACGGAAGGAGAAGTCTTCGATTTCTTCGAAGGATGAACAACTCGAAACCCGGCTTCTTTCTCTCCCTCAGTCAGATGCTTCTCCTTCTCCTTTTCCACCTCGCGAACCTTGTAGTCAACAGGTTCACGCTTCCTCAGTCTCTCGCGCTCCTCCGGAGTAGCAGCTTTCCTCCACCGCATATAGGAATCTGACACCCATAGAGCACTGACAGAAGAATTCAAGAACCAAATGTTCCTCTGAGCCCATTTGATGGCACATTCTCTTCGACTCTCAGTAGTAAGCGCCACGGCAGTCTGCGGAACAGTGTCTAGCTTCGGAATCCTCTGCTTCAACCCAACCTGCCTCATCAACCTCTCCGGAAAAATGCATATCATAAACTCCAAGCCGGGAATGCGAACAGATCGGGTAGGATCCTGGGAAGATACTCCAGTGACAGATCTGAGGTGCCACCATGGTACGATCCATCTAATTAAGGAGCCATCTTCACTTTTCAACTTGTTTTCCCAGTAGTTTCACACTCGAGTGAAGTCCACCATGTAAAGCCTGGTCCTCATTGCAATCGAACGAGCATGATAAGAAGGAACATTAGCTGGGGGCTCGATCAATCGAAGACGCTCCATAAGCCAGACCTACCAAAAGCGGGTATTAGAAATAAATAAAAAACGAAAAAAAAAAAAGAAAGAGAACGAAAAATATTCTTTCACCTGCAAAATAATGGGACTTCCCAGATAAGGTAGGTCGCGATTGGCTTTCCTGTTATCCAACCAATAGGATCTCTCCTAAACACAGACAAGCTGGGCTCCTGCGCAGCTCCATTTGCTCAATCAGGCTCAAAAGACGAGGGTCGCCTCTCATATCCTCATCAACATGCCCTTGAAGGGCATATACATGTAATAGGCAAAATCCGAATGCCCTTCGCCTCGCAACATAAGAGACAGTGGGATCAGCCCTATTGATGAAGCGATCGATGAAATCCAACATTCGCACTACTTTAGAAGTCACAAGACGGTCAACATCAACTCTGGACAATCCAAGCAACTCTCTAAACTTATTCTTATACCCTTGAGAAGTGGAGGGAATAGCAGGCAAATGTTCCGGATCCCAACCACCAATCGCAGAAATCTCCTCGGGAAATGGGCAAATGTCTCCTCCAGGAAAGGCAAATACGTGATAATTCGGGTCCCAATAGTCAAGACAAGCATCCAGGAACGGTTTGACTACCTTGATCAACTTCAAGCTCAAAAGTGCTCCAAAATTATAAGCACCCATGTCATACTTCTCCACACTAGAGAACTCATTTGTCCATTCTTTTAGACGAATCTCAAGAGTATTCATGATGTAGGCTTATTTTTGGGAGTTTTGTGTAATAAGAGGAAGAAAGACGGAAAAATTGTGTGAATAAAACCTCCCTCGACGTCTCAATTTATACTAAAAGCTGTTTCCTAAAATCCGTCAGAACGGACGCACTGGGGAACAGGCGCAGCAGGTGCTGCGCCTTTTCGAAGGGACGCAGCTCTTGCTGCGCCTCTTCCTCAGCTCTTTTTCTGTGATTTTCCGCGTTGGATCTTTTCCTAAATTCCTCAGCAAATAATTTCCTATTCATACGGGTTATTATTTTTGGTAAATGCGTCAAATTAACATATTTCGTGTTTCCTAATTTCGCGGGCACGCATCTCGAGACGAAATCGACATTTTCGTCATTTTAGCACACTTGTACATTCCTTTTTTAATTTTCTTTTTAGGGAATCATTTCACCAATTTAATTTAATTTATTCTTTTTTTACCGTTTGGGTATTTAATTTAATTACATCATTTTTTTCGAACTTTACATTTCTCTATTCCTTTTTTTTCTTTTGGGGAATCATTTCACTCTCCATTTCAAACTTATATGTTTTTATTTTTTCTTTTTTTTTAGGGGGTAACCCTCCCTACCGTCCGGTCATTTCCGACCAAATGTTTGCATCTTCATTTTCGACCAAATTTTTGCATTTTCATTTCTGGTCATACGTTTTTGCATTTTCGAGTCGTTATTTTGCGCTGATTTAGGCCATGTGTACAAATATATGTTCTATGAGATTACTGTGTAAATTTCGGCAGCATGACGGCGTAAACCGTCATCTACCAAACCTGTTCAAAGTTAACCTGCAAGAACAAACAAAGCAACCCAACAGCAAAGGCATGCAGGCCATCATGTATACGATCAAAAGGGGATATGTACACCAAACTGGGGGCTCGAGCCCCAAAACAAAATCCAAATGTCCAAAAATGTATAAATTTACAAAAATACAACCAAAAAACAAAGAAGCAACACGGAAGCTACTGCTGGTCGCCGTCTAGCTCAGCAACTCTCGCCTCGAGAGCAGCAACCTCGGCGTCAAGAACCTCGAGCTCCCTCAGCAGGCGAGCCGTCTCCTCTCGGGACTGGGCAAGCTCTCGCTCCAGCTCGCGCTCCCTCTGCAAACGACAAAACTGGCTCATGTCAATCATTTCAAGCATAAAGGAAGATTAGAAAACTCAAAAATAAAGTAAATGGAAGGTTCATACCTGACGTCCTCGGCCACCAGCAAGTACCTCGACGGCAGTAGCCCGCAGCCGGTTGGCTACCCTCCACAAAGCCACGAACCGGGATGGCGCGACCTGCATTTCAAAAGAAAAATGTTTAGCAATTGAGCAAACTCGAGCAAATGTGTTCTTACACGAAAACTATACAAGCTAGAAGGCTCACCCTCCGAATCAGAAGCTGCCAATCGTCCAAGCCAGAATCTCTCACCGCCACGTCAAAGTCACGTAGCTCGGAGATCGTCATCATCCCCGTCGTGTCGGTGTACTCAAGGGTCTCGGGGTACTCTGGGGGCTCGATGCCCGCCGCCTCGACCTCCTGCAAGATCAGATGACTTCCGTTAACCGATGATCTTTCATCATATGCTCAAACAATCAAAAATGAAAAAGGGTAAAGCACTTAGCACAGCCGGCCAGTACGCAAACCTCCCATAGAGGAACGCCGAGTAATCCTCACCAGGAAGGAGGAGAGCGTCGCCACCGACGCCAGCCAAGTCAGCCTCTCTCTCAGCCTCAGAAGGCTCCATAAACATCGTCCGAGGAGGATCGATGTGAACCGTCAAGACGTCCCGAGAGCACTGTCGAGTCAGGCGCTCACCCAAGTACCACACAGGACCCATCGACGTTCTCAGCAGCAGCTTGATCGAGCTCCTAGGTTGAAGGACCTCAGCCACGAAAGGAGAAGCGCCAGCGTACTCCTCCCAAGACCTAGGCACCCACTAGAAAAGCAAACAAAGGGTCATTCTTATGATCAGTTCTAAAAGTAGGAGAAACAAAACACAATCAAATACAAGGTGAAATACTCACGCCGTCCAGTTGAAGAGCGTTCACTTCCCGCCGACAGACGTCGTGCAAGGAACGCCGACTCCTCGTGCGGCACATCACCCAATCCCTCACAACGGGATAGGCCTTCTCCATCGGCTCCGTCCTCTTGGGTGCGAGGCCCGGAAAGTAGGAGTACACCCACGCCTGTAAACAAGATAATCAACAACGATCTTTCGTGATTTGATAAGAAAAGGAAATGATCTTTCATGAGAAGAAGTGAAGGTTCATACCTCCAACAGTAGTCCCGGGCTGACAACAGTAGGAGAAGTCCCCTTCTCCATCAACTCCGGACGAACCATGGCCCTCATGAAGCGAATGAGGACCGCAAAACCAGCAGTGACCCAGTCCCAACGGCCTAGGGAGCTCAGGTCAGAAAGAAAGAGAAGAAGCTTCGTCGAAAGCCTCTCTCCCTTGTCTCTGAGGTAAATTGAAGACAAGAACCACCAAAGACACAGGCGGACTCTCTGCTCTGCAGTGCAGGGAGGAGGAGCCGTCTCCCTCCCCTCGATCACCACCAACGTCGGGGTCTTCCCCGCGAAGTAGTCCCGCACGTAAGAACTGGGCACCAAGCCAGGTACCGTAGCCGCCTTCGGCGCCAAGTTCCAGCCGATCAACCTCCTGGCCTCCGCCGAGTCAACCCTCATGGCCGTCTCTGGCCACTCCACCACCTCAGTCCCACACGGCAGATCAGAAATCATGCCGTAATCCTCCAACGTGACCCCCACCTCACCAAAAGGCATGTGAAACGTAGAGGTCGTGTCCCAAAACCGGTCCAAGAAAGCTCGGACGAGACTGAGGTTAGCCCGAAGCTTCCTCCTCGCAATGTCCCTCCAAGCCTGCACCAAGGCGCCGAACGCTCCCCGCTCGATCATGGCTCGCTCCTCAGCCGACAGCCTCTCGTAGCACCCCATCGCCGTCGTATATCCCGAGAACGACCTGATGTTCCCGGCCTCCTATGTTGATTTGAAACAAAAGCTATATTTAGCTCAAATGAAGGAGAAAAGGAGTGGCAAATAGAAATGAAAGAAGATGAATGAAGAGTTATGAATCCTCTTTACCAAGCTCTTCACCGTCATGTAGGACAGGTGACCCTCCGCAGCCCAAAGCAGGTGCCTATTATCCCAAGTCTCAGCCCACGCAGGTGCTCCCCTCAGCTGGCGACGACCTCGTCCAACGTTGGCCCGTCTCGGGGCCTCCTCCTCCTCAGCAGCCTCCTCCTCCCGAACCTCGTCCTCAGCAGCCATCACCGCAGCGGTGAAAGCCTCCTCCAACGCCTCCTCAAGCACCTGAGAAAGGTCAACAGCAGTGTCCACGTCTATGGGATCCCTCCCAGACGTAGAAGCCTCGTCACCTGCAAAATTAAGGCAAATTTAGGCCGCGTCGAGTGACGACAAGCTTTGATTAGGGGATTTTCGAGTTTTCAGAGCTCCGAAATCGCTCTTTTCTCGCCATCTTTGGCGATTTTCCCACAAACCCGTCCGCTCATGTGGTAATTTGGGTCAAGTCAAGCCTAAGTTGAAGCCTAGTCATGGGTTCGAGTCGGAGTTTCGACAACATTTCGTTATAACAGCGATTATGCCCTAGAAAAGTGTCCTGAAAAAGCCGTCACAAACCAAAATTCCGAGATGGTAGGAAGTTTACCCATAACACAAGGATTCCAAATATCAAGTTTTGTCACAAATGGGCAATCCTAAGGCTATTTTCGAAGCAATTTACGTTTTAGCTGTGAAACCGTCTCAATTTCACTCAAATGCTCAAAAGTCAATGAAAATTCGAAACAAATACATGGTTATGATCCTTATATTATCAATTGGCCATTTACAAGGTCAATTTTGCAAGGCAAAGTCATTTGGGGGAAAAGTCCCAAATTTTCGACTAATTAGGGTCGAAAACCCTAATTTTGTCGATCCCATTTGATCAAATACGGAAGATAAATGCAAGATTGATAAACATACCTCGATTAGTCATGGCAAATGCAAGCTTTTGGATCAAATTTTGACGGAAATGGTTGGAATTTGAGAGAGTAATTGAGGAAATTATGTTTCGAAATAATGAAATGAAACCCCTGTTTCATCGGGTTTTTACGCAGAAAAGACACGCCCAGGAATAGACGCAGCAGGTGCTGCGCCTTTTCCAAGGGACGCAGCTCTTGCTGCGCCTCTTCCTCAGCTTCCCTTCATACGAATTTTCAAAAATTCGTTATGAGTTCGTTATTTTGTGGGCCCATCTTTGGTGCGCCTCTTCCTTGATGCTATATCACATATTTGGTCCGTTTGACGTATGTTCTTCGTCCGGATCCACATCTTCCAAGCCAACAACAAATTATCGAACTTTTTACCCAAGACCTAGCTTATCACAGCGAGCATTCTTTCTTTGACAGGTGTTTCGACACACCTTTATTCTGTTCCCCCAGCGAGAGTACACGGATAGACATTCTCTCTCGAGACATGGAGATCAGTTCCCGATTATGTTCCCCTAGCGAGAGTACATGGATAGACTTTCCCTCTCGAGACATGGAGATCAGTTCCCGATTAAGTTCCCCCAACGAGAGTTCATGACCGACAGTCACTCCCTCTCGAGACATGGAGATCAACATCGACCCCAAGTCCTTCCGAAGTTTGTTTGAAGCTGAACACAAGCAAATTTCTCCCAACAGTTCCAGACTATGTCCTACTGTCTTCTCCCAATATCGCGTTTTGTTTTCCCTGGAGTTTCAAAGAATTTCGGGTATGGTCTCTTCTTATGGCTGGCGAGCCTACTTACGTAGTCTAATGGACTTTAAACGACCCTCCCCGATAGTCGACAAACTCTAAAATGTTCCCGACGACAGGTCTTTGGCCCAGACCCCTTGAGCCGCCTCGCGTCGCCATAGTCGTCAGGTTGTAATCTTCGATTGACCTGATGGCTATACTTTGACTTTCGCCTTGTCCAAGCCTCAGTCAAAGTGGGGGCTCTGTAGATTCCTCATTTCTGCACCTCCCGCAAACCACCCGGTGATGATTGGGCCGCATGTTTGGTATGCGGAACGATTTGTGACAGTTCGTAAGTTTATCATCAAGTGATCGCTCAAACATTTATGTCTACCTCTTAATTGTCATCTACGTGCCAATACGGTCATTTTGACAGTAATTAGAGTACATTTGGAGTCCGGGCCTAAAACCGTCTTCATTTTCTGACAACCATTAAAATGCCGAGTCGGAACGTTCTGGAATGTTCCGGATATTTCTATTCCATATTTTATAAATCTTTTAATCTTTGGTAAACAATTTCAAGTAATATTTACACAAAATATTAAGAAAAACAAAATTATTCCGTTATTCCATAAACTAAACACGGAAATCTTTCTTCCGCAGGAGGAAACCACTTGGGAAAGGATGCAGCAGGTGCTGCGCCTCTTCCAAGAGACGCAGTGCCTGCTGCGCCTCTTCCCAAGTCCTTTTCTGCGTATTTTTCGTATCTTTTTCATATCTTTTCGAGATTCACTTCCAAAGTTTCTCCAAAAACCCTACTTCCTCCATGATTAGTATAAATAGAGACCTTCGGTCTCACATATTTCTCACGCGAGTGTCCGCCCTTCTCTTCTCCCTTTGCATTCTAGACCACGTTCTTACTTTTTGGCGTCTACGTGCTTGAACTTTCGACCACGTAAGCTCGGATCTTTCTGAGTACCAGCCTCGTTTTGCATGACCGACCAATTTGACCAACTCCACCATAATCAACTTTAATCAATCTGTTTTAATTCCTCTTACGAGGGCACTTTCGTCTACATTCGAGTCGAGCATCACTAAACGTTAACTTAGTTCATCTCGTTTCGTCAAACATGTAAGTCTGAGGGTGTAAATCTCTCTTTTATTTATTGTTATTTATTTATTGTGATCATATTGTAAGGTTTATGTCGAAAATACAATTAAAACCGATTTCTAAAAACCCTTTGTTTAAACCCTTTTTACGGATTAACAGGAAGACAAACGTCGAGAAGGGACGCAGCAACTGCTGCGCCTCTTGGAATGGACGCAGCACTTGCTGCGCCTCTTCCTGAGGTTGTCGCCGTTCCTGCTTCTCTTCTTCTTCCTTCGTCTTCTATTGGTTTCGTCTTTTGTCTTCTTTCGTCTTTGTTTGTTCTTATTTCGTTCACATGATAATTTAACATATTGTTCATCATTTGTCCATCATTAATTTCATCATATTTAACCTAGTTAGTTTATTAATTTGTTAATTAACCCTCATTAATCTTGTAAATAATTAGTTCTAATTCCGTTTCATCCATGTTTATTACTTTTATGACCGTTAATCATATGTAAATAATCTATTAATCACTTCCATCCGAGTAAATAATAATAATCAATCATTAAAATCACCAACGAACATTAACGACTTGCAATTCCGGCTTCACAGCCAGAGCTGAGCCAAGGAACGGACGCAGCAACTGCTGCGCCTCTTCCAAGGGACGCAGCTCTGCTGCGCCTGTTCCTGGCTGATTTCTGTCTCTGAACTCCCGTGTTGCCTTGACCTAGTTTTAATTACGTATTTAATTGACTATTATTCGTATTATCGCCTTAATTTTTGTTCGTTAATTTATTCCTTTATTTATTCTTTTCCAAATTATCCGTTTTAAATGTATTTTCGACATAAATCAATGAACCCGATGTAATTATTGTAATTTTCCTTTATTGTATTTATCATTGTATTTCTTTATTATTGCTTGTATGTTTTCACATGTAATTAATCTCAAATCCCGATTCGACCTAATTGTATGCTAAATTACGTGTTAACCGACTTAGTATTAATTCTCACATGCTAGGATTAATTTATTGGATGTTGCATTGCATGCATATAATCGACAATATATCGATTATAGACAATTTCCCTAATCATTAGTAGAGGCCGCTATCGAGGCGGGCGGGATTAGGTGTTCGATCAAAAGAGCTTCCTAATACGTACCCTCACCCCTTACTCCAGATCTCTGTGAACATCCGTGTTCATTGGCATCCACGAGAGTCATTCTAGACATAGAATGCTAAGGGTAACGAGTTCTTGGTGTCTTATGTCACTACTTTGTGTATTGACATGACACGAGGTATTCGAACGGTTTCCAATTTTCCATAATAAATTGGTGTCGACTCCACAAATGCAAACGCTTGTTCCCAAGCGCCCATGTGGCCCATGTCCACACCCAGACACCTCTCCCCCCTTTAAAACTCTAATTTGAATTAAATATCTATGATAGTTTTTAGACCCTAATTTTTAAATTGATACAATAAAATGATAAGCTGATGCTTAAGGAATAAAATAAGTATAGCTTACATTTTTTTTAGTGAAAGTATAGTGTTAGTTTATTAGTAGATTTTATTAGAAACTTTTATATAATTATTTTGTTTAATCATATACATGTGGAGTTTACATTTCTTAAGTTTTTTTTTGAATACTCTCAGCCGCGTCATTTTTTCCATTTGAACTTGTTAAATTATTCGAGTTGAAATATTTTGAGTATAATCTCGTATTCTCGTTTGAGGTTGTAACACCCCGTAAATTTGAAGACCTTTATTATATTTTAAAAGTAATATTTTAATCTATTTTAATTTAATACTAATTTATTTGAAATAAAATTTATTTGATAAAATATAATCTTATTTTATTTTGAAGAAATGAAATTATCTTTGATAGTTTAGAAATGTTTAAAAGTGATTTAAACTATATTTAAACCTTTTCCTTTGATAAAATAGATTTCGGATAAAAGTCGTAAAATTGGGATTTTCCCCATTTCTTACGGTCGTTGGGTAAACGAGTTTGGATATTGGGCATATGAGTACTTAATCTTTTAGTAAAATCGTATTTACGAACTTTAATATTCTCGGAAATCGCTTTCGACGAATATTTCTAATTACCGTCGAAGCAAACCCAAAATGTAAACAATTGACCACCTCCCCATGCCTTTGTTGGACCGGCCACCCCTCCCTCTATTTGCCTCCTCTTTCAATTTTCATTTCCTCCATAATTCACTCTCTCTCTCTCTCTCTTCCTTTCATCAAACACCAAATTCCTCTCAAAAATCCTCCTTACAATTCGTAAATCCTTCATAAATCCTTCATTTCTCCACCAATTTGCATAAAACTTATATATTTGGAATCCTCTCTTCAATCCTCATCTACTAGTAAGCTTTATTTTCATTTCCCCCAATTTTGTTTTAAGGCTCATCTTTTAGGGTTTTCGAATTTAAGCTTAATAATTGTGTTTTTGTTGTTCTTGTAGGTGAAGAATTTGAAGATGAGTTAGGTGACTCATATGTTGTTGAAGATGAAGAGTAATTTTGGGTTTTAGAAGCTTTCTCAAGTTATTACTTGTCTCTTTGCTAGCTAAAGTTAACTATTCCGAGTTACTCGACGATTTAATGTCACATGTTTAAGTATTGAAACGAAATGGGTATTGTTGATTGTTGCTTGAGACGGTATTAGATTGAGTTTGAAACGGATTTTGGTAGGAAAAAGGGAAAAGGGCGGAAAAACCGCCCAAAAACACCCCCAAAGGGGCGCGGGGTCCCGGCGACCCGGTTCACGGTCCGGACTTTGACCCATCACTTTGGGTAGGGTTTTGGGTCTATTGTTTGATGTTTTGGGTCTTTCGTTTGCGTATTTATGTATTTTGGTATTTTTGGCATGTGGGTAATCATTATTATGCGAGAATTTAATTGAATTGGATATTTTGTAAGGTGGAATATATTTCCTTATGTTGATAGTTTTTCACATGATAGAAATTGGAAATGGCATGAGAATGATATTGTGATGAAATTTGTGATTTGGGCCAAAGTAGGCCAAGACTCTGAGCTGGGTTAGATTGACCGAACGAGTTTGGTCAAACTAGGTTTAAACCGGTCAGCCTCGATTTGACCGATGACCCGTCGCGGGACTCTGGTCGAGGGTTTGTCTTTCAGGTGAGATTGGTTGTTATTGGATGTTTTATGTTGATGCCTTGATATTTGTGATTATCATTTCACATGTTGGTTGTGGGATGCTTTGGATGCCTTATGCTTGAGTCTTGTTGCCTCTTTGCCATTTTAGCTTGTTCTCATGGATTATGGTACTGTTGGTTAGCTGGAATTTGGATTATTATTGATATTGGAGATATTATTGGATTGTCAGCTGAATATGCTCTTGCTTAGCCTTTCATATGCTAGGGCGTGTATGATCATTTGTGTGTGCAAGTTTGGACTCTTTGCCCTTCTTATGGTTAATTGGGTGTCCTACTTGTCTTGTGTGGTGTGGGCTAAAGTATTCAAGTTGGGACTAGGTCCTAGGTGAGTATTTCGGCCTTCGACATAGATAGGCCATTATAGTCTTTGACGAGTATATGTTCACCACTTAATAGCCTTTGTGTCTTAGCTTGGTGGGTTTATATCCAAGTTAGGGCATGACCTTCTGACGTACTCTTAGAAGTATGTGGTCAGCTTAAGTACTAGCCAACCCTTTGGTGGACTCCTTAGGGGTACTCATGTGTTGTTATCATGGGTCTTGGATGCGGTAGTTTTCCGCATGTCGCTAGGTCTGCGCAGGTTTAGGACTAGGGTGTTTACCTTACCTCGTGGTATAGACTCGAGTTACAGAGTGACTATTGACTGTATTAAGAACTTATGCCTGTCTCCAGATATATTGTCCTTTCTTGTTTGATGATTCTATGAATCATAGAAGGTGAGATGCAAGCCGGGTATGGTTGATAGAGTTTGGATTCCTGGATGTTATGTGATTCACATGATAGTGTAGTATGAGTCGGTCTAGTATTCACATGCTAGGACTATGTGTTGTTATATTGTTGTTCACATGATAAGCACGATTGTCTAGCATCTATATGCTAAGGCTATGTGTTATTCATATTCACATTCTTATGTTTACATGTTATATTAATTATGACATTTCGTGGCTGGGAGAACTCGGAGTTACTCCCCACTGACTATGGCTTTCGTATTTATATAAAATGCGATTAACAGGTAGGTGATGCATATATGGGGTACATGGACGAGCTAGCGAGCAAAGTAACCTTGGGACCTGGATTGGCTTTAGTTTATTGTGACCCTTAAACACTTTTTATGTCATATACTTTTAGGGACATATGTCTCCCTTTTTCATATTTGGGTTGTGTAACTTTGTTTCGCGACTTTAGCGATGTTTTATTTATGATATTTATTTTAGACCTTGCATGTTTGACACCTTCCCATTTGGATACTTTTATAACAGGTTCAGGGTTTAAAAATTACAGGTTTTTACCCAAATGAACCTATTACAAACATATCCATGCAGTTTTATTCTAGAATTACGTGTTTATTTTTCCGCAATGAATGAGGGTGTCACAATTGGTATCAGAGCATATTTGCTCCCGATGCACGTTTGTGCACCCCCAGTATAAATAACTTGACCTTAAAATAATAAACTTGAGAGATGGGTAGGATGGGTAGACTTAAGGACCTAAGGTGGTAGTCTGTAGTGTGTTTGCTCTTTGTTAAGTTCTAACATGTTTGTTGATGGCCAATCATTTTTGTACCCTTGGATCAATGACCGTGAGCTTACTCGTGTCGTGATCAAGATTTGGTGCCTATCGTCGGGCATTGGAGATTTGTTCAACTTGTGAAGAATGCTTCTTCTTCCTCGAAGTTATCCCTCCATCTTTGTGTACCTTGCCTTACTCTTTACTTCTTAATGCTTGCTTCTTCTTCTAAACTCTCTTTTCTTTCCTTAAGAGTGACTCTTGTACCCTCCCAACTTGTGTTTTGTTCCTTGCTTATCTCCCCTTAACGCCTTTTTATAGTACTCTTTCTTTTGAGGAATGTTGGCCTTGGTTGGAGAATTTGACTTTTGAGGAGATTGTTTGTGGTTAACCCATAACCCTGGTTTTGAGAGGTTGTGATATTAGAAAGACCTAGGTAGTGTGATGAGACATACTTAATGATTCTTAGACCTAGATCCTTAATAAAGTGAGTATTCTTGATTGGTGGATTTTGTGTTGTCAAGTGTGAGTTGCGTTTGTTACTAAGGCTATAGAACTTGGCTTTGTCTTTTAGGTTTGGGATTTGAGAGCCTTGGGAAGTGTAGTGAGACATGTCTTGGGATACTAGTGCTTGGTACTTGACTTTAAATGGATGGAATTGAATGGTGGAATATTTGAGGAACCCTTTCTGGGAATTTATAGCTTGGTATTCAGATCTTTGATTGAGGATTTTACTATTTTGAGAAACCCATGGTTGACACTAGTTGGATATGAGTATAGCTTTGTTAGAACTTTGACCTTGATCTTGTGGAAGTTGTTTGTGGATGTTTGAGGATTTGGAGTGGTAAAATCACACTTATAGTGGAGTACCCTGTTTCAGGGAATAGATTAGGATGAAGTAACATGAGCGTTTTGAGGAAATCCTTGGGAGTGATGTGGTTATAAGTTTTGTTGCTAAGAAGTTTTCGGAACCACTTAGGTTGATGTTGTTGTTTGAGATTTGAGTACCTGGCGTTTTCTTGTTGTCTAATTTCCTTTCTTCTTTGACCATGAGCGTTACCGTTCATACCTCCTTTCCTCGCTTCATCTTGCTCCTTCCTTAAGTTTGATGCTAGTGACCTATAAAATCTCTATCTTTGACATCCTTGTTGACCTTACCTGAGGATGGTGTGGACTACGATGTTTATTGTGATGCTTCAAAGCATGGCCTGGGTTGTGTCTTGATGCAAAACCGAAGGGTTATTGCTTATGCTTCTTGACAACTGAGGGTTCACGAGGTGAACTATCCGACTCATGATCTTGAATTAGCCGCCGTGGTACACGCCTTGAAGACATGGAGGCATTACCTTATTGGGGTTCATTGCCGCATTTATACCGATCATAAGAGTTTGAGGTGTATCTTTACCCAGAAAGAATTGAATATGAGGCAAAGAAGATGGCTAGAGTTGGTGAATGATTATGATGCCGAGTTGATTTATCATGAAGGGAAAGCAAACGTGGTGGCCGATGCTTTGAGTAGGAAGACTAGTCACTCTTTGAGCACTATCCGTGTGTTACCTAATTTCAAAAGTTAGGGATAAGCCTTGTTGGGAAGGGCTTTGACTATCTTAGTGCCTTGAGTGCAGAACCCGACTTTTACCGTGAGATCCGTACGTGCCTACCTGAGGATGCTACTTTCAAGTCCATTCAAGCAAAAATCCAACTTGGGCAAGCTAAGGATTGTGTGGTGGATAGTGATGGATACCTTCGTTACCAAGGTAGGATGTATGTTCCGAGAGTAGCCGAGTTGAGGAAGAAGATCCTTGATAAAGCTCACCTTTCTCCTTACTCTATTCATCCTGGTGGTGACAAGATGTATAAAGACTTGGGATTACAGTTTTGGTGGCCTAGGATGAAGATTGATGTCCTAGAGTATGTTAGCAAGTTTCTTACCTGTCAAAAAGTGAAGATTGAGCATCAGAAACCCGGGGGTTTGCTACAACCTTTGGATGTTCCCCTTTGGAAATGGGAGTCCATCTCCATGGACTTTGTGATGGCTTTACCTAAGACTGCTAGCGGAAAAGATGCGGTTTTGGTGGTTGTAGATCGATTGACCAAATGTGCTAGGTTTATACCTATCAAGGAGACATGAAGATTAGATGTCCTAGCTGGTGCCTACGTGAAGGAGATAGTACGCTACCATGGAGTGCCTAAGGATATAGTTTGAGATCGTGACCCGAGATTCTGTTCCCGTTTCTGGACTGCTTTGCAAGAAGCCATGGGTAGTAAGCTACTGATTAGTACCGCTTTTCATGCCGCTACAGATGGACTGACTGAGAGGACTATCCAGACTTTAGAGGACCTCCACCGTGCTTGTGCTTTAGACTTCCACACTTCTTGGGAGAAGTGCTTACCTCTTGTTGAATTCTCCTACAATAATAGCTATCATTCCTCTATCAAGATGTCACCTTATGAAGCTTTGTACAGTAGGAAGTGTCGTAGTCCTGTTTGTTGGGACCAAGTCCAAGATGCTCATGTGTTGGGACCCGATTTGGTGACTGAGACCATCAATCAGCGTATAAAAACCGCTCAAGACCGACAGAAATCTTATGCCGATGTCCGTCGTCGACCACTTGCCTTTGAGGTTGATGATCGAGTGTTCCTTAAGGTATCACCTATGAAAGGGGTGAAACGGTTTGGTGTGAAAGGAAAGCTGAGTCCCAAATACATTGGACGTTTCCGTGTGCTTGAGAAGATTGGTCCCGTTGCTTACCGTTTGGAGTTGCCCCCGAATTTGAGCAAGGTTCATGATGTCTTCCATGTATCTCAGTTGAGGAAGTACATTAGTGATCCGAGCCATGTCATTTAAGAAGAAATCCCTGATTTGGAGCCTAACTTGACTTTGGAAGAAAGGCCAATCCGAATCCTCGAAAGAGCAAACAAGCAACTTAGAAACAAAGTTGTGCCCCTAGTTCGTATCCTTTGGCGTTGTGGAAATGTCGAAGAAGAAACTTGGGAGCCTGAATCTTCTATGTTAGCTAAATATCCCGAACTTTTCTCGTGAGGTAATTCTCTTTCCTTTATCTAATTCTTGTGAGTTTTAGCTATCCTTTCGAGTGTTCCTCTCCTTCTCTTAAATACTCTCCGCGTTAGTAGTCCTTGCTTAGTTGTTTAAAAGTCGTAGTTAGAGTTTGGTCATAGCTAGTGGAGTTATTATCCTTATTATAGAGTTTCGAACTAAAGATTTTTGAAAATGTTTTAATGTTTTCCACTGGTTTTAACGTCAATGAGTAGTAAAGCTCGTTATTGGAGACGTCCGATAATTGGTCTTCTCATTTGTTGGTGTAAAAATATATATTTTTATGTCTTTGATTTGGAATGTTGATGTTCTTGAACGGCCGACGAGGATATTCCGTTCCATTGAAAAGACACTTATATTTCATACGTTCATATTTTGAAGATTTTGTTTACTTGATTTTAAATAGATAGACCTACATATATACAATGTTCCTTCTTCTAAGTTTCGGGGACGAAACTTCTTAAAAGGAGGGATGATTGTAACACCCCGTAAATTTGAAGACCTTTATTATATTTTAAAAGTAATATTTTAATCTATTTTAATTTAATATTAATTTATTTGAAATAAAATTTATTTGATAAAATATAATCTTATTTTATTTTGAAGAAATGTAATTATCTTTGATAGTTTAGAAATGTTTAAAAGTGATTTAAACTATATTTAAACCTTTTCCTTTGATAAAATAGATTTCGGATAAAAGTCGTAAAATTGGGATTTTTCCCATTTCTTACGGTCGTTGAGTAAACGAAATTGGATATTGGGCATATGCGTACTTAATCTTTTAGTAAAATCGTGTTTAAGAACTTTAATATTCTCGGAAATCGCGTTCGACGAATATTTCTAATTACCGTCGAAGCAAACCCAAAGTGTAAACAACTTCCTTTCATCAAACACCAAATTCCTCTCAAAAATCCTCCTTACAATTCGTAAATCCTTCATAAATCCTTCATTTCTCCACCAATTTGCATAAAACTTATATATTTGGAATCCTCTCTTCAATCCTCATCTACTAGTAAGATTTATTTTCATTTCCCCCAATTTTGTTTTAAGGCTCATCTTTTAGGGTTTTCGAATTTAAGTTTAATAATTGTGTTTTTGTTGTTCTTATAGGTGAAAAATTTGAAGATGAGTTAGGTGATCATATGTTGTTGAAGATGAAGAGTAATTTTGGGTTTTAGAAGCTTTCTCAAGTTATTACTTGTCTCTTTGCTAGCTTAAGGTAACTATTCCGAGTTACTCGACGATTTAATGTCACATGTTTAAGTATTGAAACTAATGGGTATTGTTGATTGTTGCTTAAGACGATATTAGATTGAACTTGAAACGGATTTTGGTAGGAAAAAGGGAAAAGGGCGGAAAAACCGCCCAAAACAGCCCGCAAAAGGGGCACGGCAGGCCCGGTCTGGCCCGGTTCACGGCCCGGACTTTGACCCGTCACTTTGGGTCGGGTCTTGGGTCTATTGTTTGATGTTTTGGGTCTTTCGTTTGCGTATTTATGTATTTTGGTATTTTTGGCATGTGGGTAATCATTATTATGCGAAAATTTAATTGAATTGGATATTTTGTAAGGTGGAATATATTTCCTTATGTTGATAGTTTTTCACATGATAGAAATTGGAAATGGCATGAGAATGATATTGTGATGAATTTTGTGATTTGGGCCAAAGTAGGCCAAGTCTCTGAGCTGGGCCAGATTGACCGAACGAGTTTGGTCAAACTAGGTTTAAACCGGTCAGCCTCGATTTGACCGATGACCCGTCGCGGGACTCGTGTCGAGGGTTTGTCTTTGAGGTGAGATTGGTTGTTATTGGATGTTTTATGTTGATGCCTTGATATTTGTGATTATCATTTCACATGTTGGTTGTGGGATGCTTTGGATGCCTTATGCTTGAGTCTTGTTGCCTCTTTGCCATTTTAGCTTGTTCTCATGGATTATTATACTGTTGGTTAGCTGGAATTTGGATTATTATTGATATTGGAGATATTGTTGGATTGTCAGCTGAATATGCTCTTGCATAGCCTTTCATATCCTAGGGCGTGTATGATCATTTGTGTGTGCAAGTTTGGACTCTTTGCCCCTCTTATGGTTAATTGGTTGTCCTACTTGTCTTGTGTGGTGTGGGCTAAAGTATTCAAGCTGGGACTAGGTCCTAAGTGAGTATTTCAGCCTTCGTCATAGATAGGCCATTATAGTCTTTGACGAGTATATGTTCACCGCTTAATAGCCTTTGTGTCTTAGCTTGGTGGGTTTATATCCAAGTTAGGGCATGACCTCCTGACGTACTCTTAGAAGTATGTGGTCAGCTTAAGTACTAGCCAACCCTTTGGTGGACTCCTTAGGGGTACTCATGTGTTGTTATCATGGGTCTTGGATGCGGTAATTTTCCGCATGTCGCTAGGTCTGCGCAGGTTTAGGACTAGGGTGTTTACCTTACCTCGTGGTATAGACTCGAGTTACAGAGTGACTATTGACTGTACTAAGAACTTATGCCTGTCTCTAGATATATTGTCCTTTCTTGTTTGATGATTCTATGAATCATAGAAGGTGAGATGCAAGCCGGCTATGGTTGATAGAGTTTGGATTCCTGGATGTTATGTGATTCACATGATAGTGTAGTATGAGTCGGTCTAGTATTCACATGCTAGGACTATGTGTTGTTATATTGTTGTTCACATGATAAGCACGATTGTCTAGCATCTATATGCTAAGGCTATGTGTTATTCATATTCACATTCTTATGTTTACATGTTATATTAATTATGACATTTCTTTTCTGGGAGAACTCGGAGTTACTCCCCACTGACTGTGGCTTTCGTATTTGTATAAAATGCGATTGACAGGTAGGTGATGCATATATGGGGTACATGGACGAGCTAGCGAGCAAAGTAACCTTGGGACCTAGATTGGCTTTAGTTTATTGTGACCCTTAAACACTTTTTATGTCATATACTTTTAGGGACATATGTCTCCCTTTTTCATATTTGGGTTGTGTAACTTTGTTTCGCGACTTTAGCGATGTTTTATTTATGAGATTTATTTTAGACCTTGCATGTTTGACACCTTCCCATTTGGATACTTTTATAACAGGTTCAGGTTTTAAAAATTACAGGTTTTTACCCAAATGGACCTATTACAAACATATCCATGCAGTTTTATTCTAGAATTACGTGTTTATTTTTCCGCAATGAATGAGGGTGTCACAGTGGTTAAAAGGGTTTATGGTATTTTCCTATAAGATGTTATGTATTATTGTATAAATGAGTATTGTCAAATGTTATGTATGATTGTATCACAATTATATGAACGAACAGTAATTTTCGAGTAAAACGGTTTTATATCATGAGACAGTCTCTTTATATAAAAATCAGTCAATTATTAATAGCAAAAATAAATGGTAGTCTTACACAAAAATGACGTCTTACATGTAAGACCGCCTTATTATATATTTTGCTTTAAACTCGACCTTGCACGGGTTATCTTCCAAAAAAGTATTATAAAAATAAATAAGTAATATTTATGAATTAATTGTTTCATTATAATTTATAAAACAAACAAATCTTTTGTATTTAATAAATTATTTTTAGTCGAGAGTAACCGACTATTTCATTCTAAAAATAAATATAAATATTTCGTATATTGCTATAGGACTATAGGTTACCATTTTTAAATAATGAATAATTAATCTTTAAGTATTTTAGTTTAGCAAGTTAAATTACGTAACCATTTTAGAAATTACGTAACCATTTTCCTCTATACATACGTATATACACAAGTAATGAATAATTAATCTGTCTTAAACTCAAAATACCGTCTTACGTCAAACTTACGAATAACCCAAAAGGCCAAAATGAAACCGCAGGATAAACATGACATTTTTTTGACACAACATTATTATATTCATAATTAAAATAGATAAAATGAAATGGCAACATTGAAGCCACTCACCGACAAAGTAGGGTTAATTAATAACCATTCTTTTGTTAATTTTACAATAATATACCAACCTTTCATCTTCATTTAGATCTTACAATTTAGGGATGTTAAATTTGATGAAAGCTTAGTATAATAAACTCACCGGATGATTCTAAAAAGTATTCAAAAATATCAGCATGTGTATATTCTAACCTTAATTAGTCAAATTTAAGTAATCAATCAACATGTTATATATTCTTTAAAAGATATTCTAAAATTATCCTAATATTGAACAAATATCCTAAGTTGTAGGCTGTAAAATCTAGGAAAATAAGTTGTAAACGAAATTTTAAGATGATATAAGTTGTAAACGAAACTTTAGGATGATTTTTTTTTGAGATAGGAAACATCATACTATTATTGCCGCTATTAAAGTTTGAGATTTCGTATTATATGACTAATTGACGACTTGATTAGTTAGTTTGTATAAATTGATAACAATTATCTTTTATATATATATATATATATATATATATATATATATATATATATATATATATATATATAATTGGGTTGAAACGATGTGGATGCGCCATGTGGCATTTCAACCTTAATTACCGTCATTAATTACAGGCAATCATTAAATACGAACGTAATAAATGCAATATAAATCTCAGCAAAGTATTATTTATAGTTTAATAAATGTTATTACAAAATTACATCAAATATTTATTGATTCTAAATTAATTAAAAAAAAATTTGACAAAAATTCTAAAATGTAAAACATTGCGTTTATTGCGAAAAATGCTTTCAATAGAGTATAACTTTTATTTTATTTATTAAAATATTTTGATATGCATAAATGATTAAAGTGAGTGTCTCACGATGCTTTATATTTACGTAAAAACGTAAAAACATTTTGATAAAATTATAAAACCTAGACCGTTAAATCTATTAAGAAAAATATATTTGGAAGAGTCATTGTATTTATTATAAACAAAACTTAAAGTTAACTACTAAAAGATAAATTTTTAAAGTGTGGAAATGAAAAAATTATATTGCGATAAATTAAATACACATGAAATTTTGAGAGTGTTTAAACAATGTGATAACGAGTATGTATGTACACAGTGATCACGAGTTTAATTATTTGAATAATCAAAACAAAAGTAATGATTATTAAGTACAATAGTATTATAAGGGCGTTGATATTTCCACGGGCTAAATCAACTGAGCCACGGAGATGTTTGGCCACATGCCCATAATAACCTTCGATACTTAATTTACTGACATGATGTTCCCCACGGCCCCACTTACTCTCTTTGTATTTAATTTTTGAATTACATTTACGGATTTTTGACTAAACAGTGACTACATAAATCTGTTAAATTTGGCGGATTACGAGTTCAGTCATTCTTTCATTAATTTTCCGAATTAAATATATTGAATGAAATTAAAATTTATATTGTTATACGAAGTACTAAATTAGTTACCGTTCTATCCAAAAATATTTCATTCTATCAAAATTTTTTTCTTTGTACTTATCAGTTGGTATTTGTTGCGATGGCTCATAATTGTGAATATGTGGAGGAAATGTGAGTTGTTTTAATCTTAAGACGGATATAAGCGATTCAATCATTATCATATTTGACCCGTTTTAATCTTAAAACAAACATAAGAGAGACTCATTGGTTAGGTATTGTTGGAAATAGGGGTTCCTTGAGCCAAGTGTATTTTTACCAAATGTCCCACATTGGAGAGGAAATGAGAGTTATAACTCTTCACTCTTTACACTATTCTTACTTTCGTTCCAAAGTCTCGAGTCTTGAGTGGGCAAGTACGAGCGATGTAGTGTAAATCCTTGGGAGATTACCGGCAACAGCTGATCGCCACCACGGCCGTGCCGTAATAGTTTTCAAGGTAGTGGCTCTCATACCACGTCACTACGATACCGGTTGTAATTTATGATCTCCTTATTTTCCATTATTGTTACTGCTTCATTTTGCAACAACAGTTATTGGTTTCTCAAAAGACGATATCCGTCTTAAAGTTAAAATTAAACGGGTTAAATAACATTTCACCCCATAGGAAAAAACAAGTTTTTGCTAGTCCTTAGACATTATACTCGTTTGTTCATCAAAATTATATTTGACACGTTTTAAGTTTAGATAAAATATTACCTCAGACATACCCGAAATTGGTCCAATCCCGCAAAGCTGAATTACCGAACTCGTAACCCGTCCAGTTTAACAAGTTTATATACAGCGTAAATGTTTAGTCCAAAATCGGTAAATGTACTCCGTAATTCAGAAACTAAATACAAAGAGTGTAAGTGGGGCCGTTCGGGACATCATTGTCACGATCAAAGCTTATTGTGGGCATGTGTACAAACTTCTCCGTGGCTCAGTTGATTTCGCCAGCGAAAATAGGCGCACCCGTATATTAAATAAGCCAACAACACAAATTTACACACTATAATTTATTCATTTACTCCCTCAATACATTTACTCCCTGCTTCTTTCTCTTTCTCTCCCAAATCTTAATCAATTACTCTGCATTCATCATCTAATTATACTCCGTATATTAAGATCTTTAACCAACAATTACGAAAATCTAGTACTCTTATGCAAATAGGTATATCATATCACACTAAGTTCTTATTTAAATACATATTTGTACCAAAATTATTTTTTATTATGTTAAAAATGTTTTTTTTTTTTTTAATATTCACTTGAAATCTTGAATGCATTTTAGTTGCATATTTTTTCGATTTTAAACTTTTTAATGTTAATAAGTTTTTCTTTTCCACTATTTTCAGATCGGCTAGATTTGTTATGTTCTAGTATAATTATTATGGTGTTTTTTTTATTTTTTGATTTTCAAAAGATTCATCCATATTCTTAGTAAAATTTTCATATTTAAATTTTTTTTGGTATGTTCTTGTAAAATTATTATTGTGATTTTTTTATCAGCTAAAATATCCCGATGATTAAGATTTTTTCCGCATTCAAAATAATTGTTCATATTTTGTTTCCATAAATAATTTTAATGAATTTTTTTTTTCGGTTTTTTTCATCAAGATATTTTTGTGTTAAATTGGGTGTATAATGATATGAATTTGCTTGTCTATATTATCATCATTTAATCAGCATCATATCATATAAAACAAAATCATACAATATCACTACTACAAATACAGGCAACTACAACGGCCCTTTAACAACGCTTATTCACGAAAATCATCAAAACACGTTGTAGAATTGATGCCGCGAATTTTACCAAACTTAATTACAACGGTTCTGTGTTGTTAACCGTTGTTATTGGTTTTAACAACGGGTCATACTTTCAAAACCGTTGTTAATATAAAAACTAATAACAACGGTTAAATTTTAACCGTTGTTAATAATTTGGCGCAAAATTAGTGAAAAGTAATTACAACGGTTTGTTTAGAACCCGTTGTTAATACTTTTTAACAACGGTTGTAGACTCAATAACCGTTGTTATTAATGTTATGAAAATCTTAAAAACAACAGATTGCTTTATTCTGCTATACGCTACAAAACACAAACACAAGCTAATACTGCTACTATATCATCCTCCATTCCTCCCTGATCGTCTCTCTGTCTTCATCTCCGTCACTATTGTCACCGTCTTCTCTCCCTCATCGTGTTTATCAATCAGGTATATATATGTTTCTTAGCAACGCTTATAGATATAGGATTTTTTGGGTTATTATCTAATTTGTTGATAATTTAGCTTAATTGCTTTCCTGAATTTCATTTATTTGTTTGCTTATTATAGTATTTTCTGAATTAGTTGCCTATTATTACGAATGTAGAATAATGACTCGAACTTGGATGATTGATGCAAATATGAGTGACCGCACCTACAAGGATGGTGTAGCTGAATTTTATGAATTCGTTTCGAACAATTTGAAAGGTTCTTCTAGTATTGCATGTCCTTGTGAAAGATGTGGTAATATTAGCTAGATGGCTTTTCCGGACGTTAAAATACACCTAGAAAAGTGGAGATTTAGTCGATCCTATACACGTTGGATTTTTCATGAGGAATCATTAGAGGAAGAGAATAACTCTGAAGAAGATGATGTTGAGGTACACGAAAGGCTAACTGATGATCCTGAGTTTGCCGAGTTTTTTGAGTTGGTAGAGTTGGAAGTAGAGAAGTTGAATGTTGGGTCTATAGATAATGAAGAGAATGATGATGAGTCGATTGCTTTTGAAGATGTAGGTGATGACACTAGTAATTAGGCTGACCTTAACAACATGTATGAGAAGTTGTGTGAGTCTGAAGCACCTCTGTATCCTGGTTGTAAGTTCACAAAAATGTCGGCTGTGGTGAAGTTGTATAATATCAAGGGGGCAAATGGGGTGAGTGACACGTGTTTCACTAGTTTTTTAGCCTTGATAAAGGAGTTGCTTCCTGATGGTAATGTTCTACTTGTTAAGACATATGAGGCGAAAAAACTAATAAGAGGAGTGGGTATGAAATATGAGAAAATACATGCATGTCCAAATGATTGCATATTGTATCGGAAATTATATCAAAACTTAACCAATTGCCCTAAATGTTTGGAGTGGCGTTATAAGGATAAGGAAGGGATCCCGGCTAAGGTGTTGTGGTATTTTCCATTGATACCAAGAGTCATAAGGATTTATGCGAATCCCGATGATTCAAAAATGTTAACTTGGCATGAAACAGGAAGAATAAATGATGGAAAGCTAAGACACCCGGCAGATGGTATGGAATGGTTTGACGCTAAGTATCCCGAGTTCGGCAATGAACCTAGAAACTTACGTCTAGCGCTGTCCACTAATGGAATAAACCCACACGGAAACATGAGTAGCCAACATAGTACTTGGCCAGTAGTGTTGGCTATTTATAACTTACCTCCATATGTGTGCATGAAAAGAAAGTATTTGATGTTGTCGTTGTTAATTTCCGGCCCTAAACAACCTGGAAATGATATAGATGTATATTTGGAACCTCTTCTAGATGATTTGCGATTGTTGTGGGATAGTGGGATAAAAGTATTTGATGCATATAAGAACGAAACTTTCAATTTGAGAGCGATGTTATTGTGTACAATAACTGACTATCCGGCTTATGGCGACCTTTCTGGGCACACAGTTCATGGGAAAGAGGCTTGTCCATTGTGTGGGGAGGATATCGAGTCTAAATACTTGAAGTCTTCTCGTAAGTATGTGTATATGGGAAATAGGAGGTTATTGTATCATGACCATTGTTATCGAAAGATGCAGAAAGCATTCAATGGAAGACAAGAACTTCGTCAACCTCCTAGAATTTTGAGTGGGCATGAAGTTTATCAGAAAGTAAAGCATATTGAGATAGATTATGGGAAGAAGAGCGGCTCTAAATTGTCTACTCGTGGGTATAAGAAAAGATCCATATTTTTTGATAAACTTCCATATTGGCCGACTGGAGGTCGAGCATTGCCTCGATTTCATGCACATTGAGAAAAATTTCTGTGATAATATTATCAATACCCTTCTGAATGTTCCTGGTAAAACAAAGGATAACGCCGCAGCTAGAGAAGATATGAAAATGATGGGTATTAGGCTAGAGTTGGCACCACAGAAGAGAGGTAATCGTACATTTTTACCGCCAGCAGCTTATACCCTTTCACGGAATGAGAAAAAAGAGTTATGTGCATGCTTGAATGGAATTAAAGTGCCACATGGTTATTCGTCGAACATCAAAAGCCTAGTGTCGATGCAAGACCTAAAACTCACCGGGTTAAAGTCACATGATTGTCACACTTTGATGCAACAATTACTACCTGTGGCTATTCGTTCCATTTTACCTGAAAAGGTAAGATATGCTATAACTAGATTCTGTCTCTTCTTCCAATCCATATGCGAGAAAGTCATCGATCCCGATGACGCGGATTCATTGCAGGACCTCGTTGTAACCTCTCTTTGTCAGTTGGAAATGTATTTTCCACCCTCTTTCTTCACTATCATGATTCATCTGACCATTCACTTGGTTAGGGAGATTTTGTATCTTGGGCCCGTGTACTTGAGATAACAGTGTCCTTTCAAAAGATTGATGAAAGTCTACAAAGACTATACATCTAATCGGTATCGTCTGGAAGGTTGTATTGCTGAACGCGCTATTTTAGACGAAGCTCTTTCATATTGTTACGCTCATCTCTCCCCTGAGGAGTTGATTGGCGTTCCTAAGAATCGTCATAGTGACTGGATGACCGGAAAAGGTATTAGGGGCCGGGTTGAAAAAATTGTGACACGTGAAATGTTGCATTTAGCACACACGTATGTGCTAAACAACGAAGATGAGGTGCAACCTTATATTCAACAACACAAAGATGAGCTCAAATACGATCACCCAAACAAGACCGAGAAGTGAATTGCGAACGAGCATACGAAGACGTTTGCAGAGTGGTTTAGGAATATTGTCTTAGAGTGTACGGATCAAACTGGTGATGACATCTCTCCTAGGTTACTACGTCTTGGTTTAGGTCCAAATGCCAGGGTCACCTTTTACAACAGTTTTGCCATTAATGGATATACTTTTTACACCCGCGAGAAAGATGAGTTGAGCACAATGCAAAATAGTGGTGTGAGTTTTGAATTTGAGGCAATGCACTTTGCTACTTCAAAAGATAAAAAGCCTATTTGGGAAAAATGCCTTTATTATGGTGTTATTCAAGAAATATTGGTACTAGATTACATTGATTTTACAATGCCTTTGTTTCGATGTAACTGGGTTGATAACAACATCCATTGTGTCCGAAAGGATAAGATGGGATTTACGTTGGTCAATCTGGGTAAGGTTGGCAATAATAAGGATGATCCTTTCATAATGGCATCCCAAGCTAAACAAGTGTTCTATGTCACCGATCCTATGGATAAGAAGTGGTCTGTTGTACTGTCTATAAGGAGTAGAAGGAGTAGTCCATCCGATAATGGTGATGATGATCAGGATGTCGTTTTTGAGGGAATGGATCACTCTACCACTGTATCTTATTTCGACGATGTTGACACTGATCATGAGGACACTGAAAGCATCTATATGCGTGATGACCATGGTGAAGGTATTTGGGTTAACGAAGAAAAATTGACATCCAAGAAACGTCCCCGATCCTGAGTTGGTCTATAATGTAAGTAATTACCTTTTATTTTTATTTTTATTTTTATTTTTTAAATATATATATCTTCCTTTTAGTTTTTATTTATTTTAAATAACTATCTCCACTGAACAGATTTGCATTTAGGAACTGCATATTTAATACAAACGTAAAGCACTGATACAGACACACACAGTGATATGGACGACCAACATTTTGAGTCATTTTCAAACCAGTAATTTGATGGTTTAATTTATTGGTAAATCAATAATGGTCATTGTTAAATAAAAATTCCCAAATTTGCATGGCATGGTAAATCTTGTAGCTTAGATATGCAAAGATATGCATGCATCTTTGGTGTTGTCTTATTTTCTTGATCTTATTATTAGATGTGGATCTTTGGTGTTGAAATTCTTTGAATAATGTTGCAAAAGATATGGTGCTTCTGTTGTTACAGTATGTATTGTTACAGGTTTGGACTGTAATGGAATTACAGTTAATTTTTTTTAAAAAAGGGTTCAACAATAACAACGGTTATATTTAAATTACCCGTTGTTATTACTTTCAACAACGGTTATATTTACATCACCCGTTGTTATTACTATCAACAACGGTTGTAGTACCCTTACCCGTTGTCATTGATTTTTTTGACATATTTCATTTTGGCGCAAATTTGGTGAAAATATATTACAACGGGTATATTTTAACCGTTGTAATAAAGTTTTGACAACGGTTGACTTTTATTGACCCGTTGTGATTAACATATAACAACGGTTTTGCTTTGAGAACCCGTTGTCAATAGTTTGTCTTAATAAAAAACTAATTTACAAACACATACAACATACCATACACAAACACACACAACACCAGTTCAAATGTTGGTATCCTGAGTTTATTCTTCTCTCTTCCTCGCTTTCTACATTCTCGTCGCCGGCCGTCGCCCAGTTTCCGGCGCCCAGATTTCGTTGCCTTCCCTTATCATCTACTTCACTACTCTTTATCATCATCATCATCAGGTATGTTCACTTTAGTTTTGTGTTTCGTCATTAGGGTTTTAAGACGATCATCTTTTTTCTTTTTCATGCATCTGTTTATTTTTCGTCTTCTTTGTTATCTTTATCATCCCGCATCATCTACTTCACTCCTCTTATTAGGGTTTAGGATTTTAGAAGCTCAATCTGTTGTTTTAAATTTTCATTCCTATTAGGGTTTAGGGTTTTAGATAATACTCTACATGTACGTTGTTAAGTTGTTCATTTCCTATATCATTCATATTTGGGTTTTAGGATTATCATGGGTGAAAAACGGAAAAAAAAAGTCAAAATAATAATAAGCCTGGGGATAATAAGCCTAGTGAGAGGGGTGCTACGAAGTGCCCGAGAGCCTTGCAGCTATAGCCGCTAAAGAACCGATGGAAATAACATGGAGCTCGATGGGTTTCCCTACTGGTCCAAATGCGGGTTTTTTATCCAGTTGGATTGGATGTTGCACAAGACAGTTTGTGCCTATCCATTTAGATGATGTTAGAACTTTGAATCCAAAATTGGCGGAGTTATACTTGGCTCGTGTAAAGGAAGCCTTTATTAGACCCGGTGAAAGCCATGATAAGTATTTAATGCATAAGGCAGCGGATGTCCACAGGCAGTGGAGGTGTGACGTTGCTAGGGATTGGTTGTATGTGGACAAGGCAACGGGGGAGATGCGTAAGAGCCCACCGGCAAACAAGTGTCCCACCATCAGTCAGGAACAATGGGATCTTTTCAAAGAGATGAGAACTACTGAGAAGTTTCAGGTTAAATATCCTCGCCTTTTAACGATTTATCTATCATTTTTTTAATTAATGAGTCCTTTATATAATCTTTTTATTATCTCATCTACTTGCGCTTTTATATAATTATTTGAAGGCCGTTAGCAGAAGAAATCGTGCTAACATTTCATGCAAGAAGGGGAAATGGTATGGTTCTCGAGGCGGTTACAGAAAGATAGAAGAGAACCTCGTAAGTAGCATGCATTATTCCCCGGCCTGTGAGACTTTATTTTTTTAATCACACTTGAACTTGCATTGATACACATTTACATGTATAAATGTTACCATGTTAATGTGTAGGCGGAAAAGGGAGTGACCAACTTGGATCGGCATGTAACTTATAAAGAAGGGCACACGCCTAAAGGATCCCGGTCGTCGCGTGACAAATATGATGAGGAAGTGTTGGCCAACATAGTAAGCATTATTTTATTAAGACGAGTTCATTACTAACTTTATTATTTTAGTCACAAATATAATTTGAAGTTTATTTAATATATTATAGGACAACGTATTGAAAGAGGTAGAAGAAGGGAAATTCACTCCCGAAGGTCGTAATGACGTTCTTGCTAGAGCGATCGGCCGACCCGAACATCCAGGTCGTTTGAGGGGCGTCCCGTTACGGGTTGGAGTAACGAAATATTATGGGACAATCGCCCGATAAAGAATAAAAGGAAGACTAAGTCTGAGAAGGCTGACATGGTACCATTTATTCTATTATTTTCATTTAAGTTCAATTCACATGTTATTGTTGGGATAAAAATTGTTGAAACATTACATTCTTGGCACGCAGCTTCAGTTAATGGCATCCGTACTACTAAAGTTGAATGCTGGAGGCAAGCTTTCCGAAGAAGAAGTGAAGATGATGGAGGATGTCATTTACAAAGGGGGTAATAAGGTACAACAGATTGGTCAAGAGGCCGCTACTACCTTGGCAATACATGAGAAAGAAGTATCGGTCAACGAGATTCAGAAAGATCAGGTACCTAATGCTTCTGAAGCTGTAACAACTAAAGCCGATCAGGTACCACCTAATACTTCCTTATTTTTCTTTTCTTTTTTTTTTGGATAAGATCAGAGGGTGTGTTCCCTACCAGCTCTAATGCTATAACTTCTGACATCATGCCATTGGTTAATTTTATTAGGTAAATAATGGGTCTGAAAAGGAGATGCAACATGAGCATACATCCCCTTCAAGTCAGTTCCCTGTTTTCAGTAAGGTATGCATACATGAAGTGTTTAATTAGTTAAATTTATATGAATTCTTATTAAATTTTGGGATATAATAATGTATCTGTATATTCTTCAGGCCGTAAACAAGAGGGTAGTAGTTATTCTTGCTGACCCTAAATTCGAAAATCCAAATGTGCGTGTTGGCCGGGGTCTCGTAGAAAATCAGCAGCGGTAACTGTAGTAGTTCATGGCGAAAAACTTTTGCCGAATCATAGAAAAGTAGAGATAACTACAGTCTTTCCAGGCCATGAAAACTTTCAACTGCCTCTCCCAGTTCGTGACGACATTACCATTCTGGGAGATGCGGTTGGGAGTTTCATCCAATGGTCTGAAACTCACATCTACTTGGCTCGCTCGTCTCCGCCTCAGCAGCCGAAAGCAGTTGGGGTTAGAAGAAATACCTTTATATATATATGTTACATTTTTAATTGTTGAATGTTTTTATATGTTAAATTTATATGTTATTTTTTTTTGTAGGGAACAAAAAAGCCGGCTTTGGCGGATAAGCCTAATGTCCGGGGACTTGATGAGGTATTTAATTAACTTCTCCATTTTTATGAAAACCTCCCTTTAATTTTTTTTTGTTTCTGTATTTCTAAAAAGCATGGAAATTTTTTGTATGTAGGGAACAGAAAAGCCGGCTAAGGCGGATAAGCCTAAATCCCCGGACATGCCAACTACCTCGTCGAGACAACAACTTGATGAGGTATTTAATTAACTTCTCCATTTTTTAAAAACCTCGCTCCCTTATATTTTGTCTGTATTTCTAAAAAGCATGCATGGTAATTTTGTGTAGGGGACAAAAAAAGACTGATAAGCCTAAGTCCCCCGTCATACCTGCTACTACTACCTCATCATTGAAAGAGCAGGTTGACGAGGTATTTAGTTAAGTACGCTTTTATTTTTATTACTCCAACTAGGATATGTTACCTTTGGATTTTTTATTATTTTAATTATCTACATGTGTAGGCTGGTGGTAGTAGCACAAAATCAAAGAATCATTATTTCCCCGACCTGAAAGAAGTTAGGAGTTTAAACTCCACACAATATACTGGGAAGGATTACATGCAAAAAGTAAGAACGGTGACGATGAGGAAACTGCATGAGGAGGCTTGCCGTCGCATAGCAACCGAGCAATTGATAATTATTCCGCTCGAGGAGGATATTCTAGGGGTTGAGCGCGAAGCACTTATGTCATGGGATATGCTAGCCATTTGGGCTGCCTAGACCATTGATGTCCAACACCTATTTGTTTGGATGCGATAAGTTTCTTAATAAATAATTTCATATTCTAATATTCTGACTACTAGATAGTGTTTTAATTAAATACCGGAATTAATACCGTAATAATGTAGGATATTGAAATTGAGAGTGATCCCCGAGAAGAAGATTCCAATTGATCAATACGGATTCCTGTGCCCCTATGTTTTATCTTTATTTATTCCGAATTCTCGTTCAAGATCGGGTAGATTATATTGCTCAAAGAATTGGCGACAACCAAGAAGCTGATTTTTGCCGCTTATAATGAAAAAGGGTAATAAACAAATTAATATTACGTTTCCCCCTACAATTGCATTTTCATAACTAATATATGTACTTGTTAATAATGATGATGTCTCTTGATGTAGGACTCATTGGGTGCTAGCACCATCATGCCGAAAAAAGAAGAAAGTTTTTGGTTGGACTCTATACATAATCCACCAAGCGAGACTTTTAAGCGCTTGATTAATAAGTAAGTTTATAATACTGATTTATTTATAATAACATTAAGTTTCAATTTTTATTTATAGCAAAAAGCTCATTTTTGCCCCTAAAAAAATGAGTGTCTGCCTCTTTTTTTTTTTTAAAAAAAAAGGGCATTTGAGAAGAGAAGTGCTAACGAGCAGGATCAACCCACGAAAGATTCTGATGATGGCCCTGATTTTATTACGATAACAGGGGTACGTGCTCAAATACAATACATTAAGTGCAAAAATCTGTGTTTAATACTAATACAATACCTAAAGTTCAAGATTCGATGTGAGCCTTCTCTCCGTCGTTTTGTTTTTATGTAATAATAGGCCCCTCGCCAAATAGGATAGCATACAATGTGGATACTACGTTTGTCGGTTCATGTTGGAGATTATTAGGCGAAGATATATCCTTATTCCAGAAAAGGTTAGTAATTTAATAATGTGTTTATTACTTTTTTTAAATTAGAGTTGATGTTGTCTTGCTTGTTGCTATACCATGATGTTGCTATGCAGTATTTGATGTTGTTACAATAATGTCTTGTATTAGTTTTTCCGATATGTAATCAACTCGTCACAAGAGATTCAAAGCAGACTCAAGTGTAGATATAGACGAGGTAAGGGACATGTTGGGCAAATACGTCTTAGAAAATAGAAATGCATGATACTCGAGTTTAGATCGGCTTATTAGTAAATTTTTTGTTGAAGTTAGGGAATGATTAGTTCATATAAATTTAACTCCTTGTAAGTATATATATATATATATATATATATATATATATATATATATATATATATATATATATATATATATATATATATATATATGATCTTCTTTTGTGGTTGAATTGAATCTATTGAGTTCGATGAACCAAATTGTGATTTATCTTTGTCTTTGGTATATGGTCTTTCTTGATATACGCAGGTTTTTGAATGGCATGAAACAAATTTAATTTTTAAAAACATTAGGAGTTCGTAATAAAAACGGTTACTAAAAAAAAACCGTTGTGAAGACCTTTAACAACGGTTACTAAAATAAAACCCGCTGTGAATACCTTTCACGAATATCGCGCATAATATTCAACAACAGGTTTTAAACGAAGAACCGTTGTTAAAAGTCTTCACAATTTTGGAGAGAAAGTTACAACAACGGGTTTTAAACTAAGAACCGTTGTTACTACAAATTTCAACAACGGGTATGTAGCATATACCCCTTGTTACTACAAATTTCAATTTTGGAGGGAAAGTTACAACAACGGTTATACATATGACAACCATTGTTATATTATTCCCACCAAATTTTTGAAACACTTTCCACAACGGCTTACACGCAACAACAACGGCTTTGAACCGTGGTTAATACTTTTGACAACGGTTTAGGTAAATAACCTAACCGTTGTAAATACCTTTTACAACGGCCGCTTTAACAACGTCCGCTTTTTGTTTTTACAACGGTTTTTACCCGTTGTTATAGCATGTATCTGTAGTAGTGTATATACTATATATGTTATATAATATAGAATAGAAAACAGGAGAGGATTAAAAGTAGGAAAGATAGTAAATATTGAAAATAGGAAAGAGAGTAAATAATTGTTGTTGTGATCGTGGGTCTTGGCAGGGAAAAAAAAGAATTTGTTTTTTCTAACTCCTTAAATTTGAGGAACCAATGAGAATAACTTAAATGCTATAACTTTTGTAGTACACAAAAACTTAGGAGAGACCGCCTCTAAATAAATAGTGAGAGACGACCCATTTAGAAATGTATTGGATCCAAATTATACCATATTATAATATGATAATTCTAATTAATTTAATTCATTAATTATTAAAAAATCACCATTATTTTCGGCAGTTATGGACTACTTGATAGTCTTCCTAATATTGAGCCACAATCATATCATAATTTCCTAAAAAATCTGTAGAAAATATTTCCAGTAACTTCCACCTTCTACATTCATATCTAATTTAAAATTCCATTTGATCAATCAACTCCATCGTTTATACAAACACACATTACCCAGATTTATATTTCATTTGTAATGGAAATTGATCAAGGTTTGTTCGTTTTTTTGTCTACTTTGTATTATTTTGTCTTCTTAGCATGATTTGTAATGGAAATCAAGCATTTCATGCATCATTTTTTTAAAATTTTATAAATCATTTGAGTTTCGACGCAGTAAATGAGATCCACAAAGAAACGGCGATGACTATGGAAGAACATGACGATTCGATTGAAATAGAAGGTATTATTATCTACGGCTGATTTATTTGTTATGATTAAAACTTTTGTTTACATACTAATTTGTTTTCCTTTTAATTTGTAGCACTAGCGATGATAAAAAAACACCAAAGATGTTCATTCGATACCGACTGAGGAAGATGATATCACAATAACAGAAGATGATGGTAAAAAATTATTTTGACATCCTTGCATCGATTTCGTACCTTTTTTTTTCCATTGTTACGTACGTACAGAGTTTCCATACCTTTTTTTCCTTGTTACGTACCTACAGAGTAGTAATCAGTTGCATAAATTCCGTACCTTTCTTTCCTTGTTATGACCTACATTGTAGTAATTAGTTGCATAAATTCCGTACCTTTTTTTTCTTGTTACGTACCGAAAGAGTAGTAATTAGTTGCATAAATTCCGTACCTAAAGAGTAGTAATCAGTTGCATAAATTTCAATGCGGTAGATCAACACCTTCATCAAATATGTTCGCAGTAGGACTTATTAGGAGTGCTTCAAGCGTTTATACTATCAACTCGTTTAAATGTTTTGAGGAAGAATTTATATACTCATTAGGTACAACTGCTATTGTCGTAGACAACGAAGATACAACAAAGGTATTTAAGATTTCCCTATTAGATGATCTTGACATTCATCATGTCGTAACCTTTGATTCTCCTAATACTCTCATCTCATGTTCATGCCGAAAGTTTGATGAAGTTGGAATTTTGTGCTGTCACTCCCTTCGTGTATTCCATTTGAGTTCAGTCTCTGATATTCCTGAAAGATATATCAAGAAAAGGTGGTCATGATATGCAAAATCAGAGATATAATTTCCTGTTTACTAATTTTTTAAATCTTTACACATTTACAAATATTTCACAAATTTTCAGTTATCGTACCTATTGTTGTTAAACCGATACCACCTATTTCAGTCATTGTACTTATATGTCACTTTTCTACGTCATAGGTGTGGGAACGGATGAGAGAACAGTCATCTAGTATTATGCCATCAGTAGAACGTCTGTCATGGCGTCGCGATATTCCCTGCAACTTTCACACCCTCATACTACAAAGTCAAGGGTAAAACGAAGCAAGGACATTCTTAGACCAAGTTTACACAAGTGTGTGCGCTGGTGTACGTAAAATTCTTGAATAAACATCTACTATCGATAACACCAACAATGACAGCCATGATGCGCCTCAAAGAGTACTAGACCCCTTCCGATCAAATACAAAGGGCCGAAGTGTTAGGTTGAAGCGTCCTTCTAAAAGTAAAAAAACGAATGGAAGGGGAGTTCGTTCAACTTCAGCTAATTGTGTAGTTCCATGTACTCCGCCACCACGCTTAGTTTAGATTTGTTTGAATTTCGTAGACTACCTTGGAATGTATTTTTTACCCCAATGTTCTACTTTGTTTGAAAAAACTTAATTGCACTTTTAATTTAATCTCCAATACAGCACTAATACTATAATTCAAGAGTTTACTTTGATACTTTTGCTAACGATACAAAACATACAAACAGTGGTACGTAGTTCACTTTAATTAGGTACGGTTTCAAATAAAACGAGGTACTAACCCGGATCTATTGTGATACATTCTTTAGTAATGTTAGTACCATACTTATATTAAACTTAGAAAAGTATAATACATTAGCGACATTGTCGTACAAATTACTAAAGTTGAACGTCTTTCATAAACAAGGTACTAAATCAGATCTATTATGATACATTTCTTGTTAATGGGAGTACCAAAATTAAATTAATGATAAATGAACATAACACCAATGGAAATGATTACAAAATTTCAAAGGTACAAGAACTCAATCACAATATTTACCCAAAAAAATAATCCAACTACATAACCAACAAAAAATTGTACTAAAAGGTGTTCAATAATACATAAATAAATTAAAGTCACTTCTTCTTGTTGCCTTCACCATTTTCAACACCCTCGGCATCTTCAACATCCGATGCACCCTTCTCCATCTCGCATAACTTTTGGGCATTTGTCTTTATTCGAGCCACTCTTTCAATCGTCAGCCTTGAGTGTATTTCTTGATCCCTCTTCATCAACATGGCGTCTACCTCACACTCCTACGGAATTGAACCAAAAATATAAAGGGTACAAAACTGAATAATTTGGATACACGAAACAGGTGTATGACAATACTTACCATGTACATGCGCTTAAAAACCAGGGATATAAATTATATAATTGGGGTTCTTTGACAATACCAACAGGTACAACATTACTAGATGCATGTCACAAAAATTACGAATAAAAAATTGTATGTGTCCTTTAAAAAAAGGTACATATTTGAAATGTTTAGGGTACGAGTACAAAATTTTAAGATATAATTTGGTGTTTACAAAAAAAAACAAATAGTATACAAAATGCTCACATGAAGCATACAAAACAACAAAGTAAAGGTACTAAACAACTAGGATACAATTAAGCTATAATTAAGTATAGGTACAAAATGTGCAAGACGAGGGACAAGATGAAAGAAGCGTTACAAAAAAAAAAAAAAAAAAAAAAAATATAGGTACTATGAACAAAAAAGTTAAGGTACTATACAAGAACGATACAACTTACAAATATTAAGTTACAAGTACGAAATTTAAAAAAACAGATACAAGATGTAAGTAAGAGATACAAAACACAAAAGTTAAGGTACCATACAAGGACGATACAACTTAGCTATAATAGGGTACAAGTACAAAATTTTACAAAACATATACAATATGTAAGTAAGAGATACAAAACACCAAAGTTAAGGTACTATACAAGGACGATACAACTTAGCTATAATAGGGTACAAGTACAAAATGTAAAAAAACAGATACAATATGTAAGTAAGAGATACAAAACACCAAAGTTAAGGTACTATACAAGGATGATAAAACTTAGCTATATTAGGGTACAAGTACAAAATGTAAAAAAACATATACAAGATGTAAGTAAGAGAGACAAAACACCAAAGTTATGATAATATACAAGGACAATACAACTTAGCTACATTAAGATACAAGTACAAAATTTAAAAAAACAGATACAAGATACAAGTAAGAGATACAAAACACCAAAGCTATGGTAGTATACTACAAGGACACAACTTAACTATATTACGGTACAAGTACAACATTTATAAAAATAGGTACAAGACGTGAAAGAGAAACAAAAACACAAATTAGAGGTACAACCAAACAATTAAACAATTAAACTATACTAATATACAAAATATCACTACTATAGATACATGCTATAACAACGGTTAAAAACCGTTGTTATATAAAAAAGCGGATGTTGTTAAAGCGTCCGTTGTTAAAGGTTTTAACAACGGTTGATTTTTCTAAAAAACCCGTTGTGAAAACTATTAAAAACGGTTTAAAGTAGAAAAAACCGTTGTGGAAAGTGTGACTAAATTTTGGTGGGAAAGTTATAACAACGGTTACAGTAGAAAAAACCGTTGTTATAACTAAAGACAACGGGTTTTTTTTAAAAAAACCGTTGTTGTTGATTTTAAAAAAGAAAAAAAATTATATATTACTATAGATGCATGCATTATTACTGCAACTCCGATGCATAATATGCATTATTACTGCCAAATCCCTGCATATGAAAGGACACAATACTATATGGAATGAGAAGGTATAAGATTTGGCACAACTTCCTAAACATATATTAATTAAAAAACAACTCAAAGGACACATTACTAAGTATAAATTCATGTATTATCTCAATAACCATTCCATTGTCTCACTATCTCACGTCCTAAACTGCTCCAAACTCTAAATCTTTAAAACAAACTCCAAACTTTCTTCAACACTTCCTTCAACAATGAATGATACCATCTGTAATACATGCATTATGACCGAGTACAACAAGAGTTTCATCCGCCGGTTGCTGGACATCGAGGGCAGGTACAGGAGCTACCTTGAGGACGCTCGGACCGCACTCAAGGACGCAAAAAAAAAAATGGCTTGACAGAGCAGAAGATGTTGCAGCTATATGACGATATAGCAACTGCGGAACGAAACCTCCAAATAGCAAAGGAGGAGAGGATGGATGTCATAGAAGAGAATAAGACTCTCTATGCATATCTAAGAATTGCATTTTTAGCAATGTAATTCGTTATTTATTTATTTATATATTAATTAATTAAGTTTATTATGCATTCCTCTCCATCATCTTCTTCTTTTGCTTTATTTTATTTAATTTGTTTTACAAGCTAATAAACGCAGAAAAAAACAACGAACCATTCACTAATTAAGCGAATAATACTTAGAGAAAGAACAATAATGATCGATAAAAACACATGCAAATGAAATAATTAGAGAAAGAAAATAATGACTGAGATGATGACAAAACCTAAAACCATGCATATAAATTAAAGCGATACCTGATAATTAGAGAAAATAAGAGACGACGACAACAACAGTGACGAAGATGATAAAGCGACGATGAGAAAGAGAGAAAGAGACGATGAGAAAGTGTGTGTTTGTGTTTGTGATGTTTGTGTTTGTGTTAGGTTTGTGTTTGTGGTTGTAGCTGATCTGCTGTGTTTGTGTGGTTTATATTATGGAAAGTATTGACAACGGTTTTTACACAAAAACTCGTTGTCATTAGAGAATATATTAACAACGGGTCCTTAGAAAACCGTTGTTAAAAAGTATTAACAACGGGTTCTAATATAACCGTTGTAATTACTTTTCACTAACTTTGCGCCAAATTATTAACAACGGTTATATTGTACTACAGAGTAAACTGTTGTTATTAGTTATTATATTAACAACGGTTGTGAAAGTTTGACCCGTTGTTAAAACCTATAACAACGGTTATCAACACATAACCGTTGTAATTAAGTTTAGTAAAATTCGCGCCATCCATTCTACAACGTCTTATGGTGATTTTCGTGAATAAGCGTTGTTAAAGGGGCGTTGTAGTTGCCTGGATTTGTAGTAGTGTATGTGAATAAAGGTACAAATCAGAGAATACAAGAAACAATAAGTTTGTACAAAGAATAAGACCGACGCATAAATTATACAAGTATAATGCAATTTCACAGCAACTCGGCAAAGTGTGGTACAATTAAACACCGTCACCTTTGTCCTTCATGAGAAAACAACTAAAACAAAAGAACAATACGCAACACAGTAAGACCAAAATGGACGAAAATTACAAAAAAATCAAATAATGGTACAATTTAACAACGGATCCGATTATAGATGAAATGTTTACGCATTTCACAACAAATCATCCAAATGAGGTACAAAACACAAAAAAATCGACTCATCATCGCTTTATAGACAAATAAAACAACATGCAATTACGGAAACAGATCCGATTATTCATAATCAATGTAAATCGTTGGTTGTTTATCCTAACACACAACATCAATTAGATATTCGAATTTCAATAAATAACACACATGCAAACTAAAAAAATTAATAAGATGGGTTTAAATCGAAAAAATCAAAATAAACCATTACCAACTACGATTTTCACTCTCTTCCTTGGTGTTGCCTTAACGGGGCTCTTCCTCGTTGCCTTCTTCCTCATTCTGAAATTTGAGTTTAAAATTTGGGTAAAAAAAATGGTGATTTTTTTAATACAATGGAAAGTAAATTGATAATGGTTTATGGAAGGTTTAATTATTGAGGAGTTGACCGAGAATTTGACGATTGAAGATTTTGTGGGGATTTGATTACAAAGAATATTCTTTCCTTTTTTAATGAACAATTAATCGGTGAATTTTTCGATTATGTATGCCTATATCCGTATTAAAGAAAGTGGTATGGTCCACTTGTTTAATGGTTAGTCTCTCACTATTATATTGAGAGACGGTCTCTCAGGAGACCTACTGTTTATAGTAAAGGGATTGAAAAATAATTTGGTACTAATTACTACCTTATCAATTGCTACTTTTTCCCTTTTTTCTCAACCTTTGCCAAGCAAATCCCTAAATCAATTGCTACTAATTACTACCTTATCTACCCCTACATTTCTTGTTTTAGTACGTTTTCGATCGTTATCTTTATCTAATCCATATAATCGTCTTAATGTAGATGGATACGTCACGATGGGGCAATGAAGATTACAATATGATATACTTGAATCTTCTTTATGAAACAATGACGTACGAGTTAGAACTTGAAGGAACGTTGTGCAATGTGGAGTTTTGGGAATCCTTCACGGATGAGCTCAACTCACGCATTAAAGCATCATTGCCACACGACAAAAATTTCAAAAGTTTTGCTTCACATGAAGTCACCGAACACGGAAGGAAATTACGAAGCGTCTTCAGTCAATTTGTGGTAATTACGTATTTCATAATATAATATTTCATTTCTTCCTTTTCTTTTTTGGTAATATGTAACCCTATCTAAAACTTCTTTTTCATTTTGCCCATGTATTGTAGGGTAAGCCTGATGTTGAGGAGCATATCCCGAACTTATACTTGTATGAACGGGTCTTCAAGAAATGTTATCGTGAAAAACCCTATTTCCAGATAAAGATATAATGATGGGCATTAAGTTAAAAAGGTCTAGCGCCTCCGCCAGCATAAGCCTAAGCCCTAACCCTGGATCAGGTATGCAGATTTTAAATCTATTTGTTTCCTTGATTAATTAAAATGACCGACCTCACTCCAAATATGTACAAGGTTGATGGGATTAAGGCTGGGATGAAAAATGGTGTGCTTACGGTGGTTGTTCCTAAGTTTAAGGAAGATGAGAGCAAGGATGCTTTCCAAGTTCAGTTAGATGGATTAAGAAATGTTTTTGGTGCTTTCCAAGGTTGTTCCTAAAATCTGCATACCTGATCCAAGTAGAAGTTCGGGATATGCTCCTCAACATCAGGCTTACCCTACAATACATGGGCGAAATGAAAAACAAGTTTTAGATAGGGTTACATATTACCAAAAAAGAAAAGGAAGAAATGAAATATCGTATTATGAAATACGTAATTACCACAAATTGACTGAAGACGCTTCGTAATTTCGTTCCGTGTTCGGTGACTTCATGAGAAGCAAAACTTTTGAAATTGTTGTCGTGTAGCAATGATGCTTTAATGCGTGAGTTGAGCTCATCCGTGAAGGATTCCCAAAACTCCACATTGCACAACGTTCCTTTAAGTTCTAACTCGTACGTTATTGTTTCATAAAGAAGATTCAAGTATATCGTATTGTAATCTTCATTGCCCCATCGTGACGTATCCATCTACATTAAGACGATTATATGGATTAGATAAAGATAACGATCGAAAACGTACTAAAACAAGAAATGTAGGGGTAGATAAGGTAGTAATTTGTAGCAATTTGTAGCAATTGATTTAGGAATTTGATTTGCAAAGGTTGAGAAAAAGGAAAAAAGTAGCAATTGATAAGGTAGTAACTAGTACCAAATTATTTTTCAATCCCTTTACTATAAAAGCTATAGCATTTAAGTTATTCTCATTGGTTCCCCAAATTTAAGGAGTTAGAAAAAACAAATTCTTTTTTTTTCCCTCCAAGACCCACGATCACAACAACAATTAGTTACTCTCTTTCCTATTTTCAATATTTACTATCTTTCCTACTTTTAATCCTCTCCTCTTTTCTATTCTATATTATACGACATATATAGTATATATTGTATGATTTTGTTTTATATGATATGATGTTGATTAAATGATGATAATATAGACAAGCAAATTCATACCATTTTACACCCAATTTAACACAAAAATATCTTGATGAAAAAACCCGGAAAAAAAAATCCATTAAAATTATTTATGGAAAAAAAATATGAACAATTATTTTGAATGCGGAAAAAATCTTAATCATCGGGATATTTTAGCTGATAAAAAAATCACAATAATAATTTTACAAGAACATACCAAAAAAAATGTGAATATGAAACTTTTACTAAGAATATGGATGAATCTTTTAAAAATCGAAAAAATAAAAAAAAAACACCATAATAATTATACTAGAACATAACAAATCTAGCCGATCTGAAAATAGTGGAAAAGAAAAACATATTAACATTAAAAAATTTAAAATCGAAAAAATATGCAACTGAAATGCATTCAAGTGAATATTAAAAAAAAAAGAAAAAATATTTAACATAATAAAAATAATTTTGGTACAAATATGCATTTAAATAAGAACTTAGTGTGATATGATATACCTATTTGCATAAGAGTACTAGATTTTGGTAATTGTTGGTTAAAGATCTTAATATATGGAATATAATTAGATGATAAATGCAGAGTAATTAGATGATAGTGTGTAAATTTGTGTTGTTGGCTTATTTAATATATGGGTGCGCCTATTTTCGCGGGCCATATCAACTGAGCCATGAAGAAATTAGTACACATGCCCACAATAAGCTTTGATCGTGACAATGATGTCCCAAACGGCCCCATTTACACTCTTTGTATTTAATTTCTGAATTACGGAGTACATTTACCGATTTTGGACTAAACATTTACGCTGTATATAAACTTGTTAAACTGGAAGGGTTACGAGTTTGGTAATTCAGCTTTGCGGGATTGGACCAATTTCGGATATGTACGAGGTAATATTTTATCTAAACTTAAAACGTGTCAAATATAATTTTGATGAACAAACGAGTATAATGTCTAAGGACTAGCAAAAACTTGTTTTTTTTTCCTATGGGGTAAAATGTTATTTAACCCGTTTTAACTTTAAGACGGATATCATCTTTTGAGAAACCAATAACTGTTGGTGCAAAATGAAGCAGTAACAATGGAAAATAAGGAGATTGGAAATTACAACCGGTTTCGTAGTGACGTGGTATGAGAGCCACTACCTTGAAAACTATTACGGCACGGCCGTGGTGGCGATCAGCTGTTGCCGGTAATCCCCCAAGGATTTACATTACATCGCTCGTACTTGCCCACTTAAGACTCGAGACTTTGGAACGAAAGTATGAATAGTGTAAGGAGGGAAGAGTTATATAAACACACAAAACTCTCATTTCCTCTCCAATGTGGGACATTTGGTAAAAATAGACTTGGCTCAAGGAACCCCTATTTCCAACAATACCTAACCAATGGGTCTCTCTTATGTCTGTCTTAAGATTAAAACGGGTCAAATATGATAATGATTGAATCTCTTATACCCATCTTAAGATTAAAATAACTCACATTTCCTCCACATATTCACAATTATGAGCCATCACAACAAATACCAACTGATAAGTACAAAGAAAAAAAATTGATAGAATGAAATTTTTTTGGATAGAACGGTAACTAATTTAGTACTCCGTACTCCGTATAACAATATAACTTTTAATTTCATTCAATATATTTAATTCGGAAAATTATTGAAAGAATGACCGAACTCGTAATTCGCCAAATTTAACAGATTTATGTAGTCACTGTTTAGTCGAAAATCCATAAATGTAATTGAAAAATTAAATACAAAGAGAGTAAGTGGGGCCGTGGGGAACATCAAGCCAGTAAATTAAGTATCAAAGGTTATTATGGGCATGTGGCCAAACATCTCCGTGGCTCAGTTGATTTAGCCAGCGGAAATATCAACGCCCTATTATAAACGATATGAAAAAGTAGAAAACATATTACATTTTTCTTTAATATATTCAATTAAATATGTATACGTCAAGTATAAAACGACATTGATTATGACTAACAAGATATTACTTTTAGTTAAATATTTTATATGTTACTTCGTATTTTTTAAATACTTTGAAGTTAAACCTTAAAAAATAATATTTGAGAATGTTCAACCTATTTTATTTGTAGGTAAAATCTTAAACATCATTTTATATATTTACTTCATAGTTTTTCAAAAAAAAATGTGCAAATTTCTAATAGATATGTTTGACACATAGAACATGCAAAACACACCAAAACATTCGAATAAATTTAGTTTCGACCTGATATGTTTGATCCATAACTTTTAGTTAAATATTTTATATGTTACTCCGTATTTTTTAAATACTTTGAAGTTAAACCTCAAAAAATAATATTTGAGAATGCTTAACCTATTTTATTTATAGGTAAAGTCTTAAACATCATTATATATATACTTCGTAGTTTTTTCAAAAAACAAAATTGTGCAAATTTCTAATAGATATGTTTGACACATAGCACATGCGAAACACAACCAAAACATTCGAATAAATTTATTTTGGACCTAATATGTTTGATCCATAAATATTACACGGTATATATAAAAAATTGAAAAGTAGCTAAAATTATATTCACATCATTTTGAACATATATTAACTAATTTGGAGCATAAATCTAATTTAATTAATCTAATATATTTTATTTTAATTAATATGATATTTGATTAGTTACAAAATTATTTATAAAATGTTGATCATGCATAAGTAATTATCACTTATTAGTAACTCCGTATAATTAAAATTGTATGTATTTTATTTTAATACATTGAAGTTAAACCTAAAAAAATTAAGATTTGAGAAAGATTAATTTATTTTATTTATAAAAAAAATACTAAATGTCATATATGAATTATATTATTTTTCTTCAATTATAATAATAAAAGTTTCAAACAGGCCGCGCGAAGCGTGAGATATTACCTAGTATATTATATATTTGTATAAATGGCAACTTATATATTTGTATAAATGGCAAAGTAATATTAAATATATCATACCTAATTGATTAAAAAATATCCCGGATATCTAGGCTTCAGTTTAGGAAACCGTATCATATTTGTTAAAAATCCAGAAAATGACACATGTCGTATGAATAGATGTTGACACGTGGCGATTAAATAGGCTGCTGGTTTCAATTTTAATATAATACTAGTTGACAAGCTCGTGCGATGCACGGGGCTCCCAATAGGATTATATGTAAAAACATGTAGTGAAGTTGATTAAAAAAAAGTTCAACTATGTTGAATCATTGATGAAAAAAAAATTTTGTGGTTGGTTTAGTTGATCACCGATGAATTATTAGTGTTTTTAGCATAAAAGTTTTGTCATTCAATAGTATAATATCAAGTGACATAGTTATAGTATGTTGTTAGTTTTTTCATTGTTACAGACACAACTGGTTTTTAATTTAAATAAAATGATATCAATGTTATGTAAAACAACATGTGTCAAAATTATATATATTTATTAGTATGTTCAGAGAAAATGTTAAATCTCTTACAACATAATTTTTAATTTTACCTTGACTATTTACAATTAAGAGTATTTGCTCCCTATATACTTTTCGCAAAATCAAATCCAAAATGAATTTTAACAGAATTAGTAGTCTCTAAACAACAATAAAAAATATTTGTGATTCTATTAAATAGAATGCAAGGTCGGGGGCACTTAGTACTTAGTAGTATCATCTTTGGCAACATCATTTAGTAGTTTATGGTATCACTAAAATCGTTGGGTTACCAAGTTAGTATTTTATGGCAACGCTGAAAGCGTTGGTTTAAGTTACCATGGTCTAGTAACAGAAAATTTTTAAATTTAACAAAAATTCAAATCATGCTGAAAATGGGAGCAAGCAAAATTTCGGAGGTTGATTTAGATGAGGATCGATTAATCATCAGTTCCAATAACAAAAACGCAATTACAACGTTGTAGCATTTGGTATTAACAAAAACGCAATGAAAACGTTGTAGCATTTGGTATTAACTATATCACTTGTATAACATTCGGAGATATAGTTGGATTATAGAGTTATCGTTCTTATTGTTTCACGCACCATCAATTTTTTACTGAAATAGTCTTTGACTATGTATACTTAATACTACTTGTCCTTTGAAGTTTCATGCAAAATATTTAATACGACACCTTATTTTGTAAATTTGTGAAAACTTTTTTGTAAACAATGTTCTTCGTGTGGCCTTAATACATTTGGTCTATATTATCAATGAGAACCTAAATCCCTCGGATGACGTTGTTTTTGACGCTTATATGTAAAGCTGGCCATTACTAAATACTGGTTTCGGCACATAAATTCCAACATGATTAAGTGACCGTCCATGACTCTTATTTATTGTTATGGTGTAGAGCGGCCTCAATGTATATTGTCTCCGCTCAAGATCGAAAGGAATCTTTGCATCCGAGGAAGTCATTACTATCCTCGGGTTAAGTACATTTTGCCGACTTTGAAACCTGCAATTATCTTCCCTTATACTACGAATTTCCCAAGACGATTGATAATAAAATAGATCTCGTTACATAATCCCCTTACGGAGTTACTATTTCTCAATTCTCAACAACATAATCGACATACCACAATTGGTCTAAGACTCACCTTGCTTCTTAAACAAATCATTATGAGATATTAAAAAAAATCATCATGGATATTCCTTTCCCTTCTTAAACATCTTCCACGTTACTTTTTAGGGGTCAAACTTTAATAAATTTGACCATTAATGTCTAAAATCATGGTCAAACTACCCCATTGATGACTGTGTAAAAGCAATACAAACGATAATTGCGAAGAGGATGAAGTACATTTAGTCAATTCCTAAAATTAATGAATTTTGCTCCCAATATATAACCCGACTAAAATACTTTATCAAGTCTAAAAAAAATGACTCCTAAAAGCAAGGATGTCGTATGAGGGAGGGGACAGGACGGATGTAGACCTTCTCATACCCGTATCTAGTAGAAAAATTACATACCCCTAGTTGTCGCGGGTAAAGTTTTCAAAATCATAACCACCTCAACTTGTGGTGATCTTAAAATAATTTCCTTCCATTTAAATGTTATATACTCGTTTATTCTATAGTTTTCTTAAATAATTTTGATATTATTTGTACCCATGTCCCCATGTCTAAATCATATGGTTGACATGATTTAAAATTCAGTTTGAGCCTAAAACTTTATTTATATTCGCTTCATCCAAGACAAATGCGATATAATGGGACACTTGTGATAGATTTCCTTTTTGATCAAATTTTCTTTTTCATATTGTAGAGCTAACCATTTTTATTCTTAGCTAATATTTATTTTGAACCAATTACTTATTATTCCGTTCCTCGTGATGATGGACTATATACCTACTTTGCGTTACAATGTCCAATTGTTAATATTTATTCTGAACCAATAGCTATTTATTCTACTAATCAAGTTTATAAATTAAAAAAAAAAAATTAAGCTCAACTCTTAACAATAAGCTCAAAAGGAAGTAAAACATGGCCAGAATAAAACATCAAAAACAAATCAATTTGATATGAGGATGGTTCAGAGATCATGAAAAATTTCATATTTAGGCCCTATTTCCAAGAAATAAGCTTAAGCTTATTTGACCAAAATTTCATTTATCTTAGTTTTTTGTAAGTATTTGGTAGATAAATTATTTATCAAAATAAGAGTAACATATGAGAAATCTACAAATTTTTTTAATCCTTCTATTTATAATATTAAATATGGAGTACTTATTATATCATTTTACCAAAAAAATCAGCAACCTTTCGATTAATTAGTAAAATATATACATACATCAAAAATTCAAAAATTCAATATACTTTAAAAACTTTCGATACCTGCATAATCTTTGATCATCTATCTCAAATTTTACCCCTATATACATAGAAATTTAAGTAAATATAAATTTAATGTATAGAAATATGAGTAAATAGAATTCCATCTAGTATGTAAAACCAATACTAAAACACAAAGATACATGGTTGAGTAAATACTACGTAATGCACAAGCCAGATTTGGTTAAATTAAAATATATTGCGCGTTCTTTTAATTTAATTAATTAATGACCATAATATATGTACACTCTTGAGGCCTTTACTAATTAGTAGTCTAAATTATTAAGACTCTTTCAAACTTACTATTATTCGAAATCTAGGCTAATGCGTGAGTTTAGAAATGATCAGCAATTCATCATATGAATAATACTATGAGTTGCTCCATTGTTACAAAAAGCTTTGAGTTGTCCAAATAACTGCCAAATTCTACTTCAATTCTTTTCGATTTCGTTTCTCCACCTAATGATCTCTACATTCTTATAGAGAGTAAATTGATGAAACAAAAATAGTAACATTTACGATTTATATACACACTCCAATGATTATTTAGTGACTATATTTTGAGGGAATCGTAATTTATATTCCGTGTAACTACGTAAGATTACATTACATCATATTAACATAACAATTTAATCAAATAAATTCATTATTTATCCGCCAGCTTCTTAAATTTATTTTAATGCTAGATTACAAACTACAAATGTATGATACCATAAGTGGGACAAAAATAAAAATGATAACTTGAACTATTACAAATGTCCATTATTTATTTGATAATTTTAATTTACTTATATTAGGATAATTTTATTAAGATACATTTGATCTACTTCTATTAGGATAGTTTTATTAAAACTTATTTTAAATATTAAGAAATCTACTTTTTTTAGGATAATTTTATTTATTAATTTTTTTTCGAAATATGCTCTTATTAGGATTCAATTTATTAAAAAATTGTTATTTTATTTATCAAATTTTTTTCGAAATCTACTCTTGTTAGGATTTCTAAAAAAGTTGGACTCTCTAATATCGCTCGAAAATTTCCTGCTTTATATATATGTATTGATTGATTGATATGATGTTCAACTTTTAATGATCTAGAAGCTTTCATGTAAAATTTCCCAAAATCATTTTACTGGAAATCCTTCTCTTTTTTTTTAGACAAAGATGTACTATTATAAAAGCAGAAACAGAAATTACATAGGGCTCAAATACACAAACCAACTAGAGAACAAACATAGGCCCAGTAGAGGGGCCTAAGTTACTTGAAACCCATGATACTGTGGTAAAACGAGAAACTAAAGAAGACGATAGACGACGTTTCTTGACTGGTGGATGGTAATGGTTATCGAACTGAATTATGCGAGCGTCCTTTCTTTTATTCCCCTTGCCTTCTGCAACCGTCTTAGTGTACCTGCAAAAAGAAGATAAAAGCTCGACAGATACCAAAGAACGTTTCTTCAAATTACCAGTAGCCCGTGACATTTGACCGCGACAGTTGGTCCGCTCCACCTTGCAACTACCTTTCTTGCTTAACTGCTCTTTAACTGCCATAAATTCAAACTGAGTCGTGGAGACCTTGCTAATAACAGATGCATCAGACGTTAGACGTTTCTTCTTATTGATATGAAAATAGCCTCGTCTTTCACCAACTTGACATTCTCCAAAATCGTAAGATTTGGAATTGAACTAAGCTTCTCAGTCGAAGGACCGGAAGAGGGAACTACTGCTTCCCTTGAAAAATCTTCATGGGGAGTTCCCGTCAAAGTTTTCTTTTTAGGAAGGTTGTGAGCCCGTACAGTCATTGTAGTTAAAAGCTTTTGCTGGTGAACATAAATGGTCTTACCCCCAAGAAGGTTTTTATAAGAGTTGGTGTCAATCCTAAGATTGGAATTACTGCCACCAATTTTCTTGAAAATGAAAAACGATCCCCTTGATCCTGATTGGAACAAGGTTCCATGTCGACATTTAAAACTGACGTACAACCAACGTCATTATTATCACAATCGGTACTACCCAACTCCTCCTGATTGGAGCACGGTTCCAAGTCGACATTTAAGGCAGAGGTACAACAAACTTCAATGCTATCACTATAGGTACTACCTAACTCCATAACATCTAAAGACGATACAAGATCATTACTAGAATCCGACATTAATGATGAACAACTTGTAATGTCGGCAGCCGAACTTACCACCACATCAACTTCTTGTAAACGGAGAGAAGAACCAAAATTTTTCTTGTGCTGATCAGATTGATTATAAAAGAGAGAATTCCTAACTTCCTCCAACTGTTCAATAACATCTCTATTATGCGGTTCAATCAGGTTTGCCTTTTCCAAAGCACACTTAACCTCTGATAATCTGTTCAAACCTCTAAGAGCTACAACTATACGGAAAAGAGCTTTAGCATTGCGTGGGAAGAAATTTAAAACCATTGAACAGATTATCAGAGCCCCATCAAAAGCGTGAAGCTTATTAGCACAAGCAGCTAAATTAAGAGATAAGGAAACAGTCAGCGTTGTAAATGATTGCAAATCACGATCCATTTTATCAGAGAGAGCAGAACACAAAAGACGACAAGCTTTATCATAGCAGTCAGCCGCAAAATCAAACTGATGCTGTCTAAAAAGGTTATTACCAAAGTCTTTAAGGGCAATAATCTTAGAAAGAGGAGAAAAATCCACCTGAGAAAGAGCTTTATGAAAAGCAGCTTCATCATCCACCAACGGAGTACAACCATGGACAAAAACAAAGCAACGAAGAAGTTCCGAACCAGATTCGGAAGCCATGTTAGAAACAAACCAAAGCAAGGAAAACCCAAACAAAGAAACCCAACCAAAGTAACAACAGATCAATCGGTTCCAAAGAGCAGACGGAGTTTAAGATCAAACGGACGATCAATTGAAGTCGGTGATCTGATAAAGGAAAAGAGGGATATACTCAAAAAAGCGAAGAAGGAGAGAAAAGCCTCTCGCCGGCGACCTATGGAGGTGCGGTGAGGTCGCCAGCGAGAAAGCGGGTGAGGTTTTGGGGATTTTTGGGGTTTTTAGGGTTCGTCGCTTTTTTGGGGATTTTTGGAGTTTTTGGGACAAAAACGTAACTCTATATTTCTATGTCTTCCTGGAAATCCTTCTCCATATTATAATCTTTGGTTGTTGGCAAAACACCTACTCTAGTGCCAAAGAAAACGTTGTGTATGCAAAATGAATTTGTTTTTATTTTTTATTTTTTCAATCAATATATTATTAATTACAACATCTCAAGTTCCTAAAATACCCTCTGTCATTAATTAGTTTGAAATTTAAAATTTGAGAGAGGGTAATGAAAATTCCTAATAAATTTACTATTACAATTCCGGTGGCGCCATCTCATTTTCCTAGATTTAATGAGCTAAATCTTGGATGATGAAAAGGTGTATAGGAAGAAATAAACATCGAAATTCATAAATTTAATAAAAAATACTTCCTCCTAGTCTGAGTAATGGTTTCCTTTCTTTTGGGTACCAAAATTAAGGAAATGAATTTGTGTCACACAAAACACCCTACTCCACAAGGAATTGAATTTGGACTACATAACTTACCAGAAAAGGAAATGGGAACCAACACCCAACTAGCATGAAAATGGAAAGGGGAACCAACACTCAGACTATGAGGGAGTAATCATTTATTCGAATAACTTGGCCCGTACATGTTCTAACACACGAACTCAAGATCCCAGCATGACCCAATTCAATATAACCTAATCTAATTGTTTATTGTTGCACACTGATTATTATCCTTAAATAACTTGATAATAATTGACCAGAAAATGACCCGATCCCGAAATTACCCAGCCCAACCTAAACTCGTGCAACTCAAAATTGACCCGCCTAAACTGACCAAACCTAAACCCGACATTGTTGACCCGTTTGTAGGTCTAGACTACTTATAATTAAAAATTTAGGGTTATACTCTTTTATGGACATAATTTACTTAATCATGAACACAATTGACCATTTTACCCCAAACATTTCAAAATCTCTTCTACAATTTACTCTACCCTTTTAATTTTCACCCTCCCATTAACCACCACCCCCAACCACCGCGCCCTCCCTCAATTGCTCACCGACCACTCCCCTGCACACCGCCAGCCAGACCTGTCGATCGGGTACCCGCCACCCACCCAAACCCCACTGAAATTAGATCCCCTGACCACCCAGCCTGTTGCCCCCTCCCTCGCCACCTTGCACTGCCGGCAACCACCTCTCTCCCTCGCCTCCTTGCACGGTCGACCACCACAAGCCTAACACCCGCCTCCTCCACCACCCTAGCCACCCTTTCCAATAACCCTAATTTGTATATATCTAATTTATTAACCCTAAATTAATTTCATCTTCTTAATTTGTTATAATTGATGCATGAATAACTAAGTTAGAATCATTACCCGAGTTAGTGATTGATTAATATGAGAATTAATATTCATAACAATCATAAGTGAGTAACTTGGTTCTAATTTGATTAATTTGGAGAGAAAGTGAGGGAGAGAAAATTTTTCATTGTTTTTTTAGAAGAAGGGTAAGGTAGGTAAAAATAATAACAAAAAGTCCATGAAAAAGTAAAACTCGTATTTGAAAAGAAACTACAAAAATTTATCCTATTATTTAATAAAAAATAATCATTGATTCATAATTACCTTCCATCTTCCATTATGTTTGTTTCCTAAATACCTTTTATTTAAACAGTTTGCTAGAAAGAAAACAATGTAACACTTCTATTTTATTTCTGCATTTTTCACCAATTAGAGAACAATTTCATTATTTCTGAATTTGAATTAGCCTCTTGTATTGAAGCAAAACAGATGGATGTTGGAATTACTCGTGTCACTATCCTAAACAGTCAAATGAATGCATTAGTATCATTTTTTCACACTGCCATTTTTTTACCTATTGCTCAAATAAATTACCCATATTTGTAAACTAATGTGTTGAAATGTCTTTATCAAGGAAGGGCTTTGTAATAAAAGACTATGAACATGTTAAATTGAGAATGCTGCCACAATGCAAATTGAATTTAAAAAGATGTCAGAATTATATTCACAATACAAAATGCATGAACAAACAAGACTTTATTCTAATATTATTGAGTAACTAATGTGTGGGGTTCTTTCTCACTTTTCTCTGATAAAGCTCTGCTCTCATACTTATCTATCATTATATCATCATGTTCATTGTTCAATACCAAGTTTTAAACAATAAATGTTGCTTCACACGGTCTGAAATAAGACGGACTATACATCACCAATTTTTAAATAAAAAGTAACCATTTAATGACAAAATATTATAACTAAAGTTGTCACTTTTTACCTTAAAAATGATGGTAACATTTTATCATAAAATAGTAACATTTTATCGTAAAATGGTTACATTTGGTCCGTCTTGTTTCAGACAGGAAATAGCCGGTCTGAAATAAGAATTTGCGATTTGCAAATTGGAGAAGAGTGAAGAGATGATTTGCATTGTTTTTTTCCCACCATTTTTATCTTAAAAGTAGAATAGTATATTTTTTTTTTCTTACTTTATCAATTGTAAGAATTTTTTTGTGGGCTTACCATTCAGTTTAGTTTGAATTTGAAACGGGTAGGGCTTCACGAGTTTTAACATTGTTGTACCCCAAAGCTTGAATTCGAAACCTCTTATTAAGCTAGAATAAATTTGAAATGATTTACTATTGACTTCCTATGAAAGAATTCCTTAAGCATGTGTCTTACAATTTGTAAGACATAAAAAAACCTTCAATATTGTAATCTTAAACTCTCGAATTAATTGGTTTAAAATTGACTACTTTAATTAGATGTTTAAAATTCTATTTCTGTATAACGTGACCATGTTAAGGGAATAAAGCAATACTTAATTATATATATAGGACAAACTTTTTGTTAGTCACTACTCTTCACTTCATTTTTATCTCGTTTACCATAATTAATCCGTTTTATTATTTAAAACGGGCATTAACATCTTAATATTTTTAAGTGCATTGAAGGAACCAAAGGATAATTACCTTGGACCCAATCACCCAATGGTCACAGAACATCCATCTTAACAGGGCAGAGATACCTTGGACCCAATTTTTGTAGTCGTGTGATATAATTAGACAACAGTATGTTAGATTTGCAGATTGCAGTAAACCTGTGCATTCTATAAATAGTTGCTATCACATTAAATGACTCGCATTTTTTGGGGTGTTGAGCCAATTTCAACCTCATTCACCATTAATGCTATTAAACCTATTCTTGAGTTTTTCCTCTATATTTTTGCTGTTTTCAGGATTCATTCATACTCTTTTTAACTGCTTCTGAGCAAATCTCAACATGCACATCATCATTCTTTTTCCTTGTATGAACTCCTTTTGCCTTGTGATCTCTGCTTAGCATTTTAATTTTGAGATTTGGACCTGCGTTTTACTTTCAATTCAATTTATATATTATTTATAATATTATATGTTGTTATTGCTTTAGATTCATAATTTTTCTAATTTTAGTTGCTCAGTCATCACAGTACAATTTTCTTGTAAGTAAACCCCCTTAAGTGGCCTCACCTCCCATACCTAGAGGTGGCAATCTGGTCGCTCGAGTCGGGGTCGGGTAAGGTTAGTTCGAGTCGTTTACGGTTTAGGTTAGTCCGGTCAATTCTTAACTCGGTTTAGGGCCAGGTTGGGTTCGAGTCATTGTCTAGCTAGTCAGGTCATTTAGAAAGGTTTGTCGGATTAGGTCAGGTTTGAGTCGAGTTTTTGTTAGGCCAAGTCATTATCAAGCTCATTTTCGAGTCGGGTTATTGTTAGGTCAATCATTGTGATAATTTGTCGGGTCAAGTGGGGGTCTGGGTCAGATTTAACTTGGTTTACCTCATTAAATCATTATCGGGTCAATTTTTTCGAATTATTTTACCAGTTCGAGTTGAGTTTTGGTCATTATTTAGCAAAATTATATGGTTAGTTAATTTTAACTACTTTGTAAAATCGTTCATAATATGCCGATTCTCTTTTAGGTCTTTACTAGTTGAAAAGCCCGTGCGATGCACGGGCTCTCATCAGGATCATCTGTATAAATATATTCTATAGTTGATAAAAGAAGTTCAATTATGTTTAAATCATTGATAAACTAAAGTCCGTGGTTTGTGTAGCCGTCTTGTTGATCATCAATGAACTATTAGTGCTTCTAGCATAGAAGTTTTGTCATTTAGTAGTTATCATTTCAGTTGTGAAACATCAAGTAATATGGTAAAAGTATGTAATTAGTTTTTCCATTATTGTTATAGGTATCACTGGTTTTAATTAAATACAATAGTTATCTCCATAAACATAGTGCAGCTCACCAAATGAACTGCCCTTAATAACTGAGATCGATAGACCTTTATGAGTTTTGCAAATTATTTTAATCTATAACAACTACGTAAAACTAAACGGTGTTACGTAAAGCAACAAGTTTCATAATTATCAATATTTAGTGTGTTTAGAGAAAATGTTAGATCTCCTATAGTATAAGTTTACCTTGACTATCTACAATTAAGAGAGTGTTTTGCTCTTTATATACTTCTCGTAAAATCAAATCCATACCGAATTCCAATAATTTAATAGTCTCTAAACAACTGTACACAAATATATGTGATTCTATTACATAGAATGCATGAGGCTCCTATTAGGATCATCCTTAACAATATGCATGTTGAATGTTCTAAGAATTCAAACGTTGGTTTACATTGTCATGGTTTGGTAGTAGAAGTCAACTAAGTTGATAAAAAAAAGTCCAACTATGTTGAAATCGGAACACAAAAAACATTAGGGAAGTGGGTTGGGTTATGGATTGTTTTAGAGTTGGATTTGGGTTAGTTGTTAGATTAGGGTAGGTTTTGAGGGATAATTAGAGTGGGCCAACAATGGCATAATGTGTAAATATTTAGTTTGTATTAGGATAGAATAGGGAAGTAATTTGCCAAAAAAAAGGAAAGTGGCCTTGTGGAATTGAATGGATCAAAATGGTATAAGTGCCTTGTGGAGTTGAATGGAGGGAGTAATTTGTATGCAGTTTAATATCCAATTTTGCACTTTATTTTACTGAAAATGTAATTAAGATAAAGGCCTCCCCAAAATGAAATTTTATTCAAAACTCAGGTTACCAAAGTGGGAAGTAGTCGAAACCTCAGGACACCAAAGTAGAATTATGCAAACCTCAGGGCACTAAAGTGGAATTAACTTGAACCTCAGGGACCAAAATGGAAATTTTCCCAAAAAAAAAATGAAAAGCTACAATAAAAACTATTGCACTTTTAAATATACAATCAGTACATTACAAAGTAATAAGTCTAATAATCAGCCATACGCAAACCGCGGTAAATAATTAAGTGAATAAAAACACATAAATGAATTGGAATTTAGAAAGTAAAAATTGATGTAATCGCTTAATTTTGTATATTTGGCAGTTCAATACATTTTTAATGTCTATTATGGATTTAATATGAATTTTGTTCCGGGTGTAATTCCAGAGCAGTTATATGTTACCACCCGTGCTTGTAGAATGACGTCTTTAGTTGACTCCTCCTTGCGGTCTCCTGAAACGATGAACAAACTGAGGGCTCGGCTTTGGGCCGAGCGAACTCACTCCGACGCTCAAGTCAGTAACTTAGAGAGGTAAGTTGTTGCTACTTGGCAAAGTACGTATTGTAGAGAGATAAGGAAGATATTACCAGATGAATAGTGATTCTTAGGTTAAATTGTGGATCCTCTACTCAATGAGAGTAGAGAAGTATTTATAGACTTTCACCTTTTGTCACGTAGTGGCCAAGTGGCCAAGTGGCTAGCAGGTGGAAAGACTGAGCTACCCTCGGCCGAGGGACCTGTGGCAGGCCGGCGGACTCTGTTGGCTCGCCGCCGAGGGGTCTTGGATATGAGTTCGCGGATGTGTGCCCCGGCGGACAAGGTGTCCTAGCCGAGGCACAAGTGACAGGCCGACAGGCTGCGTCGGTTAGGCTGTTTAAGCCGTTGACTTGCTGTGGATATCTTTGACCTTGCTCGATATGTTGACTTGGTCAGAGGGTGCAGAATATGCCCCATCAATTTGCCCCCAGCGTAGTCTATGCCGTGGTATGGGCTCCGATGTATGTTGAGCGTATATTCTGCGTAAGTGAAAATTTCTGCCCCGGCTTCTTCTTCCCCGACGTGGCTCTGCTTAGGCCGTACCATATCCTCCCTCCACATGGATGTGTAATGGACGTCCGATGTGGAAAAAGGCAATGACGCTGGCTGAGACCAAGGTGGAGAGTGCCGGTTGCTTCTGATTGCCCCCTGGCCGGTGCTTTCTGGCTTGGTTGATCATGTGGCCGGCGGAGAACAGATACTTAGGAATTTGTTGAGGAAGATGAACAGGCAGAGATATGAAGGGGCGTGTTGAAGACGCTTGGTCACTGTTGCATTGATTGACGTTCAACTGTTGCAACGATTGACATTCCGTGGTTGCATGTCTGACACGTGTCTGTTTGCTGATTGGCTGACGTTTCATGGGCTGTGCCCTGATTGGTCCTTCTTCATGGGCTTTCTTCTATAAATAGGGAAGTTAGCCCCTGAAATTGGGCACCAATTTCATTTTCTCAAAAATTTACTTTAAACCTTCAAGGGCTTTTCTCTTCTATTTTTCAGTGTCACTACTCCGGCTAGCACTTTTCTTCAAGGTAAACCAATAAATTTCTCCTTTTTTAACTTGTGAGTTTTGCTGTAAACATGTCTTCTGCTGATGCCGGAACTAGTAAACCGACGCCGGGGGGTTCCCCATCGCGTCTTGATGAGGAGGAGATGCTAGACGCCATCCCACTAAGGTCTGGGGGCCCTAGGTCTCCTTCTCCTGAAGTTGATCCTCAAATTTTGGAGGAATGGGAGGATGATGATGATGTTGATGACGACGGAGACGATTTCGGTGATGACGCTGAAAGGGCTCATCCTAATGAGGGGAGGCAGTACGTCATGGATCACGGCGAACCCTGTAAGGTCGGCCCTGACCGTACTTGGATCCATAAGTTCGCCCGTTGTTCCGGCGAGACATTTTTCGAGGGCCATTTCTACTTTGGCAGGGGATACAAAAGTATTATCCCTGAGAGGGGTCAGGCCATCTGTTGCCCTCCACCGGGTTGCACCGGCGTATATATGCGGCACCTGGAGTACGGGCTCCGGTTTCCGCTAAATGATTACGTTATGGCCATCATTAGGGCCATGAACGTCGCTGTGGCCCAGCTGTACCCGTTGGCTGTTAGGACCATAGTCGGCTTTATCTGGCTCTGTCTCTTTAAGGGGGAGGTCCCAACGGTTAATTTATTCCGTCGGCTTCATTCTCTTCGGCCGTCATTTTCTGGTCGCGTCGGATGGTACAGCGTGCAAATGGAGCCGGGTTACGTCTCCGTTGATAAGCTGTCTTCTTGTAAAGACTGGAAAGATCGGTGGGTGTATATTGAGGTGCCGGATGACTATCCGCTGCCCCGGTCCTTCTAGCACCAAGTTAATTTGCGGTGCGAGACTAAGGCGGAGCATGACAGATGGGTTAAGCGGAAAAAGCTTAAGATGGACGCCGACAAGGTCCCTCTTAATGAGGATGAGAGACTTGCGATGAGGCTCTTTGAGACGGACAAGAGTGGAGCGTCGAAAAGATGGATCCCCCCGACGCAGATCATTCTTCAGGATGAGCTGCTCTGCCATGTCGGCCTCATACCGGCCCTAGCACAGGGTGAGTGGGGTCGGTGTGAGGCCCATGACTGCTCTCAATGTTTCTGTCCGTTTTGAATTTTGATTCATTCCTTGCTTAACTATTGCCTTGCTTCTTTTGCAGATCATTTTGGCGCGGACCTGTCCGAGGATATTCTTAAGAGGATGGGGCTGCACAAGGACAAGACCGTTGCTAATTTGCATCCTAAGGCTTCAGGCCGTGACCGCAGAGTGTCGCCGAATGACCTCATGGATCAGCAGCTGAAAGGCTTGAATGTGGAAGCGGCCCAGGCGAGGGTTGCTAGTAACATGCCGCGCCGAACGCGGAAAACGAAGTCTTCGGCGGCGACGGCGTCGACATCCGCTCCACCTTCCATCCCTTCAGTCCAGAAGGAGACGGTGGAGATCGTTGACATTACCGATGGGGGGGACTCCGATGCGGAGGGGTCTCCCCTTATCCGTAAAAGGAAAGAGTCCACCCCTGCTGCTGATACTCCTGCTCTCTCTGCTATCGCGCTAATCGCGCGGCGAGAGATGCGTCCTCCGAGTAAGAAGGCCAAGCATGGTACAGGTACATCTTGTGGCTCAGGTTTAGCCGGTTAATCAGGCGTTCCTGATGACAGGCTTTCTGATACGTCCATGTATACTGACACGGATGTTTTAATTCTTTTTGTAGATCAACCATCGGCAGCCGCCGTTCTCACGGTGCGGCAATTGGAGAAGCAGCCTGAGAAGGCGGGTGATAGAAGTGTCGCCGTCAATCCCCTACCTCAGAAGGTTTCCCCCACCGAGCTTGTGGCAGAGGGGATTAGAATAGGCAAGAGGCTGGCGAAATGGACTCAGCAAGCCGGCTCCCACATTATGGAGCAAGAGAGGACCATGGCCGAGGCGCCCCACGCTCGAGCGGCTAAGGCTGGAACTCGACGCGGCGAACAAGGAGGCTAAGAGGGCCAGGGCTGAGGCCGAGGAGGCAGTCCGTGCTGAGAGGAAACTCAGGGAGGACGCTGAAAAGGAAGTCCTTGCTGAGAGAGCCAAGGCCGAGGCTGCAGGGGCTGAAGCTACTAAGCTGCGGGAGATGCGTGACCTCGTTCAGAAGCACGCCGACCTTTACCTTACGCAGAGGAACGAATTTAGGGACTTGTTCCAGTGCCAGGGGAAGGTGGTCCGGAACAAGGATGCTATCATCGCCCAAAGGGAGGAGGACATTGAGAAACTCCAAACCGTTCTCCTCCCTAACATGTGCGCCCGATACCGGGACCTGGCCGAAGAAGCTGCCAGGGAAGTGATTGAGGAGCTCTTCCCTCTTGATGGCTCATTTCCGTGGGACAGATTTGACGAGCTGTTTGATGACAAGCTCGAAGCTAAGGAGGAAGCCGCGAAGGAAAAGGCCAAGGAGGAGGTAAGGGTGAAGAAGGAGGAAGAGGCGGCCGCGGAGAAGGCAACCCTCGCTGAGGAGGCTAGGGCGGCCAAAGAGGAGGCCGAGAGGATGAAGGCAGCTGAGGCCGCTGAGGCTGAGGCTGCTGAGGAAACTGAGACGGCAAAGACAGCTTCTGGGTCGCCCATTAAGGACGATGCTGCTAACGCCGCTGATGGTAAGCAGCAACAGGCATAGGGAGACGGGCGGTCGTCACCAGGCTCACCCGGCGTCTCGGATAGCTTTAGCTGTTCGGGGGCCTACTATTAAGCCTTTCCTCCCTGCCATCTTTTGGCGCTTAACTGATATGTCTGTAACCTTTTGCTTTTCTTTCCCTTGTATTTTGTACAACTTTGGTAGGTTGTGTTTTGGCTTATCCTTATGGGGACGGCCGTCGTCTGTATTTTCCTCACTTTGTAACTTGATCATTTTTAATAAGAGTTCGTTTCTTTTGCCTCCGGCTTGGCCGAGGTCTTTACCTCATTTTTCTGAGTTTTCTTGCGCTAATAGTTGAGCATCTCAACTGTACTTAACGTTTTCACTTTGCCTCTGGCTTGGCCGAGGTCTTTTCTCGTCTTCGTCTGAGTTGTCTTCTTACATTGTTAGTTGAGCGCCTTTTTTGTTTCTGCCTCGGCCTGGCCGAGGCAGTCTAGAGTGCGTATCTCAAATGTTTAACGTCCCTAAGGCATGTTGATCACTTTTGCGAGTATCAGCTGTGCTGGTAGTGACTGCCGTGGCGTCTACCTCTTGGGGTGACTGCGACGGCGCCTGCTTCTTGATGATGACAGCCGTGGCGTCTACCACTTGGAGTGACTGCTGCGGCGTCTACCTCTTGGGGTGACTGCCGTAGCGTCTACTACTTGGGGTGACTGCGACGGCGCCTGCTTCTTGATGATGACTGCCGTGGCGTCTACCACTTGGAGTGACTGCTGCGGCGTCTACCTCTTGGGGTGACTGCCGTAGCGTCTACTACTTGGGGTGACTGCGACGGCGCACCTTCTTGATGATGACTGCCGTGGCGTCTACCACTTGGAGTGACTGCTGCGGCGTCTACCTCTTGGTGTGACTGCCGTAGCGTCTACTACTTGGGGTGACTGCGACGGCGCCTGCTTCTTGACGATGACTGCCGCTCTTGTCGGTGTGACAGTATGAGCCGGTGTCCATTTCTGATAGTGACTGGGGGGGATATGAACACTCTCATGGAAAACTTGGACGATTCTTCATTAGACATAAACATGCGTTGGGGTGCCCACAGCTGTCTTGGGCACCTCCGCCGCTATACAAAATTTTTCCCGAGATTGTCAGTGCCCTATTGGCTCATCAAAGCTGCACCCTCCATGTCTGTCAGCCGGTGTGTCGGCGAGGGATCGTCGGACCCGGGAATGTACTGTATCTGGAAGGACTCCAATTTGGCGGTGTTGGCTTTTACCCTTTCCAGGTATCTTACTATCCCGTCGGCTCGAGCCTCACACTCTCCTCTGATTTGGCTGGCCACCAATAGTGAGCATGTCTTCACCACGACGTGCTTCGCCCCGGCAGCCCTAGCTATCTCGACTCCATTTATCACCGCCTCGTATTCGGATTCGTTGTTCGAGGTCGAGAGGTTAAGTATCAAGGCGTGCTCAAACACGTCCCCGTTTGGGCTGGTGATAAGAATGGTAGTCTCTGAGCTGTTCGCCGTGGGGGACCCGTCAGTAGTTATTTCCCATACGCCGGGATGCGGCTCTTCTTGGTCGGTCGGGGTTCCTTCAACCATGTCGACGTCGGTATTCATCGGGTCACCCTCCTGCTGCAAGGATGGGCTCTTCCCCTTCCCTGACCTCTTTGCCACTTTGAGGGACTGCATGTTGCACCCTCTGGCGGATATCTGGGTGTTGACCACCTCGTCCTTCTCGTCCTTGGAGACGAGCTTATGCGCTTCCCCCCGGTCCGAGACATACATCAGTGTCAGGGCCCGGATTGACATTACTGCATCAGCCTCGCTCAGAGTAACGCGGCCTATGAGGACGTTGTAGGCGGACGAGCCGTCAATGACTACGAACTCAGATAGTACATTCTTCGCCGCATTCCCCTCGCCGAACATCACCGGCAGCTTGATCAATCTCAGGGGTACCAGGCCGGCCCCGGAGAAGCTATACAACGGATTGGTGCAGGGGCTCAAGTCTTCAACCTTCAGACCGAGGTTGAGAAAGCACTCCATGAACATGATGTTCGTGTAGGCGCCTGTGTCAATCAGGCACCTCTTGACCAGGTGGTTGGATATGTCCAAGTGGACTACAAGTGGGTCGCTGTGAGGGGCGATGACTCCCTCGTAGTCCTTCTTCCCAATAGTCATGTCGGGGATGTTGGAAGCGGGGACCGCTGTTTTGGGCACAAAGTTGATGGCCTGATACAGCTCGTTCAGGTGCCGTTTGTGCCCATGAGCGGACCCACCATTCTCGTTGCCCCCGATGACAACGTGGATCACTCCTATCCGTTCAAAGACGGATTTCTTATTTGAGCCGCCGGCCTCAGTCTTTTGGCCTTTGGCAACATACTTGCCGAGGGTCCCCTTCCGGATTAGCTCTTCAATGGCATTCTTCAGATGCGGCGCTTGTCGATAAGGTGACCGGTGTGGCCGTGATACTCACGATCGGCTCGTGTCACCGTCTCCCTTCGGCTTGGGGGGCCTTTCCCATTTCTGGCCCTCGCCCTTGCTCAGGGCGAAGACCTCGGCGGCAGATACAACCAGGGGGGGTGTGATCACGGTACCGCCTTTGGTGGTACGTTCCCGAACTCCCCCCGCCGCCCGCCGAGTTCTGCTTCCTGGCTGATCTATCGGACCGTGACCTATTATCGTCACGGCGTCTTTCATCCGGGTTGTCCTCCCGGTGGCTCTTCTTATCTGAGTGCCCAGCCTCGCTGTGGCCTACCCAGGTCTTGTGATAGTCCTCTACCTTGATGGCTTGGTCGGCCATCTTTCTGGCGGCGTCTAAGCCCAGGCCTCCGGACTTGATGAGCTCGTTTTTTAAGTCTCCCCTTGGGAGGCCTTTCATCAGCGCGAAGGCCGCCAGCTCGGGATTAATCTCTCGAATCTGCTGAACCTTGGCATCGAACCTCTTCACATAGTTTCGTAGAGACTCGCCCCCCTCCTGCCTAATAGTTAGGAGGTCCGATGTCTCCACGGCCTTCCTCTTATTGCAAGAGTACTGGGCTAGGAAGGCGTCCCTTAGGTCGGCGTAACAGTATACCGAGCCGTCTGGCAGCCCTTTGTACCAACTCTGAGCCATCCCATGCAAGGTCGTTGGGAAGACTCGGCACCAGACTTCGTCGGGTTGTTCCCATACCGACATGTACGACTCGAAGGCCTCGGCATGGTCGGTGGGGTCGCTATCCCCTTTGTATGTGAACGCCGGCAACTTTAGTTTGGTTGGCACGGCGGTGTCGAGGACATAGGCACTGAGGGGCTGTCTGACCACGTGTCGAATGACACGCGGCGATCGGCTCCTCGCATTCCTAGTCCGGCTCCTCTCCTCGTACTGGGTGGGGCTTCTCCTCCGACTATGGTAAGTCGGGCTTCTTCTCCGACTCTGACGAGTCGGACTTCTTTCACTCCTCTGAGGCAGGCCTCGTCGGTGCCGCGGCGACGCTGTCCTCCCGCGGGTGCGGGAAGGGCTCAGGTCTACCACTGGCACTCTGGGCTCCTCCGGCGTCTTGACGGGGCCAGCTTCTTCCAGTGCTCCATTCAAGTCTCTTGGAGTCACGTTCTGGGCCCTGGTCTCCTGGACGGGTTCCGCCGCTCTTGTCGGTGTGACAGTGTGAGCCGACGTACTGACAATTAGGTCCAGGAGTAGCTTTAGCTTTGCCGCGTCGACCACACGTCCCATGATGGTGACCTGGCTGGCGGGCGGCGGCGTATCTGGTATTATTGGCATCCCGTACTCCGGTTGAATTACTCCGGTGGAGGGCTGCGCAACTCCAGAACTGTGGATGGCATTATCTTGGCAGAATTCGGTTTCGTCAGTCACGAATACCTCTTGTTGTTTCGACATCTTCTTAGCTTTTTGGGTGGGTTTTTGTTTGGGAATGAATGTGACTAGCTTCTAGTGTCTTTTCCCACAGACGGCGCCAATTGTTCCGGGTGTAATTCCAGAGCAGTTATATGTTACCACCCGTGCTTGTAGAATGACGTCTTTAGTTGACTCCTCCTTGCGCTCTCCTGAAACGATGAACAAACTGAGGGCTCGGCTTTGGGCCGAGCGAACTCACTCCGACGCTCAAGTCAGTAACTTAGAGAGGTAAGTTGTTGCTACTTGGCAAAGTATGTATTGTAGAGAGATAAGGAAGATATTACCAGATGAATAGTGATTCTTAGGTTACATTGTGGATCCTCTACTCAATGAGAGTAGAGAAGTATTTATAGACTTTCACCTTTTGTCACGTAGTGGCCAAGTGGCTAGCAGGTGGAAAGACTGAGCTACCCTCGGCCGAGGGACCTGTGGCAGGCCGGCGGACTCTGTTGGCTCGCCGCCGAGGGGTCTTGGATATGAGTTCGCGGATGTGTGCCCCGGCGGACAAGGTGTCCTAGCCGAGGCACAAGTGACAGGCCGACAGGCTGCGTCGGTTAGGCTGTTTAAGCCGTTGACTTGCTGTGGATATCTTTGACCTTGCTCGATATGTTGACTTGGTCAGAGGGTGCAGAATATGCCCCATCAAATTTGAAACCAATTTGAAGAAAAAATTCGGTGATATAATGGTAGATTATATATAGTTCTCACAATTTTTTTATATATTTATCGTACACTAATTTATTCATAGTTAGCTGGTTCTTGGATTATTAGTCCGTCCCGCATAAAATCGTAATTCTTGACTTTGTTCATTTGTATTTAATTTGTTGGCTCATTTCACAAAATCGATATGAGACTTATTTAATATTTATAAATGGTAGCTCAAATTTTTTTAATCTGATGTGAATATTATTGGTGATTTAATCATACACATTTGATACGGTATAGTAAATCAGAGTTAAAACTATTTCATGCCATCGTTGAAGTTGTTTATTTCTACTATTGTAATTGTAGAAGTTTTTCTAAACCAAATGTTAAGTAAATGTTAATCTTTACTTCTTTTTCCTTTTATGACATGTTACTTTTTCCTGAAATATTTTTTTAAAAATAAAAATAAGTTTTGTCCTAAGGTTTTTGTAAGACAATTATGGGTTTGGTTATAATTAACAACTCGTGTAAATCTTTTAAATATTTAAAAAAGTTTTTAAATAAAATTATCTTTGTTACTACACGAGTTTTTCTAAGTACTTAAAATCGAACAAAATGGATTTTTGACAATATTTTTATTTGTAAGAAATTAGGATCCTTTTTTTCTCACAAAGATTAATTGTATGTTTATAAAATATACAATTTTAATACTTTTAGACGTTTATTATATGAATGTTTTTTTGCTTTATAAATGTTTCTAAAATAACTATTCTTTAGAGAGTTATTTTTCTATTATTATTTTAGTAAAGAATAGTCGATAAATTATTAGATCCACTTCTATTAGTATTATTTTTCTCATAAATTATTAGATTTACTTCTATTAGGATTACTTTCTCATAAATCATTAGATCTACTTTGATTAGGATAATTTTATCACAAATTATTAATAGGAAAAATCTAGATCTACACTTATTAGGAATTCTAAAAAAGTTGGACTCTCTAATATCGCTCGAAAAATTCCTGCTTTATATATATGTACTAGTTGGAAAGCCCGTGCGATGCACGGGGCTCCTATTAAGATTATCTGTAAAAAATATATTCTTAAGTTAACAAAAAAAAGTGTAACTATGTTGAATCATTGATGAAAAAAATTCATGGTTGGCATATAGTTGATTGATGAATTATTAGTGCTTTTACCGTAAAAATTTGACATTCAATAGTACTTATAACATCAAGTTATTTATTTATTTATAATATGTTCTATACTTTTTCATTGTCACGGGCACACCTGGTTTTTAATTCAATAAAAGACGGTCTCTTTGTAAACATGGTGCAGCTCACCAAAATGAATCCTTAATAACGGAGACAGACCTTTATGAGTCTTGTAAATTATTTTAACCTACAACAACTACGTAAAACTGAATGATGTTACGTAAACTTTGGAACCCGTAATTATCTTCCTTTCTATCTCGAATTTCCTAAGGCGATTGATAATAAGACAATGTCTCATTAGATAGTCCTCTTACGGAGTTGATGTTCCTCGACAACATAACCAACATACCACACTTGGTAGAACATACCAGTATGAGTTATGTTAAAAATATCATCATGTATACTCCCTAACTTCCCTTCCTAATAAACATCTTTCACATTGCTTCTCAAGAGTCAAACGCCGTTTATAACTTTGACCATTAATATGTCAAAAGTCATGGTCAAACTAATGTATTGACGACTGTGTAAATGCAATACATAGGATCATTGCGAAGAGGATGATGTATATTGACTATGAAATTCCTAAAAGATAATGAATTTTGCTCCCAAATTTAACGAGAAAAAAATACTATACCAAGTCTCAAATAATAGGAAAAAAACGATTCCTAAAAGTAAGGATGTCATACAGGCGAGGGGACATGACGAATGTAGGCTTTCTCATACCCATATTAATTAGAAAAATTACATGCCCTTAGTTATCACAAGCAAATATTTTCAAAAGCATAGATCCAGAAATTGAAGAGGAGCAGGATCCGAAGCAGTGGCTGCTACAAGAATGGAATATTCCAAAGCATTCGCTTCTGAAAAAATTTGAACTAATTGTGCCACAGTTGAACGTTTCTGTCCAATCGCTATATAAACACAATACAATGTCTCACTCTCAGAAGTGGCCTTTGAGTTCAGTTGCTTTTGGTTTAACATGGTATCGATAGCAATAGCTGTTTTTCCCGTTTGTCGGTCCCCGATTATAAGTTCTCGTTGACCACTGTCTATAGGAACCAGGCTATCTACTGCCTTTAAGCCAACTTGTGTAGATCTTAAAATAGTTCGTTCCATATAAATGTTATATTCTAGCTTATTCTATAGTTTTCAAATATTTATGATATTTTATTTACCATATCTAGCTAACACCCATGGTTGACATGATTTAAAATTCAGTTTGAGTCTAAAACTTTATTTGTATTCGCTGCATCAAAGACAAAAAAAAAATATAATTGGACAATTGTAATAGGATTTCCTTTTGATCAAATTTGTTTTTTCTTATTGTAGAGTTAACAATTTTCTTATATGGAACGCTATTTGTTTTGAACAAATTGCTTATTTATTCTATTTCGCATGATTATGATATATACGTACTTTGTGTTACAATGTCTCATTGCTAATATTTGTTCTGAACCAATAGCTATTTATTTTATTAATAAAGTTTATAAAATTAAAAATGGAACATGAAATTAACTCCTAACAATAGGGTCAAAAGTAAGTAAACATGGGCCAAAAAATATATCAAAAAGAAATTAATTTGATATTATGAAGGTCAAAGATCATGAAATTAAAATCTCATATTCAGGCTTTATTTCGAAAAAAAATAAGCTTAAATTTATCTGACCAAAATTTCATTTATCTTTTTTGTTGTAAGTATTTGGTTGATAATTTATTTACCAAAATAAGCGAAGCATGCGAGAAATAAGCAACCTGTTTTTTTAATACTTTAATTTATAATATTAAATATGGAGTACTTACTTTTTCCTTTTATGCCATATTATGAAAAAAAAAGCTATATTTCGGTTAGTTTAAAAAGCAGTTTTTATTTAATCGATCAATTGATCGGTTCCTAATTTTCAGTTATCTTTTAAGCTCGTTTTTTAGGTTTCGGTTAATTTTTATAATGAAATCTGAGATATACTATATGAATAATGTGTATGACATTAATATAGCATATAATTAGTTACATAGTGTATTTTGAGTATGTAGCACCTACTATTTCGTAATGGTTAGATTACTTGGATATATGCTGGCGGTATATATGAAATTTTGTAGTAGATGAAATTAGGTGATACAACTAATGCGTAAGTCTAGAACCGATCATAAATTCATCATATGAATAACACTATGAGTTGTTCCATTGTTACACAAAAGCTTTGAGTTGGTTAAACCCTCAAATTCTACTTCAATTTTTCTCGATTTCATTCCTCCATCTAATGATCTCCACATTCTTATAGAAAGTAAATTAGTTAAACAAAAATAGTAACATATATAGATTAGTGAAATGTTTTATGTATTGATAACTTGAATGTATATGGAGGCATTTATGTTTATGATTTCTATACACATGCTCCAATGATTATTTAGTGATTACATTTTGATAAAATCGTAATTTATACTTCGTGTAACTACGTAAGATTACACTACATCATCTTAACATAACACTTTAATAAAATACATTCATCTTTTATCCGCCAGCTTCTTGAATTTTGATGCGATAATACAAACTAAAAATGTATGAGACCATAAGTGGGGAAAAAAAATACGATAACTTGAACTATTATGAATTTATATTATCTATTTGATAATTTTAATCTACTTATAGTAGGATACTTTTATTAAAATATATTTGATCTACTTATATTAGGATAATTTTATTTAAATTTGTTTTAAATACTAAGAAATATAATTTTATTAGAATAATTTTATTTATTTAATTTGTTTCGAAATCTACTCTTGTTAGGATTTCTTAAAAAGTTGGACTCTCTAATATCGCTTGAAAAGTTCTTGCTTTATATATATGTATTGATTGCCTTGACTTTTCGTTAATATCGGGCTTATATTTCGAGTTAATGTCCGGTTATCTATCGAATCTGACCAGCTTTATTTTGTTACGGCCCTCTTAGTAACAAACTAACACGAGACGACCCATGCGGCCATGCACCTAAACCGTCGAATCGATGTTCAAAATCATTCATTCACAATCCTATCCCAAACATGTGGCCCGCCCATAAACAACGTTCATTTCACCGAGCAATCCTCTTTCCACAGCACAAATTCTTATTTGTAACGGACATATTTATCGCAAGCTTGCGATGGGTCAAATAATATTCATGTGGGTAGATAAGACAAAAACAGAGTGCTTAGGGAGTAGCATTATGTCTTGTCTTGTCTTATCTATCCACATGGGTTGTACTTGACCTGTCGCAAGCTTGTGACAGAAATGCCCGTCACAAGGGAGACTTGCTGTTTCCGCAAATAAACATCCCAAGTTGTTGCATACTCCATCCCCCTAACTACTAAGAGAATAAAACTTCTCAATAGTTTTTCCTCCAAAAGCAATCTAGCTAAATAAGAAAACAACAAGACTCTATTTTTAGTAAATGCTTATCTTTTAATTAAGATATAGGAGTAATTTTTAACAAATTATTATCTTTTTTTAACTAAATTTTAATCTTTTAATTAAAATAAAATAAAACTGGAATAAATCTAAAAATTCGTATATGAAAACTCGATAAATTGATATTATTAGTTTCGTTTAAAAAAACTCACCACGTACTTAATTCGTATAAAAAATATGAACTAATATTATTAATTTCGTGACAAAAATATTCTTTAATGTTGTAAAATAAAGGGAAGAGAGAATTAGAGAGAGAAGTTATAGAGAATAAAAGAGAGACAAAATTGTATTCTTATTCCATTATGAGGGGTATATATATACACATACAATGATAGAGTTTCCATAAGATAATATATTCTATAATCTTATAAGATATGGACATCCATATAATAATAATATTTCATAACACTCCCCCTTGGATATCCATTACTGAAGAACATGTCTCGTTAAAAACCTTACTAGAAAAACCCTATGGGAGAAATGCTAGAAAGGAAAAGAATACAATAATCTTCAAACACACGTGATAATAGCTGCCTCGTTAAAACCTTTCCATGGAAAACCCAGTGGGACAAAACCATGGAAAAGGAAAAAGAGTACAGCGCGTGTCAACTCCCCCTGATGGTTACATAACTTGATAAGTTTTCAAATGAACCATGATTTGACGTAACTTCTCGATCGTTGAATAAAATCCATCGTAGTTGATAAATTTGATATCTTCAAATCCTTGATAATTTCAATCTTCATATTTCTTTAATTCTCACAAGTTGGGTGTAGTCATTTGTGATGACTCTTAAATCATCATTTCAAATAATATTTCCACAGTAGTGATAGAGAACTTCTTGATAGATGACATAACATTATATGTTAAGAATAACACATCTTAATAATCATAGTGTATCAATGCGCTTATTGTGCTACCTCGTTAAAAACCTTGCTAGGAAAAACCCATTGGGACAAAAAAAACCTAGTCGAAGGGAAAAAGAGTGTAGCCATTATTCCTTAATTCCTTATCTTAAGGAGAATCAATCCGATAATTATTTAATAAATCATCAAATACTTTTGAGCGATTTTCTTTGCTAAACCACATATGTATGAATTGACATTCTCATTGTAGACTTTGACTACATTATTTTCCAATCGTTATGGTACTTCTAGACCATAAACTAATTTCACATGTTTAGCAAGAAGTTCATTTAAATCTAAATTCTCATATGCTCAAACTTCAGGTTGAGACAATAATAATTTCCTTCAAGTAACTCTACAGGAGTTTGAATTTTCCATTTTGGAAATAATCACGATAGCCTTTCAATCGTGTCTTAGAGGTTCATATATAATTCTGAGTTCCCAAAACTCAGTCAATCAAACATCATCATTGATGATCGTTTATAAAAGGCTCCTATAGGGAGTTATCCTCGTTAGAGTATCTCATAAGATAACATTTCTCCTTTTTAAACATTTATTAACATGTGTATGCATATGATATGAAACAAATTTATAAATAACATATTCTAAAACAATTCAATAATAATAATAATAATAATAATAATAATAATAATAATAATAATAATAATAATGTATATAGTAAAACTAAATGCAATGATGAACTTACTATCTATATGCACATGATGATTGACTCAATAATGCAAACTGTACAGTTTCCTTTTCTAATATTCATAACTTAAATTGACTCCAAGTCAATAACTGGACTTCTAGTCCATGAGCTCATTTATAATCATAGATTATATGTCGACAACCAAAATGGACTTAAATATAAGATCCCCATTTTCTAGTCAATTAAACTTTGCCCGCAAATGCATATCGGTTCCTTAACCATATCGATATAATTTCAACGTCTTGTGATATTGTCAGTACTGAATCAGTGATATCTGAATATATATAGGTACCATTCCTTTTCTATATAGGCCATCTATTATCATTCAGATATATATGTCACTTACGGGACATCCAAATTTCTTTACTCCATAGGAGTACCAACTGCCCATGCTTGCCATTTTCTTATTACTTGAAATATGTGAACCGATATGACTCTCACACTACATTTCACGTGTGGATATTGTTTAATTGGCAAGACATTACACGAAGACTACGAATATTTAATATTGGAGATCACAGTTTGATTATTATACGGAATCGTTAGTCTTAGACATTTACACGAAAGAGTTTCAGCACTTATATTTTCCTTAGGATAAACTTCAGGTTTATCAAAACGGGTGTATGTAATAAGAACCCGGATGGCCTGAACTGTCACATCTTAGCCATTTCATGTCAACTTTCTCAGTTATGGCAATCTTTCATGAGAATAGAATGTGTGTCAATACTTATCACATACCACATTTTAGTTGACTATATTTCTCATGCTAATCGTCTGGTTAGCAATATATGTATCATATAAACTCAATTTAAGATTTGTCAATCCGGCCATACAAATAATGTGACATAGACATAGGACACAATAAATGTCTCATATATGTTGTAGATACCCATATCTGTCGATATTGGAATTTATAGAAAACCCGACAAACACCCGATGATGATAGGACGCATGTATTTATTAGTTGTCATTGTCATTATTTGAGCTCGTTTTACGATGTGGAATGAGCGTTGTCGACGGAGTATTTTATTAATTTAAATGATATTTAAATTAAAGCTTTTTTAAGTGAATTCATTTTATTGTTTTAATTTGAATTTATTTCCTTAAATTTATTTTATTGAAAATAAAATATATTTTTTTGATTTGAAAAATCATTCATTTTAAATGTGCTATTTGATTTGAAAAATCGAATTTGAAAATTTAAAACTCGTTTCAACCACGCGTTTTGGAGCTCGATTATAGCTCGGTTTTTTGAGCCCGTTTTCTTTACGAGTTGGCACGAATCTCGAGTACACTAACCAACCTAGGACTCTACCCATTCAACCCCAGTTCGAACCCCTATATCCACACCCAAATCTCGTCCTAAACACTCCCCAACACAGCCCAATTCCTTCCTTTACCCGTGTTTGTATAGCCCATCGAAAGCCCTTCTAAACCGACTCAAACTTGGTCCAAACCCGCAACCCATCACCACCAACCCGTGCTCCACATTACCCACAACAACCCAGCACCTAGAACACCACAAAACCCATCCAATTCCCGTCCCAAATACTCCACAAACAACCCGCAACACAAGCAGCCCCCCTGTTTTGCGTGCTCAAACCCGAGCCCAAAACCCGCTCCAAACAGCTACCAAACCCGTGCCCATTAACCCTACACCATACCCTATATCCTACCCATATTACCTTAGCTTAACCACCAAGAAAACCCCCATACAAACCCTAAAAACCCCACGAATTAGCTGATGGACAGCAGCTATGCAAACCGAGCCCGACTGCTTGTTGCCCTACTTCTACCCTTCGAAACTCCTTATAAATACCCCCCCTTCACCATACATTCATCCCTCTAAGTTCTCCCCACAACATACTGAAAATAACAACCATCAATCGTCCAAAAAAACCCTAAACTAAAGCCGTGACAGCCGCTCGAAAACAGGGACACAAATCTTGTTTTCGAGTTTCTATCGTGGTCTTTGGCCTTGATTCTCGTGCACAAATCCTATTAAAACTTCTGGTTTGTTTCCATATTCACAAAATTCAGCCTTTCTAGTTTCCAAAACATCTTTCGATTTGAAAAAACGTTGAGAAACGAAGTCGTGGTGAGCGATTGAAAATCGCTGCTCAAGTCTGCCTTTTGAACGTGTTTGTTTCGTGATTTCAAAATTCAATTTCAATTGTCTTCGTCGACGACGGCCCCTCGAGATAAAATCTACGATCGATTACGACCCAAGACGGTGTCAACGATACATGTAGGTTGAGGGTGCATTAAAACTCCCTTCTCTCATTTTTATTTCGTTTTTTTATTGTTTATTTACTAACCATTGTCTAACATCGTCTAACTAACATCGAAACTAGAATAGTTTGAGTATGAGTTGAAGTACCATTCCGGCACCCGCGTTGACTTGAGATGGGAAAGAAATCCGCCATATCGGTCGGTCGTACACCCCGTCTCATTTACATATCCTCGTGTTGGAATAGGGCAATTTAATAAATCGAGTTTATTTAATTTACGTGTATTTATTTTTAACCATATAAAAATTGATTTTTTATGATTTTCCAGACCTATAATTTGTAATTTTAATTTAGGTAGATTTTCGTAATTTATTGCATTGATTTAGTATTTATTTCGTAATTAGCAATGTATTAATTCAAAACCCGCGCACTGCACGGGTCAATTCTAACATATTTCAAAAATTTCAGATCCGTGCAGTGCACGGGTTTGTCCAGGTTTTGTGTTTTAATTTGCTTCCTTGTTTGACTTTGTTTGATTAATCCTTAGTTTAATTAGTTTATGTTTTAGATTTTAATTTACATTATTTATAATTTATATTGTATGTGTGAGCTAACCACTAATGTTTGTTAATACATCTTATGCTAAGCGTAAGCCTTCCTATCCCTCTCTTTGGATGTGTTTTTCTAGTTTAATCAATGAACCTCACATGCTAAACCACTTCGACGAAGTTAAATGCATTTTAAACGACTTAGAATGAAATTCGCAAAATATGAGCATAAAAATTAAATTAAGTTGAATTATTGTCAAATATTGAGTGATGACAAATTTTTGAGTACTAAGAGTATTAGGATAATTAACTTGATGGTGTTAGAGAGAGAATGTTAGAGAGAGAAAGGTGATTCTGCATTTTCTTTCTGTTTGATTTCTTGACTGTCACAATGGTTAGGAAATCAACCAGATCCGCCACAGCCAAACAATCTAGTCCTAACAAAAATAGAAACTCTAATACTTTTACACCAATTCAAATGGAAAAAGAAAAAGTTACAGGTAAACCAAACGTGGAGGAAGGAAGCAAAAACAAAAGCATCAATGAAATTGAAGGGATAGCCCCTTTTTCCACGGAGGATCTACAGGTAGAAGATGCTTCTGAGTTGGAGGACAATGAGGACTCTGCGTCTGAGAAGGAGGAGTCGGCCTCTGAAAAGGAAAATGAAGACGTGGAGGAATCGGTTTCTGAGAAGGAAGCTGACACTGAAAAAGAAAAAGAGAATATTATAGATGATGAAGGAGAGTGGTATCAAAGGCATGGTAAAAAGATTATACAAATGATAGATGAGGAGCCTGAGGAATTGCTTCAACTGACAGAGGAAGATGTTCAAGAAGAGATTACCTATTGGCAACAAGCAGTGTATGGGTTTGTGGTGGGGGGCAATCCTCCATGGCAGATCCTTGAGAATTTCCTGAAAAGGATATGGGGTAAGTATGTAATTGATAAAATATCTTTTTTACCCAATGGTGTGTTCTTGGCAAGATTCCAAACAGCTGGAATGCAACAAGCTGTTCTAGGAAGTGGATACTTCCTTTTTGACAATAAGCCTTTAGTCATAAAGGCATGGCAGCCTGACATTAATTTAGAAAAAGAGGAAATAAAGTGTGTTCCAGCATGGATTAGGCTTAAAGGCTTACCTCTGAAATTCTGGGGACAAAGTCTCCCCAAGCTTGCTAATTTGGTTGGAAATTATGTAAAAAAAGATGCGGCCACTGAGAGTAAAACCAGACTAGGCTTTGCTAGGCTTATGGTGGAACTGAAAGTGGATCAAAAATTTCCTTCACACATTACCTTTCTGGATGAAAAGCAAAGTAAAATTCAGATTCCTGTGGAATATGAGTGGAAACCTAGCACCTGTAACAAATGCAAACAAATAGGACATGAGCAAAGCAATTGCAGGAAAGGCGTTCACAAAGAGATTAAGAAGGTACAAAAGATTTGGAGGCCTGCCCAAGAGCAGACTCTGCAGGTGCCTAAGAAACCGCAGGTGCCTGTGGTACCTGTTTCACAAGAAATCAGTCCTCCTGTGGATAACATTATACAGAAAAAAAGTGGGTCTTTATCCCCTGTCAGAGTCCCTAGACAGGGTGTTGATGTCAGCTCATCCGCACAAGATTCTCCTACTTATAAAGAGGTCTTGAGTGGACAGAGCTCCCCCAAGATTGGCAATGTGCAAAATGGTAATGAAGCTCCTATTTTACCTCCATGATTAAGATTGGTTTTTGGAATGTTAGGGGGTTAAATAGGGAGGATAAGCAGAAATTTGTGAATAGTTTCCTTCATAAGAATAAAGTAGCAGTTTTTGGTCTTTTGGAAACAAAAATTAAAGCTAGCTCTAAGAACAAAACTATGTATGGGGTTTTTCAGGATTGGAGTCTTACTTCTAATAATAATATGCATCCTGGGGGTAGAATTATTGTTCTCTGGAATCATCAATGGGTTGATATTCATATCCTTGAGTATGATGCGCAATATATTCATATGCATGTCGTGGATAAAATAGGTAATAATCATTTTCACTACTCTATTGTATACGCCTACAATGGGATCAGTGAAAGAGAGTCTTTGTGGAATAATCTGAGTCGTATTGCTAGGTCTATGAGTGGACCTTGGGCAGTTGGGGGTGACTTCAACTGTGTGCTAAATGCCAATGAAAGACTGGGGGGTGTTGTGACTAGTTCAGAGTCTGATCCTTTTCAGGACTGCTTGGATACATGCCATTTAATTGACAGTCAAGCTCAAGGGGCTTACTACACCTGGAATAACAAGCAAGTACCTGAGTCTAGGATTTATAGCAGAATAGACAGGTTCTTGATCAATTGTGATTGGGCTGATAAGTTCCCTCAGTTGTGTGCCAACTTCTTACCTGAGGGCACTTTTGATCACACTCCTTGCATAGTTGCAGAGGGGCACCTTGGAGATCAGTGCAAGCGTTCATTTAAATATTTCAATATGTGGAGCTCTTCACCCTTCTTCCAGAGTATTGTTACTCAGGTTTGGGGGCAAAGAATAAAAGGGACCAGAATGTTCAGACTTGTTTCTCGTTTGAAGATGCTCAAACCAAAGTTTAAAGAGATCAACAGGACTCACTTCTCTGACATAGAAAATGCTGCTGAGCAAGCTATGACCAGCCTTATACACATTCAGAAACAGTTACAAGCTTGCCCAGGAGATATGAAACTGCTGCAGCTAGAGCATGAAACAAACAAGCTAGTCAGTCAAACTCAGCAAGCAAACATGGAATTCCTAAGACAGAAGGCCAAGGCTCATTGGATCACTGAGGGTGACCTAAACAGCTCTTACTTTCATGGGGTAATTAAAGCTAGGAAGCATCAGAATACAGTTCATGAGATCAGAGATGACAAAGGAGTTTTACACAATACCACACTAGGGATCCAGCAGGCCTTCCTGGAGTTTTATCACTCCCTGCTGGGTTCTCAGAGTGTTGTTGCACCCGTGAATGCTCGTATAGTGAGGAGGGGGAAGGTGTGTGATGAAGCTCAGAGACTTAGACTCCTTGCTCCTGTCACCAAGGAAGAAATCAAAAGCATTATCCATCAGATTCCCAATGATAAGGCACCAGGTCCAGATGGGTATTCCAGTAAATTTTATAAAGATGCTTGGCAAATTGTTGGCTCTGACGTGACTGAAGCAGTTCAGGACTTCTTTAGAACTGGGCAAATCCTCAAGCAGGTTAATGCCACAATGGTGACCCTGATCCCAAAGGTTGATAGGCCATCCACCGTCCTCCAATTTAGGCCTATTGCCTGTTGTAATGTTATTTATAAATGCATTTCTAAAGTGCTCTGTAACAGATTGGCCCTTATTTTACCGGAGTTGGTCTCTCAAAATCAAGGAGGTTTCATACAGGGGAGGAGCATTCTTGAGAATATCCTGATTTGTCAGGATATTATCAGATTGTACTCTAGGGGGAATGTCTCCCCCAGATGCTTATTCAAACTTGACCTTCAGAAGGCGTATGACACAGTGGAGTGGAGTTTTCTTAAACAAATGCTTAGAGCTCTAAAAATTCCAAGGACATTTATTGGATGGGTGATGCAATGTGTCACTACTGCTACGTATACTCTAAGTTTGAATGGTGATAGCTTTGGGTTCTTTGCAGGGAAGAGAGGGCTTCGACAGGGAGACCCCCTCTCCCCCCTGCTTTTCACGGTCTGCATGGAGTACCTCTCTAGGCTTCTAGCCTACACCACTGAGACAATGAGCTTTCAGTTTCATCCCCTGTGCAAGCCTTTGAGACTCACACACTTATTGTTTGCTGATGATCTTCTCCTCTTCTGCAAAGGAGATTTGCAGTCCATTATGGTGATACTCAGGACTTATTCTACTTTTTCTTTTGCCACTGGTCTGAAGATGAGTAAGGGAAAATCCAATGTGTTCTTTAATGGGGTCAGAGAGGATATAAGACATGATATCCTTGAGGTATCTGGGTGTGTGGAAGGGACTCTCCCTTTTAGATACTTGGGTGTCCCCATAAAGACTACTAGATTAAATGCCCTGGATTGTGCACCCATTATTCAGAAGCTCATGAACAAGATCCGGGGTCTAGGCACCAGGAAGTTAACCTACGCTGGTAGGCTTGTCCTAATTAAGGCGGTGTTAAAAACCTACCATAATTATTGGGCTCAAATGTTCATCCTGCCCAGTGGAGTCATAGCTCGTATTGAAGCCATCTGCAGAAATTTCCTCTGGGATGGGTCCACAGAATACATGAGGACTCCTTTAGTGGGGTGGGCTAAAATCTGTAAGCCTAAATCTGAAGGGGGTCTGGGACTTCAAGATGATCGGGCCTGGAATAAGGCGGCCCTGGGTAAGCTTCTGTGGTGGCTCTATGCAAAAGCTGACCACCTTTGGGTTAAGTGGGTCAGCCATACCTATCTAAAAGCTCAAAACTGGACTACCTATGTCCCTCCCCAGGATACCAGCTGGTACTGGAGAAAAATCTGCAAAGTGAAGGTTCTCCTCAATACCCCCTTCCTGCAAAAGCGATGGGATAACATCCCTGGTAAAACCTATACTATTTCAAAGGGGTATGAGTTCCTACGCAATCGAACTGAGCAAGTCCCTTGGACTTCCATGGTCTGGAATCAATTGACTATTCCCAAGCACAGCTTTATCGCTTGGATTTATTACCATAAGGGACTGAACACAAATGAAAAACTGAAAAAAATTGGACTCGATATTGATACTACCTGCCTTATCTGCGGAGATGGGACGGAATCCCTGGAGCACCTCTTCTTCTCCTGCAAATACAGCCAAAGAGTCATTATCAAAATTGAACAATGGATGGGGAGAAACTTACCTCGGGACGATGTGATTGAATGGCGGAATAACATCCATGGATCTCAGGATACCAAGGATACTATCAATGGAATTATCAATGCTTTGATTTATTCCATTTGGAATCAAAGAAATCGCAGCAAGCATGAGGCCAACATAATCAACCCGGATGCAGTGGCTACTGGAATCATCAACGAAATGAAAATTTGGATTAACCGAGTTGTGGCAAGGAAGAAAAAACTGACGGATCAATGGATCTATGCGTTAAATGGAGCTTGAGGTGACGCCGGTGACCCTTTCCCCCTGACTGTTTTGTTTTTGTTGTTTTAGGGATGAAAATGGTGATGATGTAGTGAGTGACATGTAGATGTGTGTATTTTGGTAGAACCGGAATTGGGCCTTAGTGCTCTTTTCCTGTTGTTGGATTGGCATGTGTGTATGGACCACTCAAGGTCGTAACAACATGTTGTATGGTTACGTTTTTTCTTTTGATTTTAATGAAAGCTTACATTTTATCAAAAAAAAAAATAGAATGAAATTCGCATGATAGGATTTAAATTCAATGGTTGCATACGCATGTGATATCTTTCCGAAATAGCCATCTTTCACCTAGTAGAGACCGTTATTGCAACGGGCGGGGTTGGGTGTTGTTTTAATGAAATTAAATTAACTTCCTAACACGTAAAGTCACACGAATTCAAATCTCTAAAATTGGTTTCTAAATTCCATTTAAAAATTTAGTGGCGACTCTTTTAAAATTAAAAATGTTTTGAAAAAGCATTTGAGTGGAGCGTTTTTCCATGGTCCACAATTTGGCGACTCTGCTGGGGAAAGTGAAACTTGAAAAGTGTAAGATGGCTATTAGGATTGTTGTCACATTTTTTTTATGTTAATAATGCATAAACCCCCGAGACTTTAGGCGGGCCAAAGAATCTCTTGGGTTAATTCCAAGGGAGGATATTGATGTCCATTATGTCCGATTTAAGTATCAAGGTGATTCCGTGGAGGTAGGCAGCTGCATACGAGGCATATTGCTACGGGCATATGACGGTATGTGGACTCCCCGACAAAGCGGTTTCACTGGCATAGACCCATTTTAGAGGACTGACCGAGACTTAGAAGAGTCTAGTTCATGCATTGCATCCCTAAAATGCGAATGATTACATGCTATGTGAATCTCGGGTCATGTTTTCAAAATAGCATTTTCAAATCCATCTTCTTTTTCATTCGAAAATTTGATTCTTTTTCAAGTCCATTTCTTTTCGAAAATTTCGGCCCTCTATTTCGAAATTTTGAACCTTCTTTCAAGCCGAAGTGCTGCCCATTTTAAAAATCAATTCAATCTTTCTCGATTTCAAATTTCGATGAACTGTATCCTGTGGGGTAATATTCGTATAAAACCCATAATTTGAAGGATTATAACGCAAATTTAATACGTGATTTATAGTCATAAACGAAAAACAACAATGAAACGATAAAGATAAGAATTAACCTTCGGTCCTAGTGCAAATTGGCAATGAGAGATCAAAGTAGATCTCCTCCTAAATGATGCACCCAAGATCGTCTGAGAAATGCCCTTGTGCTAGAATGAATCCTCTAATTGCCTTGCAATATTGAGAGGATTATTTTGTGAGTTTTGTTTAGATGTGAGATCTAAAGTTTTGAGAGACAATATTTCTCAAAACCCTAATTCTTTTCTCAAATGAATGATTAGGGCAAATAGGAGAGGAAGCTCTCCTTTTGAGCTTGGTTCGACGTGAGCTTTAGATGGGGAGAGTGGGCTTTCCACTTTCTCTTATTTTTAACTCATGGTACGACCCGAAATGCGCTAAATGTATATGACACGGTTTTATCATAAATCGTCATCGGTTATCGGTTATTAAAGCATCAACTAATAATACGGATTAGTTGAAATATTAATACATGTCCGACAAAGACGATATTGTATAATTATATTCAATATACATTAATCAAATATAAATCGCTTTATATTTAATTTACGAATTAACTGCTTAATCCGCCTTAGCCATTATTATTTAATCCGTATTAAATAAAATATCTCAACATCACATTTTGACTAATTATTAGTCAAATAACTCAGACTAACTGGTTAGTCAAATTTGGCATCTACATGACTGTATTTTCATACCGTCACATCTCTCAAACGTATCCTATAGGTGTGACTTTTAGGGACCAGTTGATCACCGCCATCTGTATGACAATAACGTCAAACTTATCTAGCAAGCCAACCGTTATTGATAAACGTGGACCAACTGATTATTATACAAAAGTATACCCTTTGATCCTTTTAGAGATTTATAAGTCCTTGCACTAACTGTAAAGGACACCAGCCCCAACATATCCCAGGTACAACCCAAACCTAGAATAGAGTTTGAGTCAGTGGGGTCGGGTTAGTCGAGTTGGGCTTTTGCTTGCTCGATATAGGCGAGCTAGTCCACCCTTAGGCTCGAGTGAGCCTTTGTTTGGTTAGAACACTTGTCAAGTGAGTCACCTAAACCGATCTTTGGGTCTGAGTCATGAAAGTCGACCATTTGGTCCAAGTCAATCCACCAAAACGTCCCCACTAGGCCACCTAGGGCGTTTGTCACAAAGCCCAAGAGCCATGTCTGGTTTGAACACGGGTTTGTCATGTCGGATTTATAATCACGTTGAGTCTAAAACCCAAGCCACGTGCGTATCACGGTTATGACCCATTCCAACGAGCCAGAATAGTTCGTTCGTAGGATCCATGTCAAGTTATAGCCAGTTTTTAGGTTTGAAAAACCGTCCCTAGTCGTGTATGACCCAAACCGAGGGGGCCCAATTGCTCGCTCTCCGGGTCTAATCCCAATATCGAGTCGCATGGAGTCCGTCATGTTGTTATGAGTCGAGTCATGTTTGTGCAGGGGATTTTGATTCGATAACTGATACTCGCTCGGGATTTTATTGTAGAAAGGCCACTACAAACAAGAAGTATGACTACCGCAGAGGCACTGAAGCAGATTAACGACACTTTGGTCGCAATGATGGAACGCTTGACGGCTGTGGAAGCCAAGATCGCGGTGGAAGCTCCCATACCACCGCCCCGAAACCGACCGAAAAGAGGTTCCGACTAATAGAGGAACAGTTGAAGCTATCCCGAGGGGAAAATGTGCATTATGAGAATGCCAGAGGGTACATGCCGGTTCAGGACAAGCTACCTACCAATTTTGTCCTAACTGATATCCCAAAGTTCAAAGGGACAGAATATCCATTGCAACATATCCGTTCCTACAAGGAGTAACTTGCGTTGAAAGGGGTACCTGCTGAGATGTTGCCCCACATTTTTGCTCAATCCCTAGGAGAACACCCGAAGGCGTGGTTCTACAGCCTTGAGCTTAAGAATTTCCCCACTTTCGAAGATATAGCGGTGGAGTTCTGCAAACACTTTGCTGATAATGCGAGATTCGGACTACGTGCGCACACTCGAGGTGATGACACGAAGGATAAGGAGGGATTTAATGAATTCCTCAACCGCCGGGCGCGCCGAAAGCGTGAAGTTGGCCAAAAGGCCGAGGAGAGACTGAAATGGTAGATAAGTTCATCAAAAATCTTCGACCTTGCTCTACCGTGACGCTATCAAATATCAACATTTTGGCTCATTCAAGGACCTTATTCGAGTCGGAAGAAAAATTGAGGACGACGTTCGTTCTGCTGAGGCTGAAAAGCCAAAAGGATATCAGGGTGCCTCCTCTTCCAAAGCTAAGGCCAGGCATCCAGTTCTGCCAATCATATCCAAGCCATCGGTCTTTTGGGAGGAGCTCCTAAGGGATCGCAACGCCATGGGCCAAGAGCGTTCACTGACATCGGGTGTACCTACGCATACGCCCTCCAAAGGCTCTCGGCCCAAGGGAAACTGAACCCAATTGGTCCAACTCCGGACCCGCCTGCAGATCGACAGGGTAAATGGTATAAGCCCAACGCCTACTGTGCTTATCATCAAGGGAAAGGTCATGATACCGAAAATTGTTACCGTCTTAAACATGAAATCCAAGAGATGATCGAGAATGGGTCGCTCCCCATCCCCCCCGTCCGACCTAACAACCTGAACAATCCTTTTGGCGACCATGCCAATACAGTATTCGTCGAAGACAATACCGATGTATCTCACTTAATCCAACCCATCTGCGCCGTCTCACCGGGTTTTTCGTGGGGAAGGTCTATGTAAGTCGCTCCGAGTATATCCCTCAAGCTAAGAACGAAGTTCGAATTGGGGATTTTGCTATCGATTGCACACCATACATTCTCCGAAGCGAGAATGAAATTAATGGGGTCTGGGCTGACGATGAAGACGATATCTGTCTCACCGAAGGTGCGATTATTCCCCGAACTCAGGAAGAAATTTCTAAATTGAGGAAAGATGTCCTCGAATCTAATCATTTGACTCGATCGGGACGACCCTATCGTGTCGAGAAGGCAAACCATGTCTCTATCTTTGGAGACAGTCTAAGTAAGACACCCACCAAGGAGGCCACCTCAGTCCGGGCTCTTGGTGAAGGGTCGACCTCAGAGGCCTCCCTCATCAAGCAGTTACAAAAGACTAAGGCAGATGTCTCCATCTGGGAGTTAATGTTGAGCTCGTTTGAACACCGACAAGCTCTGCTTCAAGCCTTAATGAATATGACCGTGTCATCGCACATTACTCCAGATGACGTGGTCTCATTTGTTGCTCAAAACCAACCTCGGCTCACTAATGTCAGAATTTTTCTCGATGAAGACCTGCCCTCATTTGGGCCACAACATTGTCTCGCTATGTACATCACAGTAGAATGCCGTCATAAGCGACTCCCAATGACCCTTGTCGACGACGGGTCTGCAGTTAATGTTCTCCCACTACGGACCGCTTTCATTTTGGGACTCGAGAAAAGCGACTTCGCACCCACTACGTAAACGGTTCGGGCTTTCGATGGCACAGTGCGTCGAGTGTCCGGACTCGTCACTTTAAGCGTGAATGTGGGAAAGGTGGAGCACAAGGTCAATTTCCAAGTGATAGATGTTGCCTCATCTTTCAAAATTTTGCTCGGGAGACCATGGATTCACACAGCTGGAGCCGTGTCTTCTACCCTCCATCGCAAGATTAAAATCCCTCTCAAGGGAGAGGTAGTGACCATCGATGCTACTCCTATAATTGTGACGGGAGGAGATGTTACTTCCGAAGTGCAAACTGATAATACCGCCTTGGAGTCTTGTGGTTTCGAGGTAGTTAACGCAATTGAGTCCACTTTCGAGGCACCGAATATGGACTTATATACGGGAAGCCGTATTTGTAAAACAATCTTCAAGACCGGAAAGTACTTCGGGTACTCCATGTACCCCCGAAGGGAAAACGCATTTCAATTGAAGTCGCCAGTGCCTAAGGGGACAAGATACGGGCTTGGGTATGAGCCAACTGAAGAAGACTCCCTGAGAAAGAGAGTCTCGATCGAAGATCGAGACATCAAGATGGGGCCGTACTTGCTAACTCTAAGCGGCCACTTTGTGAAAGCCGAGGAGGAAAATCCGAGTTTAGACTTCCCCGAACCACTGTTCAACTCAAAGGCCAACAAGCTGGTCCCCAGAATCGAAGTATTCCGTGATTGTTTCTATATTCCTGAAGACATTATGGCAGTATCTACAATAAAGAAGGAGTCTGTTCCGATCGAAGATGGGAAAGCTATGGGTCTCCTCTTTGGAGAGGAAAAGAAGCCGGAAATACCAAACGAAGTCTTGGTAAACATGATCGTAAGGAGTGATCGTTTCGATCCATCTACCCTCATTACTGATGTAGATCCTCAGAGGAATACATCTGGATGGCGTAAAACCATGAAATGGACCGACAACAAGGGTTCGCTTTTCAAGATGACCATTGGAGAAGGGCAAATGTTCAAGCCTGATGACGATTCTGAGTCTGAGTCTGAGTCCGAGTCTGAGTCTAACATAAGTCCTAAGGCTAAGTTTAGGGTTTTAGGTGTCGAAGATACCCTTCCCGCCTTTCCTTTTCCCGTACCTTCCCTAGTGCTTTGGTATTCCGGGGCCTGTCCCGAATACTGCTCCTATCTCGCCACTGACCTCTGATCAGTTGGCCCAAATGTTAACGCAATTTGCGCAGTTTCAAATCAATAATAAGATGAATCAGTTTGCTTACGACTTGTCTCATTTATATTGCGATTCAATTGATTGTTTTAATAACGTTGAGAATGAGGTCGAGGATAGACAGGGAAGAAGAAGAGGAGGAGGTAGAACCGCCTCCCGCTTAGTAAAAGGGTTGGAAGAATACGACCAAAGAAGCTCGGTAATCGAAGATACCGAAGTTGTTAATGTGGGGACTACCTTAGAGCCTCAGGAGCTTAAGATAGGAACAACCTTAGATCCCGCAGAAAGGAAGGGGTTTGTTGAATTGTTGAATGAATTCAAAGATGTATTTGCTTGGTCCTACAAAGATATGCCGGGTATTGATAGGGAAATTGCAGAGCACAAGATTCCGATCAAGCCAGGGTTCAAACCAGTAAAGCAGAAGCCACGTAGAATGCGTACCGAGTGGTCTTTGAAAGTCAAAGAAGAGATTGATAAACAGTTCAAGGCCGGGTTCATCAAAGTATCGGAATACTCAGATTGGATAGCTAATGTGGTGCCGGTCCCAAAGAAAGACGGGAAGGTTCGGGTCTGTGTTGATTTTCGTGATCTAAATAAGGCTAGTCCAAAGGACGACTTTCCGTTACCTCACATTGACATCTTGGTTGACAATACCGCTAACCATGCATTATTATCCTTTATGGATGGGTACGCCGGTTACAACCAGATAAAAATGGCCGAGGAAGATATGCACAAGACTGCTTTCACAACACCATGGGGCACTTATTGCTACACAATGATGCCGTTTGGATTAATAAATGCAGGTGCGACTTACGAGAACAACAAAGAACGACGTTCTTTGCATGACATGATTCATAAGGAAGTAGAGGTCTACGTCGATGACATGATCGTAAAATCGAAGGAACGTAATAACCATTTGATGGCATTACGAAAATTCTTCGAGAGGTTGAGAAAGTATAATATGAGATTAAACCCACAGAAGTGCACGTTCGGGGTCACCTCTGGCAAGCTTTTGGGTCATATCGTTAGCCACCGTGGCATCGAAATCGACCCATCAAAGATTAAAGCCATTATGGAAATGCCCCATCCTAAAACCGAGAAAGAAATTCGAGGTTTCTTAGGCCGAGTGCAATACATAAGCCGTTTCGTCTCAAAATTAACTATGATCTGCGAACCAATTTTTAAGAAATTGAAAGTTGGGGAGCATATTATGTGGGATGACCAATGCCAAGCCGCGTTTGATAAGATAAAGGAAGTGTTATCTTCTCCGCCAGTTCTCAGTCCGCCTGTAGCCGGCTTGCCTCTATCACTGTATTTAACAGTTACAGATACCGCGATGGGAGCAATGCTGGCACAAACCGTTGACAAAGAAGAAAGAGCAATTTACTACCTTAGTAAAAAGTTCTTGGAGTATGAATCAAAGTATACGGCATTAGAAAAGACATGCCTAGCTTTAGTCTGGGCAACGAAGAAGCTACGTCACTATATGCTCAGCTACAGTGTGAGTATATATATTCCAGAATGGACCCCATCAAGTACTTGTTTGAAAAGCCGGTGCTAAACGGCAGAATGTCAAGATGGACCCTCATGCTATCGGAATTCGATCTCAAATATGTGCCGCTGAAAGCGATAAAAGGAAAGGTCGTTGCCGATTTCCTGTCCGATAATCCAGTCGAAGAAACTGACATTATTGACACTTGGTCGTTCCCAGATGAGGATATTGTCCATGTCGAAGATGATGCATGGGATCTATATTTCGATGGGGCTTCGAATAACATGGGATGCGGAATAGGTGTCCTTATCATTTCACCGAGAGGAGAGCACGTACCAGTTTCGATCAAATTGGACTTCGCCGTCACAAATAACGCCGCGGAATACGAAGCATGCCTACTTGGTTTGCAGAGCGCTAACAAGTTAGGAGTCATGAAGTTGACAGTACACGGGGATTCCTCCTTGGTCATCAATCAAGTGACGGGGTCATGGAAGATCAAAAGTAGCGACCTGCACCCTACCAGGCTAAGATAGAAGAGCTAGAAAAACTCTTCGAAGAGGTGCGATACGTGTACCTCCCAAGGGAGGAAAATCGGTTCGCGACGACGCATCAAAAAACGGCAGCGTTGATAAACATCCCTGATCATATGGATAGCATGCCATTGTGTGTCGAACGAAGGTCTTCACCAGCTTATATAAATGTTGTCGATGATGGAGGGGAAGCGGCCGAACCTTGGTATGCATCCATTGTGAGATTCAAAGAAGCGGAGAATACCTGCTGTGACCTCGATACACGTGGAAAGCGTGCATTGCGAATGTTATCCGCCCAATTCGTTAAAACTAACGATGGACAATTGTATAAGAAGACAAAGACAGGTGTCCTGTTGCGATGCGTCGACAAGACAACGTCAGAAAAGGTTATGGAAGAAGTCCACGACGGGGAATGTGGGCCGCATATGAACTCCCACATGCTAGTTCGGAAGATCATGAGGTTAGGATACTATTGGACAACAATGGAAACGGATTGTCGCAGATATGTCCGGCATTGTCACAATTGCCAAATATTTGCGAATATTCAACATGTACCACCTTCTATGCTATACACCATGACGTCACCTTGGCCTTTCTCAACCTGGAGAATCGACATCATCGGAAAAGTAAACCCTTCTGGAACAGGAGGGCATTGTTATATCCTAGTCGCTATTGATTACTTTACCAAGTGGGTAGAAGCCAAGTCTTACAAAGTGCTAAATGCGAAGCAAGTAGCCAAGTTTATTCAGAATGACATCATCTGTCGGTACGGAGTGCCGCACGAGTTCATTAGTGATCATGGAACTCACTTTCAAGCTGAGACAGCCGTTATACTTGAAAAGTATAGAATCAAGCATCATAAGTCATCCCCATATCGACCTCATACAAATGGAGCAGTGGAGGCCGCTAACAAAATGGTGGCTACTATATTGAGAAAGATGTCTGTCAATTACAAGGAGTGGCCGGAGAAGATACCCTTCGCGTTGTGGGGATATAGTGATGCGTATAGAGGGGGGGGGGGGTAAAAATTATAATAAATTTCAGCGGGAATCACAAATAAATTCCGTTCAAAAACAAGCCCAAAATAAATAAACCCCATACGTTGCATATAGAACATCCATCAGAACAGCCACAGGGGCAACCCCGTACTATCTAGTTTACGGGATGGAAGCAGTACAACCAGTCGAACTGGAAGTACCCTCCCTGCGCATCTTGCTCGAAAGCCAGGTCCCGGAAGCGGATTGGGTCCAAGCCATATATGATTCGTTGGTGTTACTTGATGAGCGTCGTTTGAATGCGTTGTATCATGTTCAGCTCTATCAGAAAAGGATAGAGCGGGCTTTTAACAAGAAGGTGAAGCCCAGGGGAATTAATGAAGGCGATTTAGTTCTCAAATCAGTAAGGGCTCTATTACCAGTCGATCCAAGAGGGAAGTTTAAGCCTAATTGGGCCGGTCCTTATCTCGTGAAAAAGATACTCACAGGAGGCGCGGTACGTTTGACAGATTTGGATGGAAATGATTTCTCGAATCCAACGAATCTGGATCAGTTGAAGAAGTACTATCCTTCAGACCTCAGTCTCAAAGTTATGAAATAACACTTGAATTGTGATGTATTTGAATAAGTTTTAAGTTTGGCATTTGTTGCCACTGCCTGAAATGTTTTATGAGAGAACTACGACCTCGGTTTGATTCTGTTGAAAAGCAGATACGTAGGCAACCCTTGAAAAGGGTACAACCACAACAAAAATGAAATATTCAATGCAGAAACTGAGGATTTCTAATAAATAATACGTGTCTTTTATTTTGATAAATCCGGGCAACGCCCATTACAAATCAAACTAACAGGAAAGCAAATAAAAGCATAATAGTAATACTAAATAATAGAGCCGTAACTACCACCTATCTTTAGTTGGGTCGCGTGTTCCGTCACTACGAGACGATGTCTCACCCATCATCATTCTTGCCCGTTTCTTCGGGGGGACCACGCTGTCTTCTCGCGGGCCTAATCTCTCTTTTACGCTTGGTCGAGGGCCAAGTCTCTCTGCAAGTGTCGGAACGTCACCACTTGTAGTACCCAGTCGGTCCCACACGCTAGGAGCACCAGGTTTAGCCCTAGGGTTCTCGTCGAGCCTAGTCTCGGTCTCGGTCGGGCCCCGGCCTTAATCGGCCCAATAAAGAATTGTCGATTTTTTAACCCCCTGTCATGCTTCTCCCGATCAATGGCATCATCTTTCTGTAGTTTCTTCCTTGCTTTAAGGCCCAGTTCTGTAGTCCATTTGAGATATGAAGGGGAAACCCAAGTAGACTCGCGTGGCTCGGGAATGTGCCACACGGTCTTCGGCGCCACGCATGGAGCCAAGTATGACATCTACCCTGAGAAATAACTAAAGCAGGACCTCGTGAAGCCTCCGTCGCAGGGACAATTTGTTGACGACCGAATTGGCGAAGCACTCGGTCCGGGTAAAATTAGACAGGGTGATCCAAGCCCAACAAAGTGACATACCGTGTATGATCAGTATCTGCGAGCCCGGTAAGTGAGCTCAAATGAAGCCATGGTAAGGACCAGCGAATGTGAGATCCTGTTCCACTAATCAAAGATATTTCGCCATGTCGGATCCTTGCTCAGAGCTGTAGCGCCGTCGCCGATTAGTGAGACTTCTGACATGATAATCTTCTGGTTTCAACGACGGATCAATCAAACCAAGACGCTCGCTGAGCCATACCTGTTAGACAGTCAGAAAAAGGCAGGTCAAAAAAAAAAAGAGACGAAGAAAAGAAGAAAAAGGACGAAAAAAAAAACGAGAGAAACGAAAAAAAAAAAAAAAGAGAGACGAAAGAAAAAGAAAAAGACGAAAAAAAAAGAGACGAAGAAAAGAGAAAAAGGAAAAAAGAGAAGAAAGACAAACTTGCAGTAGATGGGTTGATCCCATGAATACAGCATCCGGATTGGCTTTTTGTGCATCCAAGCTTTTAATAGTCTCAGCTAGTATAATCCATGCAGGATTAGCACCATTCTCCATTTGCTCCATGACTCGGATTAGTCTAGCTTGGCCGCGATAAGATGGAATTTCTATCGCCCCCTCGAAACAATAAAGATGCAATAGAATGAGGCCAAAGGCGCGGCGTCGATAAATGATCGGTATATCTGGGTCATTCGCACGCCGGAATTTATGCACTAGCGCAAGCAGGTTCACCTTTCCACCATCGACGATGGTACGGGCTTCATCACGCGACAAGTTTAGATATTCGCGGTATTTTTGGGTCCAGTTGGACACAAAGTCGGGAACCACAGGCTCTTGCGTGGTCCTCCATCCTCCCAAGACGGTAAATTCTTCAGGAAGGGGACAGATTTCTCCCTCCGGAAAAGCAAAGACATGATGCTCGGGATCCCACACTCTCAGGCACTCTTTAAGAAATGCGGGTTGAATCATCACTTGCCTCAGGAAAATAATTTGTTGAATTCCCGCCGCATTCGATTTTGGATTTCTAAACCCCCAATTCTCGCGCCCATCCCTTCATGGTCCCAAACAGGGAATTCATGACTAGTTTTTTTTTAAGAAAGATATTCTTTTAAGCAGAGAGATTTCTGTTTGAGAAATTGTGGGAAATCTCAACCCTTAGCCCTTCCTTATATATGAAAAGAGATGAGGAATTTTGGAAGTATAACTCCTTTAGGTTTTGAAAACCTAAATCTTCTAGGAAATTTGGAAACTTGGAAGCCTACTAGCTTTAGGAAGTTTGGTAGCTTTTTTAAATAAGAAAGCAAGTCCCATACCTCCTCTATTTCGGCCGTGTAGGGCCCGTGTGGTGCGCCAAGTGGGCCCCATCCGTCCCGGGTTTGCTTCGCTCATTTCTCTTGCGGAATTTGTCATAGTTCGTGCACCGAAGTGACTAATTTACAATCTCATCCCCCGCGCGTCCCGTGTTGAATTAACATCCCGTACACACTTACGGATTTTATTGGGTTACGCCCACATTGGTTACGGGTCAGAAAGTCCGAGTCTTTTTGTCAAAAGGTCGTGTCTACACATCGCTTTAACTCCAGAAATTGGAAATAAACTTCTGCGATTATTTTTATTGAAAATAAAATTATGTTTTGATTTGAAAAATCATCTAACTCCAGAAATTTGAAATAAACTTCTGCGATTATTTTTATTGAAAATAAAATTATGTTTTGATTTGAAAAATCATCTAACTCCAGAAATTTGAAATAATTTTTCGCAATTAATTTTATTGAAAATAAAATTATGTGTTGATTCGAAAAATCATTTGGATCCAGAAAACTGAAATAAATTCTCGCCTCGAAGAGGCCAATCATTTTCGAGATATTCAAAGTTCGGGTCAATGACCCACCTTTTCTAAGCAATGTTCATGTCTCAAGGGTCGATAACCCATTTTCCTTTTCTTTCAACTGGGGGCTCTGTCGCCGTCGGCTCCAGAGACCCATCAAAATTCGGTCGATGACCATTTCAAGTATCGAAATGTCGCTACGTGAATCGCGTGCTATATATTATGATTAAATTGGCAGAATATGCTCCAACTGGGTGCTCTGTCGCCGTCGGCTCCAGAGACCACCACAAAACAGACAAGATGGCATCCTCCTAACAAAGATCAACAGCAGAATTTTTGCGGAAATGACATTTCCCCAACAGAAACGTCAGTTTCAGTGAATCGTTCTCCCTAGCAGAACAGCGAAATTGATAAGCAAAGCGCAAGTTTTGTCTTTACTCACATGAACAATGGGATATTGGCATCCGAGCCGAAGCAGCAGAAAGCTACAGGCCATCGAGCCGAACTACGACGCGGATTTGATTCCTTCAGAAACGGATACGTAGGCGCCCGAGGATAAGGCTCAACCCACCATATATGCAATTTATGGGTCGATGACTAACGATGATAATTCGACGCAACAGAAGCAAGAGTTGATCCCCGACGAAGTTTCGGGTATGATCTCTTCTTATGGTGGCAAGAGCTTACATACGCAAGTCTATTGGACTATAAACGACCCGCAAATCCTCGGTCGAGAGGGACCTGGAGTATACTTTGACTTTCGCCTTGTCCAAGCCCCACCAAAGTGGGGGCTCGATAGATACCCATATCTCGTCGATATTGGAATTTATAGAAAACCCGACAAACACCCGATGATGATAGGACGCATGTATTTATTAGTTGTCATTGTCATTATTTGGGCTCGTTTTACGATGTGGAATGAGCGTTGTCGACGGAGTATTTTATTAATTTAAATGATATTTAAATCAAAGCTTTTTTAAGTGAATTCATTTTATTGTTTTAATTTGAATTTATTTCCTTAAATTTATTTTATTGAAAATAAAATATATTTTTTTGATTTGAAAAATCATTCATTTTAAATGTGCTATTTGATTTGAAAAATCGAATTTGAAAATTTAAAACTCGTTTCAACCACGCGTTTTGGAGCTCGATTATAGCTCGGTTTTTTGAGCCCGTTTTCTTTACGAGTTGGCACGAATCTCGAGTACACTAACCAACCTAGGCCTCTACCCATTCAACCCCAGTTCGAACCCCCATATCCACACCCAAATCTCGTCCTAAACACTCCCCAACACAGCCCAATTCCTCCCTTTACCCGTGTTTGTATAGCCCATCGAAAGCCCTTCTAAACCGACTCAAACTTGGTCCAAACCCGCAACCCATTACCACCAACCCGTGCTCCACATTACCCACAACAACCCAGCACCTAGAACACCACAAAACCCATCCAATTCCCGTCCCAAATACTCCACAAACAACCCGCAACACAAGCAGCCCCCCTGTTTTGCGTGCTCAAACCCGAGCCCAAAACCCGCTCCAAACAACTACCAAACCCGTGCCCATTAACCCTACACCATACCCTAGTATCCTACCCATATTACCTTAGCTTAACCACCAAGAAAACCCTCATACAAACCCTAAAAACCCCATGAATTAGCTGATGGACAGCAGCTATGCAAACCGAGCCCGACTGCTTGTTGCCCTACTTCTACCCTTCGAAACTCCTTATAAATACCCCCCCTTCACCATACATTCATCCCTCTAAGTTCTCCCCCACAACATACTGAAAATAACAACCATCAATCGTCCAAAAAAACCCTAAACTAAAGCCGTGACAGCCGCTCGAAAACAGGGACACAAATCTTGTTTTCGAGTTTCTGTCGTGGTCTTTGGCCTTGATTCTCGTGCACAAATCCTATTTAAACTTCTGGTTTATTTCCATATTCACAAAATTCAGCCTTTCTAGTTTCCAAAACATCTTTCGGTTTGAAAAATCGTTGAGAAACGAAGTCGTGGTGAGCGATTGAAAATCGCTGCTCAAGTCTGCCTTTTGAACGTGTTTGTTTCGTGATTTCAAAATTCAATTTCAATTGTCTTCGTCGACGACGGCCCCTCGAGATAAAATCTACGATCGATTACGACCCAAGACGGTGTCAACTATACATGTAGGTTGAGGGTGCATTAAAACTCCCTTCTCTCCTTTTTATTTCGTTTTTTTATTGTTTATTTACTAACCATTGTCTAACATCGTCTAACTAACATCGAAACTAGAATAGTTTGAGTATGAGTTAAAGTACCATTCCGGCACCCGCGTTGACTTGAGATGGGAAAGAAATCCGCCATATCGGTCGGTCGTACACCCCGTCTCATTTACATATCCTCGTTTTGGAATAGGGCAATTTAATAAATCGAGTTTATTTAATTTACGTGTATTTATTTTTAACCATATAAAAATTGATTTTTTATGATTTTCCAGACCTATAATTTGTAATTTTAATTTAGGTAGATTTTCGTAATTATTGCATTGATTTAGTATTTATTTCGTAATTAGCAATGTATTAATTCAAAACCCGCGCAGTGCACGGGTCAATTCTGACATATTTCGAAAATTTCAGATCTGTGCAGTGCACGGTTTTGTCCAGGTTTTGTGTTTTAATTTGCTTCCTTGTTTGACTTTTTTGATTAATCCTTAGTTTAATTAGTTTATGTTTTAGATTTTAATTTACATTATTTATAATTTATATTGTATGTGTGAGCTAACCACTAATGTTTGTTAATACATCTTATGCTAAGCGTAAGCCTTCCTATCCCTCTCTTTGGATGTGTTTTTCTAGTTTAATCAATGAATCTCACATGTTAAACCACTTCGACGAAGTTAAATGCATTTTAAACGACTTAGAATGAAATTCGCATGATAGGATTTAAATTCAATGGTTGCATACGCATGTGATATCTTTCCGAAATAGCCATCTTTCACCTAGTAGAGACCGTTATTGCAACGGGCGGGGTTGGGTGTTGTTTTAATGAAATTAAATTAACTTCCTAACACGTAAAATCACACGAATTCAAATCTCTAAAATTGGTTTCTAAATTCCATTTAAAAATTTAGTGGCGGCTCTTTTAAAATTAAAAATGTTTTGAAAAAGCATTTGAGTGGAGCGTTTTTCCATGGTCCACATATGTAAGCAAGACTCGGCAATATTTCAATGGGGAATATATTACTCCTTGAGTATTTTCATATGACCAACAATTATAATAATCAACATATACAATGATGACATATTCATGCTTATCACAACGCATGTTTCAATGTGCCATATATCATGATAATACATGTAAGTTGATCACAATTCAACTTACGAATCAATTATTCCCTTTAAGGATTAGAGATGATTCAACAACTTTCAAATTAGTTGTATTTTTCGACCATTTACTTCACAATATATTATATGTTGGTCACATTATCACTCTTATTTCAAATGTGAAGTAATGTCCACTTTTGGTGGGAATACCAGTGTTTTAAAATAAACACATAACTCATGAAAATATCCATATCCTCATATTTAACCACTGCTTGTGATATACTTTCATACTTTTATTAGATGAGTAAAACAATGCCATATTATTTTCGGGGAATAATGGCCTCTAATCAAATTTATTATGTAATGTGTCTATAGGATTACATTACTTGTATGAAAGATAAAATAATTTCATCCTCAAAACATGATGTCTCATTCGCTCCAGGGAATGATTTGAATCGGTTTGATATGATTTTGAATTTTCAAAGTATCGCATAATTTGCAGACATTCATGTATAAACATCGAGTTCATTATTTTCAATATCTGCAAACATTATGAACTACATGTAATAATTCAGTATATGTAAACGCTATGAACTTTGGTCATAGTATGAATATCAAAATTTTAGCTTGTATATCATTTTTTCTTTTCTCATATCAAACTCTTGCATATACGAGTCTCATATTCTCACATGACTTTTCATGAGATATTTCAGTTCTTTCAATGAACTAATTTGACTCAATAAGGCCACATAATTAAGCTCAATTAAGGCTTCTTTACTTGGCTCGTCAAATGCCACATCATTAGGCTCAATTAAGGCCGCAATATTAGGCTTGTCATAACGCCATGTTCTCGATCTCTGCTACAGACAGAGTCTTTATGAGATGTCACATTCACTTCAATGAATGGATAAAATTTCATATCTCATTATACTGTTCAACTTCAAGTGAACAAGAATCAATTCACAAATAAACTTGCCTTTTATAGAGACCGCTTTAAACTGAACAGCGGTTCATATTCTCATAGACGTGGACTTCTGGCCACTAGCATTTACACGTGGACTTCTAGCCACTTACACTTATACAATATGAATATATTGTACTGATGAGGCGATGTTAAATTATTACACACCTTTAAAACTTTGAACTTCAGGCCAAAGATATAATATGGATTTTTTTTTTTTTTTTTTTTTTTGACAGCAGTAAAGAAAGATATCCTAACTAGACATAGCCTTGTGTGGACAGCGGGCCGCCCACGGGGGCGCTTGGTGAAAACGAAACAAGCGTTTGCATTTTTGTATGGAGTCGCCACCAATTTTTATGGGAAATTGGAACCGTTCGAATACCTCGTGTCATGTCTAGACACAAAGTAAAGACATGAACACTAAGCAATCGTTACCCTTAGCATTCTATGTCTAGAATGACTCTCGTGGATGCCAATGAATACGGGTGTTCACAGATATCTGGAGTAAGGGGTGAGGGTACGTATTAGGAAGCTCTTTTGATCGAACACCTAATCCCGCCCGCCTCGATAGCGGCCTCTACTAATGATTAGGGAAATTATTCGTACTTGATATATCGTCGGCTATATGCATGCAATGCAACATCCAAGTTTTAATCCTAGCATGTGAGAATTAAAACTAAGTCGGTTGACACGTAATTAGCACACAATTGGGTCGAAGTAGGATTTAATGCTCATTTACATGTGAAAACATACAAACAATAAATGAAATACAATACTTATGAATTACAATAATGACAATTACATTAATTACATTGGATTAGGCGATTTATGTCGAAAATACCTTTAAAACGGATAATTTGATAAAAAGGATAAAAGAAAGAAATAAATTAACGAACAGATCAGAAGGTGATATTACGGATAATAGTTAGTTAATATGTAAGCTAATTAAACTACGTCAAGGCAGAAACGGAGTTCAGGGACAGAACTCAGCCAGGAACAGGCGCAGCAGAGCTGCGTCCTTTGGAATAGGCGCAGCAGACGCTGCGTCTGTTCCGTGGCTCAGTTCTGGCTGTGAAGCCGTAATTGCGAGCCGTTAATGTTAATTGGTGATCGATTGATGATATTTACTCGGATGAAAGTGATTAGCATGTTATTTAACATATGAATGGGTCATAAAAACAGTAAAACATGGATGAGACGGATGCAAACGAATTAATTACAAGATGAAATAATGATAGAAGTGAAAAATATCAATGAGCCCTACGAATTAAATCAATTAACTACGTTAAATACGACGGATTAATGACGAATATATGATGAACATGCGAATAAACAGATGAAAACTATATCAAAGACGAATCCCAGAAACCCAATATGAACAAATTGAATCTCTACAACCCGGAATTGAATTTAATGACGAAAACCCGCAAATATGAATTACTTGGGATTTAAGTCGGATTTATGACGATTAAAACATACTAATGACGGTGATTATAAATATACATGTGAATTATTGTGCTATCAAGACGAAGAATTAACAGACGAAGCAAGCAAAAGAAAGAATTTGAACACGAATTACAGAGGACAAACGAAGAAGAAAGGAAGCGAGGAATCGGCCCTCACGAAGAGGCGCAGCAGGAACTGCGCTCCTTCGAAGAGGCGCAGCAGTTGCTGCGTCCTTTCTCAACGGTTATCTACTGGAAATCCGTAAAAATAGGTTTTAACAAAGGGGTTTAGAAATCGGTTTTAACGGTATTTTCGACATAAACCTTACAATTGATGATGCAATAAAGTAAAATACAATAAACAAAAAGGGAGATTTATACCCTCAGACTTACATGTTGACGAAACGAGAAGGACTAAGATATCGATTAGTGATGCTCGACGCGAATGCAAAGAAAGTGCCCTCGTAAGAGGAAAACGATTAATTAATTAAGTTGATTGATGTGTAGTTGGTCAAATTGGTCGGTCATGCAACGGAGAGGCTGGTACCCGGAAAGATCCGAGCTTACGTGGTCGAAAGTTCAAGCACGTAGGCGCCAATAAGTAAGAACAAAGTCTAGAATGCAAAGGGAGAAGAGAAGGGCGGACACTCGCGTGAGAAATATGAGGAGCGAAGGCTCCTATTTATACTAATCACGTGAAGGAATTAGGGTTTCGGAGACTCGTTGGAAGTGAATCTCGGAAAGATATGAAAAAGATACGAGAAACATGCGAGAAAGGGCACTGGGAAGAGGCGCAGCGACACACTGCGTCTCTTGGAAGAGGCGCAAAGACTGCTGCGTCTTTTCCCAGGAGGTTTCCTCCTGCTGAAGAAAGATTTCCGCGTTTGAGTTATGGTAGGACGGAAATAATTCGATTCCCTTAATATCTTTATATGAATATTACGAGATTTTATTTGCCAAAAGATGAAATTTGTGAAATATGAAATAGAAATATCTGGAACATTCCAGAACATTCTGACTCGGGTTTTAACGGTTATCAGAAAATGGAGACGGTTTTAGGCCCGGACTCCGAATGTACTCTAATTACTGCCAAAACGACCGTATCGGGACGTAGATGACAACTAAGAGGTAGACATTAATATTTGAGCAATCACTTGACGATAATCTTACGAATTGTCACAAATCGTTCCGCGTATCAAACATGCGGCCCAATCATCACCGGGTGGTTTGCGGGAGGTGCATAAATGAGGTATCTACAGAGCCCCCACTTTGACTGAGGCTTGGACAAGCCGAAAGTCAAAGTATAGCCATCAGGTCAATCGAAGATTACAACCTGACGACTATGGCGACGCGAGGCGGCTCAAGGGGTCTGAGCCAAGGACCTGTCGTCGGGAACATTTTAGAGTCTGTCGACTATCCGGGAGGGTCGTTTAAAGTCCATTAGATTACGTAAGGAGGCTCGTCAGCCATAAGAAGAGACCATACCTGAGACTTCTTCTCGAGATGCTTTCGGAGGTGCGTAGGAGCTAGGGTTGAGCATGGGAGCTAAGGTTGAGCGTGGGAGCTAAGGGTAAGACCTAAAGGATATATAAGGATTGTGCTAGGGTATGGGGCCCTAAAGGAAAGCATTGACGGGAAGGAGGCCTAAAGTAAGTTCAACTTAAGGATAACTAAGGCTTGGGTATAAGAACTCTATTTGTTTGGGAACTTGAAGGCTTATGAACCTAAAAGGATTGGGATCCTATAGTTGAAAAGTCCTAATTTCGGGTTTACGAACCTAAGAAAAAAAAGGCTTTGGGGTTTGGGAATTTCTGGAGAACGACACCCTGTCGAACTCCGCGGGAAACACGAAACATTGCGAGTAGCAGGACACGGCTGGGAACTGCTGGAGGAAAACTGTTTGGATAATCTCCGGGAAAATATTGCAAGTAGCAGGACACGGCTGGGAACTGCTGGAGGGAAAGATCTGCTTGGGTAGATGTTAATCCTCACGTCTTGAGAGAGACAGTACGTCCGCTTACTCTCGCTGGAGACATCATGGGGAATTTTTCTTCTTGTCATGAGAGGGAAAGTATATCCGCTTGCTCTCGCTTGAGACATAATGAATGTGTGTCGAATTTTCGTAAATAAGTAAATGCTCGTTGCGACAAGCAAAAAAAACGGGTCTTGGAAGGAATAAACAGTCTGCTGCTGCCTTGGAAATGCGAGCCGGAACGAAAGAAAATCGTCGAACGGACCAAAAGAGTAAAATAGCATCGGGGAAGAGGCGCACCAAAGATGGGCCCACGAATAACGAACTTATAACGAATTTTTGAAAATCCGTATGGAGGGAACAAAAGGAAGAGGCGCAGCAAGAGCTGCATCTCTTGGAAGAGGCGCAGCGCCTGCTGCGTCTATTCCCCAATTTGGCTTTCCTGCGTAAAAACGCGAAAATCAGGGGGATTGTATTCATTTGCATTCGAAACACAAATCACTCATTTCTCTCTCAAATCTTCACCATTTCTGCCAAGGTTTGATTCAAAAGCTTGCTTTAAACATGACTAATTGAGGTATGTATCTCAATCTTGCATTAATCTTCTGCATTTGTTGAATTTTGAGCCGCAAAATCTAGGGTTTTCGACCCTTTTGATCGAAAATTTGGGGCTTTTCCCCTAAATGAATTTGCCTTATCAAATTGATATTAGAAATGGATAGTAGGTAATGTTAGGAACATAACCATGTATTTGTTTCGAATTTTCATCAAGTTTTGAGCCTTTGAGTGAAATTTGAGACGGTTTTACAGCTGAACCGTAAATTGCTTCGAAAATAGCCTTAGGATTGCCCATTTGCGATGAAATTTGATATTTGGGATCCTTGGGTGATGGGTAAACTTTCTACCATCTCGGAATTTTGGTTTGTGACAGCTTTTCCAGGACAATTTTCTAGGGCATAATCGTCGTTATAGCGAAATGCTGCCGAAATTTCGACCCGAACCTGGAACTAGGCTTCGAATTGGACTTGACTTGACCTAATTTATCACATGAGTGATCGGGTTGGTGGGAATATGGCCAAGGATGGCGAAAAGAGAGCGATTTCAGGGCTTCCGAGGGCTCGAAAATCCTTAACCGAGGCTCGTCGTCATATGACGCGGCCTGAATTTGCTTTAACGTTGCAGGTGATGAGGCTTCTACTTCTGGGAGAGCTCCCATGGAGATTGACGCCGCTACTGTCGAGGAGGCTTTGGAGCAGGCCTTCACCGCTGCGGTGATGGCTGCTGAGTTTCACGAGGAGGAGGCCGTCGAGGAGGAGGAGATCCCGAGACGGGCCAACGTCGGGCGAGGAGGTCGTCAGCTGAGGGGAGCTCCTGCGTAGGCTGAGACCTGGGAGAGTAGGCACCTCGTGTGGGCTGCAGAGGGTCACCTGTCCTACAGGACGGTGAAGAGTTTGGTAAATAGGAATTCACTACTCACTACTCATCTCCTTTTTTGGTAAAATGGTAAGCATTATATTAAATTAGAAACCATTTAGATGTTTACAATCAAAGCGTACTAGCTAACAAAGCCATACATTTTCAACAGACACTTAAAAACCCTATACAAGAGAATTTAAGATAGCATCAGGCTACTAGTAGAACATTGCTTGACCAATACTTCTGGGCGTGGGAGATAAGCCTGCAGCCTGCAAGTGTTGCGTGCCCACCAAAGATAGTACATGAGAGCAAGGAGACTTGCAGCCACCTGATGCTTAGTGAGGACTGAAGCAAAGGAAAACTGAAGCCACCACTGACCGACCTGGGTGCAGGGAAGATTGCATCCCAGATTAGCAGCAACCAGGTCTAAGCACCTCCTACTGTAAATGCAATTGAAGAAGAGATGATCATGGGATTCCTGTGCATTCTCACACAACACACAGGAAATATCAGAAGTGATCCCCATTCTGTGCAGTCTATCACGTGTCAAGAGTCTTTCATTTGCAATTAACCAACCAATGAAATTGTGACGAGGAACAGCCTCTTTAACCCAGGTGAAAGAGAACCACGGAGTAGTTGCAGGATGGGGTTTCAACCATTCATATCCACTTTGAATGGAGTAAGAGTTCTGATCATGTAACCACCAATCCCCTATGTATCCAGGAGCAAGAAGGTCTTTGATCCTACATAGTTTTCTCCAAGCCCAGCTACCATTCAGATGAGGAGTATACTGGTGCCAAGCACCTGCTTTGATATAGACAGAATGTACCCACCTGACCCATAGGTAGTCCTTTTTCTGAGCCACCCACCAGATATACTTGCCCAAGGCAGCTTTGTTCCATTGAATGAGGTCCTTAATCCCTAAACCACCATGCTTCTTCTCATTACAAATCTGGTCCCATGAAACTAGGGCATTCCCATTAGCATTATCTAAACCAGTCCATAAGAAATTTCTGCATATGCTAGTGATTTGCTTAAGAATTGCAGTAGGAAGAATGAAGATTCTAGCCCAATAAGAATGAAGATTTGAAAGCACAGATTGAATGAGCACCAACCTCCCAGCATAGCTGAGTTTCCTACACCCCAGAGCCCTTATTCTCTTGGAAACTTTGTCAACTAAAGTGGAGCATTCCAATACAGAGAGTTTCCTAGCAGCAATAGGAATGCCTAGATACTTAAAAGGTAGAGATCCCTGTACCATGCCAGTAACCTGAGAAACCTCATCAAGAATGGCTTTGTCAACACCATTGCTATATATACTAGACTTACCCTTGTTCATTCTCAACCCTGAAGCTCTAGAGAAAGACTCAAAGGCTCTTAACAAACCAGTAATAGATTGTTTATCCCCTCTACAGAAAAGCAAAAGGTCATCTGCAAAAGCTAGATGGTTAAGTTTGATCCTACCACAAAGAGGGTGGTATCTGAATTCCACATAATCCCTTATCTGATCCAAAATTTGACTCAAATACTCCATACAAATGACAAACAACAGGGGGGAAAGAGGGTCCCCTTGTCTCAAACCTCTAGCCCCCTTAAAATACCCAAAAGACTCCCCATTAAGAGAAAGGGTATAAGAAGGGGAAGTGATGCATTCAGTGATTAGGTTTACAAAATGATCAGGAAAATTCAAAGCCTGTAGCATGTCTTGAACAAAACTCCATTCAATGGAGTCATAGGCCTTTTGGAGATCAAGTTTCATAATCACCCTGGGGGAACAAGCCTTTATATTGTAGAGCTTAACTAAGTCTTGGCAAATAAGGATGTTTTCCACAATGTCCCTCCCCTTAATAAAAGCACTTTGAGAATCACTGATGATATCAGGGAGAATAGCACTTAATCTGCCACACATGACCTTGCTAATGCACTTATAAATGGTGTTACAGCACGCTATGGGTCTAAACTGTGTCACATCCTTAGGGGCATCAATTTTAGGGACGAGAGTGACAAGGGTAGAGTTTACCTGCTTCAACAATCTCCCTTAATCAAAGAAATCCTGCACTGCAGCAATAATACCAGGCCCAGTCACCTCCCAAGTGTCCTTAAAAAACTGGCTATTATAGCCATCAGGACCAGGAGCTTTAGTACCACAAATATCAAACATTGCTTTCCTAACCTCCTCTCCTGTGACATCAGCCATAAGCAAATTGTGATGGGCCTCAGTTAAAACTCTTCCATTTTGGATCACTGCAACACTGATCTTATCCACCTTCTTGCTGGTGCCAAGTAAACCCTTGTAATAGGAGATAAAAGCATCCTGGATTGCACTGTTGTCAACACAAAGCTTGCCATCTGAGTCGTGGATTTGGAACACTTTATTATGGGCTCTCCTCTGTCTAATAGTGGAGTGGAAATACTGGGAATTCTCATCTCCCAATTTGAGCCAATCAACTTTTGCTTTTTGGGCCAAAAATTGATGGCAAGCACTCTTGGCAGCAATGTATTCCTCAATAAGAGTCTTCTCCAACCCAATGAGCTCCTCATTCAGTGGTTGGGATATAAGTTGCTCCTGAACAGAAGTAAGGGCAATTTTTGAGATATGCATCTTATTCTCAATGTCACTAAATCTATTCCTGTTCAGTAGCTTCAGCTCTTTCTTCAACTTAGTAAGTTTTGTTACCACATGAAACATAAGGGTGCCTTGAACATGCTGACTCCAAGTCCCATTAACAATCTGCTTGAAATTAGGGTCCAAGGCCCACATATTGAAGTATTTGAAAGCAGGCTTCCTCTGAATATCATCCCCACAAAATCTGATGACACATGGACAATGATCAAACTCTCCCTCAGGCATGAAGAAGGCATAAGAGTCAGGATAAACATTCATCCAATCAGCATTAATGAGGCATCTATCAATCCTATTATAGACCCTGGTATCCACATCATGTTTATTATTCCACGTGTAATAAGACCCAATGGCCTTAATATCAGTCAGATCACAATGTAAGAGGCACTGCTGGAAAGGCCTAATTTCTGCTAAAGTGACATCAGAGCCAATCCTTTCAAGAGGTTGAAGAACATTGTTAAAGTCCCCCCCAACTATCCAGGGGCCATCAATCTGGTCACTATAATGTCCTAAACTCTTCCATAACTCAGATCTTTGAGCCAACTTGTTATATCCATAGACACTAGTAAAATAGAACTGCTTCTGATCCCCCCTACTGAGAACCTTAGTGTGAATGGTTTGAGCACTAATGTCAATGATATCAACATCAAATAAGCCAGGATCCCATAGAAGCCAAATCCTACCCCCCTTGGCAGCAGAATTGTTGGTACAAATAGCCCAGCCAGAGCATATATTATTCCTTACTTTATTCCAACTATTAGGATTTACCTTAGTTTCTACTAACCCAAATAGCCCCAAATTATTCTTATGCAAGAAGCACTTAATGTCCTTCTGTTTATTCAGGCTATTGAGGCCCCTAATGTTCCAAAAGCCTATATTAACCATGATCCAGGACCCCTCCTATTCCTCTCCCAGTCCCCTTGCTCATGTGGGCAGATTTTTGAGCCATATTGAGAGCATCCAGAAAAGTAGGCCCTGAGATCTGGTGTGAAGAAGCAGTCCCATCTTGTCTCATTACTCTAGTCACAATCCCTGCAGGAGTATGTGGAACAGTAGCTCTTGGTACAGGTGTGGCAGCAATCTGTTTCCCCCTGTCCAGAGTTTTTGGAGGGGGTACAATCAGTGGCTCCTTAGGAACAACCTTCCTCTGCCAAACCTGTTTGGGTTTAACATGCACAGTTTTCCTCCTACAAACCTCCTGAGTGTGCCCAATACCCTGACATAGAGAACATTTCACTGGTATCCAATCATATTCTACTTTCACCTGGTGAGTCTTACCCTTCTCATCATTAAATTGTAGAGACTTTGGGAAGGTTTGTCCCACCTGAACATCCACAAGGACCCTAGCAAATCCCAGGAATGTCTTAGTTTTAGTAGGTTCATCACATTTTACATATTCTCCAACCAAACCACTAATTTTCTTAAGTCATTCCTGACCCCAGAATTTTAGATCCAGACCTGACAGTTTTATCCAAATAGGAACAATTTTTGCAACAGGCTTAACAAGGTCCACATCAGGAGACCATTCCTGAATGATGACGGGTTTATTGTCAAACATGAAATGACCTTCCTTAACAATCTCTTTCATCTTATCAATACTCTTAAACCTAACAATGAAGATACCATTAGGCATGAATGATATCTTATCAACTTCAGAATCCTTCCAGATACGCTTTAGATAACCAGAGAGTACATTACAGGGCGGGTTTGCCCCCAGAATATACCCATATAAAGCTGAGGCCCAGTAATTGATCTCCGGGAGAACATCCTCCTCAGAGAAAGTCAGAGTAACCTTACCAGAATCAGGCGACGGCGTCTTACTTTTCTTCTTTGATCGAACTTCCGTCCATTGGCCCTCAAGATTCACAGCAGGCTCCCCTTCCTCCTCCTGAATCGTCTCCATAGGTTGAGGCAGCTCCAGAGGGAGAACTGCAAGCTCCTCTTCCTCAGCATCAATGACTGTATTCTCATCCTCTAGTGTTCTAAGAGCATCAAATCGAAACTTAGACGCAGATCCTGAAGAATCGCGACTTTTATTTGCTGAATTTTTTGTATTTTTTGTGGCTTTTCGTGTTTTTACCATTGTTAGGGTTTCAGTAAAGGAAGAACAGTTTCTCTCTCATCTCTCTATTCCACTACTCATCTCCTATTCATCCTTTTTGTCCAAATTTCTTTCCAATTTCATTCAAAACTAAAGATAGCTTTGTTTTAAATCATAATAGGAGGCCGGGAACATCAGGTCGTTCTCGGGTTACACGATAGCGATGGAGCACTACGAGCGGCTGTCGGCGGAGGAGAGGGCTATGATCGAGCGCGGAGCGTTCGGTCCTTTGGTACAGGTCTGGAGGGATATCGTGAAGAGGAAGTTGCGGGTTAACCTTAGCCTGGTCCGTGCTTTCTTGGACCGATTCTGGGATACGACTTCCACGTTTCACCTGCCTTTTGGTGAGGTGGGAGTCACTTTGGAGGATTACGGCATGATTTCTGGTCTGTCGTGCGGGACCGAGGAGGTGGTGTGGCCGGAGACTGCCATGAGAGTGGACTCGGCCGAGGCGAGGAGATTGATCGGCTGGAACTTGTCGCCGAAGGTTGTTGCAGTGCCGGGTTTGGTACCCAGTTCTTACGTTCGAGACTACTTTGTGGGGAAGACCCCGACGCTGGTGACGATTGACGGGAGGGAGACGGCTCCTCCTCCTGTCTGCCGAGCGAGAGGGCTCGTCCTGTGGCTTTGGTGGTTCCCCGTCTTCGATTTACCTCGGAGACAAGGGCGAGAGGCCGTCGACGAAGCTTCTTCCCTTTCTTTCGACTGAGTTCCCTAGGGCGCCGGGACCGGGTCATCATTGCTGGTTTTGCGGTCCTCATCCGCTTCATGAGGGCCATGGTTCGTCCGGAGTTGATGGAGAAGGGGACTTCTCCTGGTGCTGTCGGACCTGGACTACTGCTGGAGGTATGAACCTTCCTTTAGACCAAAGTAAATTAGTTTCTTTATCAGATCACGAAAGATCGTCATTGATTATTCTGATTTACAGGCGTGGGTGTACTCCTACTTCCCGAGTCTCGCGCCCAAGAGGACGGAGCCGCTGGAGAGGGCCTATCCTGTGGTGAGGGATTGGGTGATTTGCCGGACGAAGAGCAAGCGTTCTTCTCACAACGTCTACCGGCGGGACGTGAACGCTCTTCAGCTGAGCAGCGTGAGTATCTCATTCGTATTCATTTATACTTCTTATACTTTGCTTTTAATTGATCATAGGAATGATCTTTGCCTTATCTTGTCATAGTGGGTGCCCAGACCTTGGGCGGAGTACGCTGGAGCGCCTCCTTTCGTGGCTGAGGTCCTTCGACCTAGGAGCCCGAGCCGACTGCTGTTGAGGACGTCGATGGGTCCTGTGTGGTACTTGGGCGAGCGTTTGGCTCGTCAGTGCTTTCGGGACGCGTTGACGGTTCCCGTCGATCCTCCCAGGATGATGTTTAGGGAGCCTTCTGAGGCTGAGAGGTAGGCGGACTTGGCTGGTGCCAGTGGCGACGCCCTTCTTCTGCCTGGCGAGGACTACTCGGCGTTCCTCTACGGGAGGTTGGCGTACTGGCCGGTAGTGGTGAGTATTTTTACTTTTTCTTGATTTGATTTTGAGAATTACGCCGAAAGATCATCGATTAATGAGAACTATTTGTCTTTGCAGGAGGTCGAGGCGGCAGGCATCGAGCCCCTAGTGTACCTCGAGACCCTTGAGTACACTGACGCGACCGGGAGGACGACGATCTCCGAGCTGCGTGACTTTGACGTAGCTGTGACGGATGCTGGCCTAGACGACTGGCAGCATCTGATTCGGAGGGTGAGCCTCTAGCTTGTATAACTTTCGTGTAGGAACACATTTGATTGAGTTTGTTCAATTTGCTGAGAATTTCTTTTTGAAAATGCAGGTCGCGCCGTCCCGGTTCGTGGCATTATGGAGGGTGGCCAACCGGCTGCGAGCTACTGCCGTCGAGGCACTCGTCGGTGGTCGAGGTCGTCAGGTATGAACCTTACACCTATTTCTCTTTTTGATTTCCAATTTTGCTTGAATCGATTGACATGAGCCAATTTATTGCTGTTTACAGGGCGACCGCGAGCTGGAGCGAGAGTTGACCCAGTCTCGGGAGGAGACAGCTCGCGTGTTGAGGGAGCTCGAGGTTCGGGATGCCGAGATCGCCGCTCTCTTGGCGAGGGTTGCAGAGTTGGAGGGCGCCCAACAGTAGTTTTGTGTAGTTTTGTAGACTCGTACATTTGGACATTTGATTTTGAACGTTTTGGACTTTGTTTGGGGCGCAAGCCCCCAGTTTGCTTGTACATTTGCTTTGTTTGGCGTATACACGACGGCCGGAGTGCCTTTGCTGCTGGGTTGTGTTGCTTGTATCTGCAGGTTAGTTCCGAACAGGTTTGGTAGATAACGGTTTACGCCGTCAGGCTGCCGAAATTCGCATAGAAATCATGCAAAACATACATTTTTATATACATATGGCCTTAATTAGCGCACAATGAGACTCAAAAGAACACAAGTTCGTCAAAAAATTTGCCGGAAATGACCGGACGGTAGGGAGAGTTACCCCCTAAAAAAAAAGAAAAAGATAAATCTATAAGTTAGAAAATGTAGAAGTGAAATGCTGAAATTCGTTAGAAATGAAAACAAATGAAAATTATTTCCCAAAATGAAAATGAATGAAAATTATTCCCTAAAAGAAAATGAAAATTATTTCCTAAAAAAGCAAAATGAATTAGGTGTGATGAAATGGCGAAGGTGTCGACGTCGCCTCGAAATGTGTGCTCGCGAATTTAGGAAACCTGAAACATGGTAAACTTCTCGTATTTACCAAAATAAAACCCCGCAGGAATAGGAAATCATTCGTTATAGAATTAGGAAAGATCCAACGCGGAAATCACAGAAGTGAGACTGGGGAAGAGGCGCAGCATGAGCTGCGTCCCTCTGAAGAGGCGCGGGTCTTTGCGCCTGTTCCCAAGCTGGTCCGTTCTGGCGGATTTTTGGAAACAGCAATTAGTATAAATAGAAGCGTCGATGGAGCTTTAATTCACATAAATCTTCCGTCTCTTCTTCGTCTATTCACATAAAACTTTCAAAATAAATCTTCAAAAGAAAATTTTCATTATGAATACTTTGGAGATCCGCTTGAAGGAATGGACCAACGAATTTTCAAATATGGAGAAGCATGACATGGGTGCTTATAACCTTGGGTCTTTGTTGAGTTTGAAACTCATTAAGGTTGTAAAACCGTTCTTGGATGCGTGCCTTGACTATTGGGACCCGAATTATCATGTTTTCGCGTTCCCAGGAGGTGACATTTGCCCATTTCCTGAAGAAATTGTTGCCATTGGTGGGTGGGACCCCGAACATTTACCTGCCATTCCTTCCACTTCACAAGGGTATAAGAGCAAATTTAGAGACTTGCTTGGACTGACCAGACTTGAGGTGGATCGTCTAGTTACTCCGAAAGGCGTGAGAATGTTGGATTTTGTGGACCGATTTATCAACAGGGCCGACCCTACCGTTTCTCATGTTGCTAGGAGGAGGGCATTTGGCTTTTGTTTGTTGCATGTGTATGTCTTCCAAGGACACATTGATGAAGACTTGAGAGGTGATCCCCGTCTTTTGGGCCTTATTGAGCAAATGGAGCTGCGCAGGAGCCCAGCTTGCTAATGCTTAGGAGAGATTATTTTGGGTTTGGATAATAGGAAATCCAACCGCGATCTGCCGTTCTTGGGGAGTCCCGTCATTTTGCAGGTAAAAGTCATTTTTTGTTTTTTTCGTTTTTTTTTTTTTTTTTTTTTTCGTTTTTTTTTTCGATGTCTAATACCTGCTTTTGGTAGGTTTGGCTTATGGAACGGCTCCGATTGATCGAGCCCCCAGTTCATGCACTTTCCTATCATGCTCGTTCAATTGCGATGAGGACGCGGTTGTACATGGTGGACTTTACCCGGGTTTGCGATTATTGGAAGAACAAGCTGAAGAATGATGATGGTCCGTTGATTAGGTGGGTTGTACCGTGGTGGCATCTCAAGTCTGTCACTGGAGTGTCTTCTTTGGATCCCACTAGGTCCGTGCGCATTCCTGGATTGGAGTTTATGGTGTGCATCTTCCCGGAAAGATTGATGAGACAAGTTGGGCTGAAGCAGACGATCCCTAGGCTTGATACCGTCCCGCAGACTGCTATGGCACTAACTAAAGAGAGCCGAAGAGAGTGGGCTATCAAATGGGCCCAAAGGAACATGTGGTTCTTCAGCTTCTCCGCCAATGCTTTATGGGTGTCGGATTCTTATCTGAGGTGGAGAAAGGCCACTACTCCGGAAGAGCGCGAGAGACTGAGGAAACGCGAACCTGTTGATTACAAGGTGCGCGAGGGAGAGAAACAGAAGGAGAAGCATCTAACAGAGGGAGAAGAAGAAGCCGGGTTTCAAGTCGTTCATCCTTCAAAGAAATCAAAGACTACTCCTGTCGCAGAAATGGTGGTTGGCAAGAATGGAAGAGTCAGGCCTCGAGAAAGACCGTTGGTGATTAGGTCTGAAGTGGTGCAAGAGCGTCCGGCTTGAGGTCGTGACAAGAAATATGACAAGAATGACAAGGGCAAGGGGAAGATGGAGGAATAGCCCAAGTCTTTATTTATTATTTGATTATTATTATTACTAGTTTAGATCCCGCGCATAAATGCGCGGTATTTATAGAGTTTTTACTTTTATATTACTTAATAATGCTAAATTAATACCTCACTAATTTTTCATATTTCATGCCATTATATTTTGATATGAGAAAAAAAATTGAACTGTAAAAATATTCAAGAAAACCGAGTAAATTAAATTGCAAAATAATAATGGTATTTAATTAATTGTTCATTTTCTCGTTATTATATATATTTTCGAGATAAAAAAATTAAAACTGAAAATTAGTCAAAGAGAATTGAGTAACGTACTGAAATGTATTTTTTTAAAATTATTTTTTATACCACAAAGCTAATGATTCAAATTTATTAATTCTCTCATTTGTTTTTATCATGTAAGTAATCAAAACGATTTATAATTTTGTTTATACATAGTATGAGTTAAGTCATTCTTAAATAATAGCATCAATAAAAGATTTAATAGTTTATAGCTTTATATTATTTTTATTTTAATTAAAATATTATAGTTTAGTGTTTAGTAAAAATTATAAAATTTGATGAAAAAGTTAATATTAAATGAAAAAAATTATATAATGAAATACATTATAATTATTAATTACCTTATTTAGTGAATACAATTAAATTATCAATAGTTTCCTTATTTATAAAGATGCTTTTTGGAGGGAAAATTTTGGAGTTCACCTATTCATTTAGTAAATAGGGGATTGTTGTTGTAATAAAAAGGAGGGATTTTTTGAATCCTAGCCTATTCTATTTTTACTATGTAGCGTACTATTATTATTTAGGAAATGAATGAAATAAAAAGGTTAAGTGGTTATGGAACCGTTGTGATTTTCTATTTATTATTCTTGTCGAATTTCAAATGCGATGCAAATGTCCTTCTATTTACATTTTAGATATAATGGGTTGAATCCCGTGAAGGATTGCCTACGTATTCACCTTAAAAAAAGCGAAATCAAACCCTTGCGCGTAGTTCGAGTAAATGTAAAAGAATAATTGTTCGAAGCAAGAGCTTGTAATGAACATAGAAAATAAGCATGAGCTTTTGCTTACTCTGGAGGTGCGAATTTAGTTTATTTGATGATATGAGGATGACAAACTTGTCAAAATGCAAGAGCACAGTGACATTAGCTTATTTCAGCTGGGCCAGGGGCCGTTTATTTAGTGCCACAAGAGCGACACGTGGGGTTACGCGAGGCGTGTTTTTGTTCCTATTCTAGGCGTAGTACCGTTTCAGTTGGTCAAGGTTTGTGGGGTTTGAAAACTCATTCCCATCTAGGTCTGTGATTCTAACCGCACCCCCTGGGAGTATGGATTTGACTAGAAATGGTCCGGCCCAATTAGGTTTGAATTTTCCCCTTGGGTCGACAGGTAAAAGAGCTCTAACCGATTTGAGTACTAAGTCTCCTTCTTTGATGTTTCTTGGCCTAACCCTTTTGTTGAAAGCTCGTTTGATACGTGCTTTATATGTTTGGACATTATGTAAGGCGCGTAGCCTACGTTCATCCAGGAGGATGAGTTCTTCATATCTATCCCTTTTTCCAATCGGCTTCCGGGATTTGACTTTCTAGCAAAATACGCAAGGATGGTATTTCTAGCTCGACTGGTTGTACAACTTCCATGCCGTAGGTCAAATAGAAAGGAGTAGCCCCAGTGGGTGTCCTGACAGATGTACGATACCCCCATAAAGCGAAGGGTATCTTGCTTGGCCAATCTATATAGTTGTCAATCATTTTCTTGAGGATTGTGACAACATTCTTGTTTGCCGCCTCTACCGCGCCGTTAGTCTGTGGTCTATAGGGCGAAGAGTGGTGATGCTTAATCTTGTATTTGGCTAGCAATTGCTCGGTTTCAGCTTTGAAGTGTGACCCGTTATCGCTAATGATCTCATGTGGGCAACCATATCGACAGATGATGTTGTTTTGTATGAACTTTGCCACATTTTTAGCTGTAAGACCAGTGTAGGAAGCCGCTTCTACCCATTTGGTAAAATAGTCGATTGCTACTAGAATGAAACAGTGACCTCCTGTTCCGGCTGGGGTTATCTTCCCGATTATGTCAATTCCCCATGCAGAAAATGGCCAAGGGGATGTCATTGTGTAGAGCAATGAAGGAGGGACATGTTGCACATTCCCGAAGATTTGGCAATTGTGGCAATGTCTTACGTATTTGATGCAATCGGATTCCATTGTGGTCCAATAATATCCCAAACGTGTGATTTTCTTTGCCATCATGGGTCCACTCATGTGAGGACCGCATTCTCCGTCATGGACTTCTTCCATCACCTTTCGTGCCTGTGAATGATCAAGGCAACGTAGGACTACACCAAGAGGTGTTCTTTTGTATAATTCTCCTTGCATGAGAATGTATTGGGAAGCTAATAGGCGTATAGCACGTTGTCCCCTCTTGTCCATATCCGGTGGATAGGTACAATTAAACTTAAAATTTAGGATTGCTTGGAACCAGGGCTCCTGTGCGATTTCCTCTTCATCGATGATTTGGTGGACATAAGCCGGCTCAGACCGTCGTTCGATGCACAAAGGCATTTCCATCATGTGATCCGGCATATTTATCAAAGATGCAAGTTTCGCAAGAGCGTCTGCAAATTGATTTTCCTCCCGAGGTAGGTGTAGGTAGGTTACGTGATCAAAGAATTGAGCGACTTGGTCTATCCTAGCCTGATAGGGTGCGAGGCTTTCGCTTCGGATTTTCCAAGATCCTGTAACTTGGTTGATTATCAGTGATGAATCCCCATGTACTCGGAGGTTTTTAATGCCTAAGCTTACTGCCGCTTGTAATCCAATGAGACAAGCTTCATATTCTGCAGCGTTGTTTGTCACCTCGAAGTCGAGTTTGACAGCAATTGGTGTATGCTCACCTTCAGGAGAAATGAGCAACACTCCTATTCCGAATCCTCTTAAGTTTGATGCTCCATTAAAGTATAGGTCCCAGGAGTCTACGTCAGTTTGAAGTATATCCTCGTCTGGAAATGACCAAGTATCTATCGTTTGTGCGTCATCGATAGGATTTTCTGCGAAGAATTCGGCGACGGCGCGACCTTTTATAACTTTCAGTGGTACGTATTTGAGGTCGAATTCTGAAAGCATCATGGTCCATCTTGCTAGGCGTCCGTTGAGGACGGGTTTCTCGAAGAGGTATTTGACTGGATCCATTTTGGAGTATATTTTGACGGAGTAGCTAAGCATGTAATGGCGTAGCTTCTTCGTTGCCCACACAAGAGCGAGGCATGTCTTTTCGAGTTGTGAGTATTTGCACTCGTACTCCAAGAACTTCTTACTAAGGTAGTAGATAGCTCTTTCTTCACTTCCTACAGTTTGAGCCAGCATGGCACCCATGGCCGTTTCGGTTACTGTGAGATGTAAACCAAGAGGTTGATCTCGTTGTGGCGGCATGAGCACTGGTGGTTTAGCCAATATTTCTTTGATTCGGTCAAACGCCTTTTGACAATCGTCATCCCACATAGTGTGGTCTGTTTTCTTGAGTTTCTTGAAGATAGGCTCACAAATCATCGTAAGTTTCGATATGAATCGGCTTATGTACTGTACTTTTCCCAGGAATCCTCTGACTTCTTTTTCTGTTTGAGGTTGTGGCATTTCGATCAGAGCTTTGATTTTGGAAGGATCTATTTCTATACCTCGTTGGCTAACAACGTATCCCAGGAGTTTACCAGATGTTACCCCGAATGTGCATTTCTGAGGATTAAGTCTCATGTTGTACTTTCGTAGCCTTGCGAAGAACTTGCGAAGGTTCGCAATATGTCCCTCTCTTTCCTTGGATTTGACGATCATGTCATCTACGTATACCTCAACTTCTTTGTGCATCATGTCATGTAGGAGTGTAGTTGCGGTGCGTTGGTACGTAGCTCCGGCGTTGATCAATCCGAACGGCATTACCGTATAGCAATAGGTTCCCCATTGGGTGACAAATGCGGTCTTATGCATATCTTCCATGGCCATCTTGATCTGGTTATAACCCGCATATCCATCCATGAAGGATAGTAATGCGTGGTCGGCAGTATTGTCCACTAATATGTCAATGTGAGGTAGAGGAAAGTCATCTTTTGGACTTGCTTTGTTCAAGTCCCTAAAGTCGACGCAAACACGGATTCTCCCATCCTTTTTGGGTACGGGTACTATGTTAGCTACCCAGTCAGAATACTCGGAAACTTTGATGAACCCGGCTTTAAATTGCTTGTCAACTTCTTCCTTAATCTTTAGAGCCCATTCTGTTCTTATTCGTCGAAGCTTCTGTTTCACAGGTTTGAAACCTGGCTTAATCGGAATCCTATGTTCAGCGATATCCCTGTCGATCCCTGGCATGTCTTTGTAGGACCAAGCGAAAACGTCTTTGAATTCATTTAGGAGGTCTATGAAGTCGGCCCTTTCGGTAGAGCTCAAGGTAGCCCCTATCCTAAGTTCTTGGGGTTCTAGTTCGGTTCCTACATTGATAGGTTCGGTGTCTTCTATTACTGGTCCCCCTTCCCTTTCCTGTAGTATTTCTTTGGCTACGTAGGGAGGTATTTCGATTAAGTCTGGGTCTTGGTCATCCTCAGTATCATCGTAAACAGAATTGCACTCAAGATAACACAAAGAGTAAGCAGAACCTGATTTATTCATATTAAAATTTGAGTAAAGTTGAAACAAAGAAGCCAACTGATCCATGGTCGGTGGCGGCAAAGGGACGATGGTGGGGCATTTCCCGAACTACTGTGACTACTTGAGGCTAAGCTAGGAGAAACGAAGGGAGTGGGGATGACGACAGGAGTAGACTCTCTAATGACTTCTCTAGACTCCGACTCTGACTCTGACTCCGACTCGAACTCATCGTCTTCTGGTTCTCCTTTGAACATCTCTCCTTCTCCAGTGGTGAGCTTGAAGAGTCTTCCTTGATTGTTGGTCCATTTGATCGATTTTCTCCATCCTTTCTGCTCTTCTTGCGTCGGTTTACGTGATCAACGCGTGGGGTTGAAGCGATCGTCCTGAAGTATCATAGTAATGATCTCATCCTGCGCGGCCCTAATGAATCGATCTTCTCCAAACAATAGGCTAACAGCTTGTTCGTCTAAGCAAGGTGCTTGACGGGTTTTGACGGTAGGAACCGTTTCTGGAGGGATGAAGTAGCAATCGTGAAAGATCTCGATTCCGGCTAACTTCCTCTCGAGATAATGCCAAAGTTCGGGAAATCCATGAATGAGCTCTGAACTTCCTTCTTGAACAAAGTACCCATTTAAAGTAGGGAGATATGGCCTCATTTGGACTCCTACGTGCTTGCGGTTTTGGACTTGGGCGAGCATTTCGAGAACCTCCTCTTTTGTAGGTTTGTACCCTAGTCCAAGTGGTATCCTTGTCGAGTTGCCTTCCTTGTATGGTGCGAAGGTATTCTTCCGGATAGGGTTCAAAGGCATTCCAGGGAAGTATCCCTGGGATTTGAGTATGTGGTTGACCACCAAGTTAGAGTAGGGATTATAGTATAATGGTGCCAACTCACTTTCTATGACGCTTACACTTTGGAAGCCCCCAAGTTCGTATACGGGATCCGCAAGGACTTGGTTGTTCGACTGTTTTTCGATTATTGCCTTGATGGGTGATGAAGTGATCGTCACTACTTTGCCGTTTAGTGGGATCTTGATCTTTTGGTGAAGGGTGGATGTTACCGCTTTGGAAGCATGAATCCAAGGCCTTCCCAGAAGTATGTTGAATGAAGCTTCAATGTCCACTATTTGGAAGTTAACCTTTCGTTCGATTGGTCCCGTGGCTATGGTTAGGTTAACAAGTCCTACTACCTTTCGTCGTGTACCGTCATATGCACGCACACCTTGATTGGTAGGGGTCCAATCCGACTCTTTCATGCCTAGCTTGTATGCCGTTTTGAGGGGTATGACGTTGACCGCGGAGCCATCATCCACCAAGGTCATTGGCACATTCTTCTTTAGATAAATGACAGTGATGTATAGAGCAAGGTTGTGACTAGCGCCAAAGGGTGGCAAGTCTTCGTCCGAGAAAGTAATAGGATTACTTAGCTTTGGTGATTCTTGGAAGACCAAGTTGACTACATCTTCAGGAGTGGAGTTATGTGCTACGTTTAGCTTGGCCAGAGCTTGCAGTAAAGCTTGGCGATGTGGGAATGAGCTTGCTACTAGTTGCCAGACTGAAAGATCAGCCTTTGTTTTCTGTAATTGCTTGAGCAAATGATCAGTGGGGTCATCTTCGTTGTCATTTGGTGTGATGACGTTGGTTGGACCGTTTTGAGTAGTGCTTTGATATGGGCGACCCGAACGAGTTAGGTGGTCCACATCTTGGTCTTCACTATTTTGGACTATCTCTTTGACTAGGGAGTTTTCAATGAGATACTCGTCCTCATCGTCATCGGCCCAAACCCCATTGACTGCAGCTAGTTCCCTCATTCTCATGATATCACTTTCTAGTCGTATGATTCGATCGACTAGTTTATCAACCACGGTGATTATTTCTTGCATAGTGGCATTTTGAGAGAAGATCAATGGTACACGTTCTTCGGGTATTGCGTTGGTATTGCGTAAAGTTGTTACCATGTTTTCTAGCTCCCAAACTTGTCTATCTACACTCCTTGCCCATGTGATGAAGTCGGAAATGGTAGGGGATATAGTAGAGTAGAGTCCTTCATTCTCAATCGCGTGAATTTCATTTTCGGTGGGAGAAATGAGGTGTGAGCAATCTAAGGTAGATTCATCACTTGTGATCACTAGAACTCCAAGAGGATTCTGAGTGTTGTTGGGCTTACCTCCCGGTGGTATTGGGAGTCGACCATCTTCAATCATGTCTTGAAGCACGTTTTTCAACTTGTAGCATTTTTCTGTGTCGTGCCCCTTGCCTCTATGGTATTCACAGTACGAATTTTCATCCCAAAACTTGGACTTCCTCTCGGGTTCGGGAGTAGGTCCAATGGGTTGGAGTTTGCCTTGCTTCATTAGCCTTTTTAGAGCGTTGGAGTAAGTATCCCCAAGGTTTGTGAATTTCCTTGGTGAGGTAGTTTTCTTGGATGGCTCGAGAAGGTTAACTTCATCGATCTTGCTAGTAGAGCCGTATGAACGACTTGTGGACCCTTGATATCCTCGGCCTACCGTTTTGGACAAGAGTCCTTTACGGATGTCATCTTCAATTCGTGTCCCTAATACGGTTAAGTCCTTGAAAGTCTTGATGTTCTGATATCTCAAATGATTGGCATAGATGGGTTTGAGATTATCCACAAACTTTTCCACAAGAGTAGCCTCATCCGGGCGTTCAACTAGTTGAGTGCTAGTCTTCCTCCACCTACTTAGGAAGTCGGTGAATCCTTCTTTGTCATTTTGGGTAAGAACCTCTAGAGTACGCATGTTGACTTGGATCTCGGCATTATCCGCGTATTGTTTAGAGAACTCGATTGCGGCATCTTCCCAAGTGGCGACCTTCTTGTGATCTAAAGTGTAGAACCATTGCTTCGGGATGGTGTCAAGAGATGAAGGAAAGATCCTTAAGAACATCTCGGGTTTGATGCCTTTGATAGACATGTAATCCTTGAAGGCACGGATGTGGTTCAAAGGGTTCTCGTGTCCTTTGAACTTAGAGAAATCCGTCATGTTAAAGTTAGTTGGCAATTTGGAATTGACGGCTTCATACTTGCGATTATTCTCCCTATAAATGTCATCCCCCTTAAGATACATCAATTGCTCCTCTAAGTATTGGAGTCTTTTCTCAGCTGCAGTTGTCCCCATGAGAGGGTTTTCGTCCCTAGACTCATCATCGGAGTTACGTAGTACTTCACTTTCATGAGGAGGCAACCTTCCCTCCACGGAAAAGATACGGCCCTCGATAAGCTCAAGGCGGTCATATGTTTGTTCTTGGGTAATTTGCATTTGGGCTAGCGCGGCGAGGATTCGATCATTACCGTCTTGAAGTTGGTGGAGATTCGTTTAATCACTTGATCCGGGTATCTTGGAAACTGGATAAGAGATCGGCGACGAATCAAAACACGATCGACCATTCTAACACACTTGCTAAAAGAGGAAAAGTTTTGACTCGTGAAGTGGGTGTGTGCCACTTGTGTTGAGTGAGCTTTGAAGAAAGACAAGTTTTGAAAATGTGTGTCCTAACCAACTGTAGTGTAGTTGTAGGAGTGGACTCGAAGTGAGGTTTTGAAATGGGCTTGTGGCCCTAATTTTGACACGACAAACGGACAGAGTTTTGACCGGATTTTGCGCTAATTAAGAGCTTATTTCGAAATTCCTGTTTGAAAAGAGGGTTTTGATCTTTTGAAAAATCGCCATGGTTTTGTTTAGAAATGGTGATCACGTAAGGTATACATATTTATACAAGCATTATGACGGGATGCTGAGTGCATTTAAAAGGGATTTGGTTTAAAAGGTGGGTTGCCATACCGAACCATCAAACCCGAAGTCTGTGGAGAGGCTCGTGCCGAACAAGAGTAAGGCCGATTCCTAGTCCATTTCCTCAAGTAGTGAAGGCCTTTAATACAAACAAGAGTAAGCATCATGGTATGGATGACGTCAATCGCTATCCATCCTTAGGCCCAAATAAGAATTAGGACCGTTTAGACGGGACGATTGGTCGAATGGGTTGGGTTGGGCCTAGGAAGGCCGAATAAACGATCTAGGAAGACCGAGTTATGATAACCGACAATTGTCTTGTACAAACTATTCCCTGACCTTGTTCAAGTTTCACCCTTGCTACACGTAAGTGTATTATCCCCAGCGGAGTCGCCGAACTGTGGACAGCGGGCCGCCCACGGGGGCGCTTGGTGAAAATGAAACAAGCGTTTGCATTTTTGTATGGAGTCGCCACCAATTTTTATGGGAAATTGGAACCGTTCGAATACCTCGTGTCATGTCTAGACACAAAGTAAAGACATGAACACTAAGCAATCGTTACCCTTAGCATTCTATGTCTAGAATGACTCTCGTGGATGCCAATGAACACGGGTGTTCACAGATATCTGGAGTAAGGGGTGAGGGTACGTATTAGGAAGCTCTTTTGATCGAACACCTAATCCCGCCCGCCTCGATAGCGGCCTCTACTAATGATTAGGGAAATTATTCGTACTTGATATATCGTCGGCTATATGCATGCAATGCAACATCCAAGTTTTAATCCTAGTATGTGAGAATTAATACTAAGTCGGTTGACACGTAATTAGCACACAATTGGGTCGAAGTAGGATTTAATGCTCATTTACATCTGAAAACATACAAACAATAAAAGAAATACAATACTTATGAATTATTATAATGACAATTACATTAATTACATTGGATTAGGCGATTTATGTCGAAAATACCTTTAAAACGGATAATTTGATAAAAAGGATAAAAGAAAGAAATAAATTAACGAACAGATCAGAAGGTGATATTACGGATAATAGTTAGTTAATATGTAAGCTAATTAAACTACGTCAAGGCAGAAACGGAGTTCAGGGACAGAACTCAGCCAGGAACAGGCGCAGCAGAGCTGCGTCCTTTGGAATAGGCGCAGCAGACGCTGCGTCTGTTCCGTGGCTCAGTTCTGGCTGTAAAGCCGTAATTGCGAGCCGTTAATGTTAATTGGTGATCGATTGATGATATTTACTCGGATGAAAGTGATTAGCATGTTATTTAACATATGAATGGGTCATAAAAACAGTAAAACATGGATGAGACGGATGCAAACGAATTAATTACAAGATGAAATAATGATAGAAGTGAAAAATATCAATGAGCCCTACGAATTAAATCAATTAACTACGTTAAATACGACGGATTAATGACGAATATATGATGAACATGCGAATAAACAGATGAAAACTATATCAAAGACGAATCCCAGAAACCCAATATGAACAAATTGAATCTCTACAACCCGGAATTGAATTTAATGACGAAAACCCGCAAATATGAATTACTTGGGATTTAAGTCGGATTTATGACGATTAAAACATACTAATGACGGTGATTATAAATATACATGTGAATTATTGTGCTATCAAGACGAAGAATTAACAGACGAAGCAAGCAAAAGAAAGAATTTGAACACGAATTACAGAGGACAAACGAAGAAGAAAGGAAGCAGGAACTGCGGCAGCCTCACGAACAGCCGCAGCAGGAACTGCGCTCCTTCGAAGAGGTGCAGCAGTTGCTGCGTCCTTTCTCGACGGTTATCTACTGGAAATCCGTAAAAACAGGTTTTAACAAAGGGGTTTAGAAATCGGTTTTAACGGTATTTTCGACATAAACCTTACAATTGATGATGCAATAAAGTAAAATACAATAAACAAAAAGGGAGATTTACACCCTCAGACTTACATGTTGACGAAACGAGAAGGACTAAGATATCGATTAGTGATGCTCGACGCGAATGCAAAGAAAGTACCCTCGTAAGAGGAAAACGATTAATTAATTAAGTTGATTGATGTGTAGTTGGTCAAATTGGTCGGTCATGCAACGGAGAGGCTGGTACCCGGAAAGATCCGAGCTTACGTGGTCGAAAGTTCAAGCACGTAGGCGCCAATAAGTAAGAACAAAGTCTAGAATGCAAAGGGAGAAGAGAAGGGCGGACACTCGCGTGAGAAATATGAGGAGCGAAGGCTCCTATTTATACTAATCACGTGAAGGAATTAGGGTTTCGGAGACTCTTTGGAAGTGAATCTCGGAAAGATATGAAAAAGATACGAGAAACATGCGAAAAGGGCACGGGAAGAGGCGCAGCGACCCACGTCGTCTCTTGGAAGAGGCGCAAAGACTGCTTGCGTCTTTTCCCAGGAGGTTTCCTCCTGCTGAAGAAAGATTTCCGCGTTTGAGTTATGGTAGGACGGAAATAATTCGATTCCCTTAATATCTTTATATGAATATTACGGGATTTTATTTGCCAAAAGATGAAATTTGTGAAATATGGAATAGAAATATCTGGAACATTCCAGAACATTCTGACTCGGGTTTTAACGGTTATCAGAAAATGGAGACGGTTTTAGGCCCGGACTCCGAATGTACTCTAATTACTGCCAAAACGACCGTATCGGGACGTAGATGACAACTAAGAGGTAGACATTAATATTTGAGCAATCACTTGACGATAATCTTACGAATTGTCACAAATCGTTCCGCGTATCAAACATGCGGCCCAATCATCACCGGGTGGTTTGCGGGAGGTGCAGAAATGAGGTATCTACACCTTGCAAGCAAGACCATGTGCATACATATTAAAGGATCTAGGAATGAAACTAAAAGAAAGGCAATGGAAAAAAGATCCAAGGTAACGTATGTCTTCAAGAACTCCAAGCGCCTGGTAATGGATCCGTTCAGTTCCTGCAAAAAAAAAAAAACAATGGGAAGACAATCCGTCGAGACCTCCAAATGCCAAACCCCATACTGCTTAGCCCATAAGAGGACCTCCTTGATACCAATCGCCTCAGCTTGAATAGCTGATTCAGCCTTGATTGCTTTCCTCCCTTCAAAGAGCCTATCTCCGTTACTCCTGAGAGCAACCCATCCAATCCCGGCCCTGTCAACGGATTTCCAGCCCGCATCAACCATGATCCTAATTAACACGCTCACAAAAGTTCACTCCTCCAACAAAATGAACAGGGTTACTCTCTCGGAGCCACGCCAAACTCCCCTCTAGTGATCCAATGTCCTCATCGTTGTGGTCATTCATATCACCTTTCCCTTGTCGTTTTGTCACTTCATCTCTTGCTTGATCAGCAATAAGAACGACATTCGACCATAAATAAAAGAAACTCTTTGGGTGGAAAACCTCCCCCCCAAACAAGACCCTGTTTCGACAGCTCCATAAACACCACAAAGTTGCAAGAAAGCGCACCATCCTTCTATCTGCGTCATCTATCTTATCCAGATAATTAATCCAATTAATAACCCATTTCGCAATTCCAACGGTTGGATGGCAGTCAGTACGAATGCCCAACTCCGAGCATGCCCATATCCTTTTAGCAACCTCGCAGCCCCGAAATAAATGCTCCATAGTTTCATCCACAGCCGTTTCCACATGATTATAAAGTTTGCAGCTATGTTCAATATTAATGCTTCTTTTTGCAAAATTAGCACCTACCGAGAGCGTATAATATGGAAATATATGTTCATCTTTATAAAATATATCTTTTGGAATTTTAGGTACAAGATTTTATGATATGTCCTTTTTCCAAAACTTGTTGACAATATAACATCATATAAATTACTTAGCAAAAGTAAGATTATCACATAACGTGATATACAAATACAAAATTAGAGGATAAAATTTGAGATTTTTAAAGGTAAAAACTAGTCTATGTACTGGCATGCAATTACAAGCTTTTGTCGGCATACTAGAACAAGGTGGCCTAGTAGTGTACTATATATTCTAACCCTTGTAGCATACTGGAGTAAATTGCAGTAGTAACTAACATGAACGTACGTAAACAAGTTCAACTACATACTTAAACATTATTACTCATATGTATTAGCGCTTATCTAATATCTTAATTACTGAAGGTCCAAATTAATATTACCCCTATCTCATACTCGCAACTCGCATATCAATAACATGCAAGGTAGTATCATAATATGAAACTAGAACAATACTATGATGTATACTTCTCCGACAAACCAAATTCATAAACAATTTTTACATGAGACCATAGTATTATATATACGTCTAAACAATATAACAAGATAAACCATGCATATTGAATTGCATAATAATAGAGATGATGAAAATATTGGGATGGTTAATGCACTAAATCAAACAAAACGTATTGATTATGAAAGAACAACATACCTTAACTTTACTTTAATTTATTGATTGAATGCCAGTTAAATACTAAAAGATGGCTTACCAATTTTATACAAATATTAACTTGAATTGCCATCGTACACCATCAAATAATTTAATATCATTGTTTAGTCATATAAAATAATTGACTATTCAGATCTTAATAAACAATTAAGGGATATAATGGAAACATACCTTGAGTAGTAGAATAAAATAATAAGATCTGCTATGAACCTCCTGATTATCAGATCTTTTATAATATATGAAGTACGAACAAATTAAGACTAATAATTCTTTTCGCTCAGTCGGTTAAGACTCGTGCTGATAACGTGTTGTGAAATAAAGGGAAGAGAGAATTAGAGAGAGAAGTTAGATAGAATAAAAGAAAGACAAAACTGTATTCTTATTCAATTATGAGTAGTATATATACACATACAATGATAGAGTTTCCATAAGATAATATATTTTATAATCTTATAAGATATGGACATCCATATAATAATAATATTTCATAACATTTAAAACTATTTTAGAAAGTTCAAAAACTGAAATCATTAGTTTTGTGGTAAAAATGTCATTAAAATACACATTTTATGAATTTACTCAATTTGATTAGTTTGCCATTTCAATTTTGTATCCTTATTAAAATATGAAATTAATAATGTGTCAATTTTAAATCTATAAATAATATATTATAAAATAAAGGATTTAGAAATACCGCGCATGCACGGATCTATACTAATACTATAACTTAAGAGATCACGTTGTCAAAGTATAGTATCGACATGTACTAAACAAAAAACCTTACTTCATCATAAAAATAAACTCAACTCTTAAAACACTATATTGTCAAAATAAAGCCACTAGTCATTAAAATAAAAACCCACTTTGCAAAAATAAGCAAAACTTTAAACTTACAGCGACAAAATAACAACGAATTTTCATTATAATACGTGAAAATTTTCAAATAAAAGTATTCCCTCCACACACTTATCTTCTTTCCATCTTAATAAAATAAGTATAGATCTCGTGCTACAACACGGTATTTGTAAAGGGTTGTGTTAGAAAAAGTTGTAATTAAAATGTTGTCATTAACTTATTTTTACATTTAATAAATATACTATTCATTAACTCATTTTTACATTTAAAATGTCATGAAAAGTATATATTAATGATTTTTTTTATCACAAAAATAATAATTTTATTTTGTAAACTTCTCAACTTATTTTAATGATTTTTTATTTTCACGAATTTAATAATATCAGTTATATTTTTGTTTGATAGACAGAAAGTATATGTCAAATCATTTTCTAACAAAAATTAGCAATTTGTATTTTAACTTTTATTTTATGCTAATTAAAAATTTGTTTTAATTTGATATAAAGTTATATTTAATGAAAAGTTAATAATTTAATGTTCATTTGTTTCCTTATTTAAATAAATGAAGTTTGGAGGGAGATAGGAAGCAAACCTTTTGAGAATCTTATACTCCGTATATGGTAAATAATATGACTATAAATATTGTAATTTCGTTTGTGTACAAATTAATTATAAGCATAAATTATTTATGGTATAGAATTAATTAGGGGATAATATTGTGTCTTAGGCGCAAAACTTAGGCGTTAAAATTCTAGCTTTGTTAATCTTTTAATATATAGGGGATTCCTCACATATATTAGAGAAACGAAAAGAACTCTTTTGTGCGGAGGAAGTGAGTAGTTTTGAAGTTAAAAGTTAAAACTATTAAGTCCCTCCAACTTTGTGAAAATGTTCGCATTTATTTTTGCACAAATATTAAATATATAAATGATAGTGAAGTAATTTCAATAGTAACATATGAATTTTTCAAATAAAAATAAGAAGCTTTGAAGTTAAAACCATTACTCTCTCCAACTTTTTGAAAATGTTCGCATTTATTTTTGCACAAATATTAAATATATATATATATATATATATATATATATATATATATATATATATATATATATATATAAAATGATAGGAAGTAGGCCAAATGGAAAACCAAAGGAAAAATGTACAGAGCAACTATGAATTAAAAATGAAGCAATTAATAAGAATTGACTAGGTTTCATCATCAAATTAGAGTATATGGGCTAGTTATAGGGCTGATTATTACGTTGGGCTAATGAGAGCTGGTCTAACACCAGTTCCTTGCCCATTTAAGCCTTAAGTCGCTTAATATTCCATCCGCTCTGATTATTTGTTCATCGTTTACTAAAATGTCCCCAAAAGGTAAATAAATGGCGGTGGAGGGGGAGGGGGTAAAAAACTTCATGTTTGGAAAAAAATTGGTTGATACAAAATGGTTAGAAGACACTCGTAAAAGATAAGCGAAACATTATACTAATTGTAAAATTCGGGGGGATAAAAGCAACATCCTTATTGATGGGGCATATTCTGCACCGCTAACCAAGTCAACACATTGAGCAAGGTCAAAGATATCCACAGCAAGTACACGACTTAGACAGCCTAGCCGATGCAGCCCATCGGCCTGTCAGCCTGGGTCTCGGCATGGCAACCTGCCAGCCGGGGCACACATCCGCGTACTCATATCCAAGACCCCTCGGCGGTGAGTCAACAGGGCCCGCCGGCCTGCCATAGGTCCCTCGGCCGAGGGGTAGATCAGTCTTTCCACCTGCTAGCCACTTGGCCACTACGTGACAAAAGGTGAAAGTCTATAAATACTCTTCAACCTTCATTGAGGAAAGGATCCAAAACTTAACCTAAGAAACACTATTCATCTGGTATTATCTTCCTTATCTCTCTACAATATACATTCAGCCAAGTAACAACTTATCCCTTAAGTTTACTGACTTGAGCGTCGGAGTGAGTACGCTTGGCGCAAAGCCAAGCCCTCAGTTCGTTCATTGTTGCAGGAGAGGCCGAGAGGAACAATTAAGGAAAGAAGGATTCAACCAAATACGACATTCTACAAGCTACGAGTGGTAACGAATATCTGCTCTGGAATTACACCCGGAACAATTGGCGCCGTCTGTGGGGAATCGCTACTAGAAGCTAGTCACATTCATTCCCAAACGAAAAAAACAACAAAAACCCACCTAAAAAGCTAAGAGGATGTCGAAACAACAAGACGCAGTCGTGACCGACGAAACCGCATTCTACCAAGATGATACCTTCAACAATTCAGAGTCGTGCGGCCCTCCACCGTGGAGTAATCCAACCGGAGTTCGGAATGCCAATAATACCAGACACGCCGCTGCCAGCCAACCAGGTCACCATCATGGGACATGTGGTTGACGTAGCAAAACTGAAAATGGTCCTGAACTTAATTAGTAATACGCCTGCTCACACTGTCACGCCGACAAGAGCGGCGGAAACCGTCCAGGAGACCAGGACCCGAAATGTGACTCCGAGAAATTTGAACGGAGCACTACGAGAAGCTGACCCAGCCAAGCCGCCGGGGGAGCCCAAAGTGGGCGTGGTAGACCTAAGTCCTTCCCGTACTCATAGGAGGACAGCGTCCCCGCAGCACGAACGAGGCTTACCCCAAAGGAGCCAGAGGAGTCCGACTCAGCAGAGTTGGAGGAGAAGTCCGAGTCGAAGAAAGAGCCCTCCCCGCTACGAGGGGAGGAGCCGGATTAGGAATGCGAGGAGCCGATCGCCGCGTGTCGTTCGACACGTGGTCAGACAGCCCCTCAGCTCCTACGTCCTAGAAGTCCAGGTGCCAACTAAGCTCAAGTTGCCACCCATATCATACAGAGGAGATAATGATCCAGCCGACCACGCCGAGGCTTTCGAGTCTTACATGTCGGTATGGGAACAACCCGATGAGGTCTGGTGCCGAGTTTTCCCAACAACTTTGCATGGGATGGCTCAAAGTCGGTACAAGGGGCTTCCCGACGGCTCGTTATACTATTACGCCGACCTAAGGGACGCCTTTTTAGCCCAGTACTCTTGCAACAAGAGAAGGACCGTGGAGACGTCAGACCTCCTAACTATCAAACAGGAGGGGGGCGAGTCTCTACGAAGCTATGTGAAGAGGTTCGACGGAAAGGTCCAGCAGATTCGAGAAATTAATCCCGAATTGGCGGCTTTCGCGCTGATGAAAGGCCTCCCAAGGGGAGACTTAAAAAATGAGCTCATCAAGTGCGGAGGCCTGGGCTTGGATGCCGCCAGGAAAATGGCCGACCAGGCCATCAAGGTAGAGGACTATCACAAGACCTGGGTAGGCCCCAGCGAGGCCGAGCACTCAGAAAAGAAGAGCCGCCGGGAGGACAACCCGGATGAAAGACGCCGTGACAATAACGGGTCACGGTCCGACGAAAGACGCCGTGAGAATAATAGGTCACGGTCGGACAAGTCTGCCAGGAAACAGTACTCGGCGGATGCCGGGGGGAGCTCGGGAACGTACTACAAAAAACGGTACGATGATCACACCCCCCTAGTCGTATCAGCCGCCGAGGTCTTCGCCCTGAGCAAAAACGAGGGCCAGAAGTGGGAGAGACCCCCCAAGCCAAAAAGTGACGGTGACACGATCCAGTACTGTGAGTACCACGGCCACACCGGTCATCTAACCAACGACTGCCGGCATCTGAAGAATGCCATTGAAGAGCTGATCCGGAAGGGGAGCCTCGGCAAGTACGTTGCCAAAGGCCAAAAGACTGACGCCGGCAGCTCAGGTAAGAAATCCGTCTTCGAACGGATAGGAGTGATCCATGTCGTCATCGGGGGCAACGAGAACGGAGGTTCCGCTCATGGGCACAAACGACACCTGAACGAGCTATATCAGGCCATCAACTTTGTGCCCAACACAGCGATCCCCGCTTCCAACATCCCCGATATGACCATTGGAAGGAAGGACTACGAAGGAGTCATCGCTCCTCACAGCGACCCACTTGTAGTCAATTTGGACATATCCAACCACCTGGTCAAGAGATGCCTGATTGACACGGCGCGTACACGAACATCATGTTCGGGAGTGCTTCCTCGGCCTCGGCCCGAAAGTCAAGGACTTGAGCCCCTGCACCAACCCACTGTACAACTTCTCTGGGGCCGGCCTGGTACCACTGGGATCAATCAGACTCCCGGTGACGTTCGGCGAAAGAAATGCGGCTAAGAATGTCCTAGCTGAGTTCGTGATCATCGACGGCTCGTCCGCCTACAACGTTCTCATAGGCCGAGTCACCCTGAGCGAGGCCGACGCAGTAATGTCCATCCGGGCCCTAACACTGATGTATGTCTCGGACCGGGGGGAAGCGCATAAGCTCGTCTCCAAAGACGAGAAAGACGAGGTGGTCAACGTCCAGATAGCTGCCAGAGGATGCAACATGCAATCCCTCAAAGTGGCAAAGAAATCAGAGAAAGGGAAAAGTCTATCCTTACAACAGGAGGGCGACCTCATGGATATAACTGACGGCCAACTGGGAGGGTCCCTACAAAGTGGTCGAAGAGATGAGGCCGGGTACATACCGGCTGACAGACATGGGAGGTGTGCCTTTGATGAGCCATTGGAACACCGATAACTTAAGAAAATACTTTGTATAGCGGCGGAGGTGTCCAAACCCATTGTGGACACCCCAACGCACGATCATAACAAACAAATGAATCACCCAAGTTTTCCATCGAAGTGTTTGTCTCCTCCACAATTGCCACCAGGCGGGCACTCAAAGAGAAGAATTGCTATCGAGCCATAACCCCGATTACCTCGGCCTTAGCCGAGAGCGACGGGGACACAATGACCGGTACGCTAGAAGAATTGCTATCGAGCCATAACCCCGATTACCTCGGCCTTAGCCGAGAGCGACGGGGATACAATGACCGATACGCTAGAAGAACTGCTATCGAGCCATAACCCCGATTACCTCGGCCTTAGCCGAGAGCGAAGGGGATACAATGACCGATACGCTAGAAGAACTGCTATCGAGCCATAACCCCGATTACCTCGGCCTTAGCCGAGAGCGACGGGGATACAATGACCGATACGCTAGAAGAATTGCTATCGAGCCACAACCCCGATTACCTCGGCCTTAGCCGAGAGCGACGGGGACACAATGACCGGTACGCTAGAAGAATTGCTATCGAGCCATAACCCCGATTACCTCGGCCTTAGCCGAGAGCGACGGGGATACAATGACCGATACGCTAGAAGAACTGCTATCGAGCCATAACCCCGATTACCTCGGCCTTAGCCGAGAGCGACGGGGATACAATGACCGATACGCTAGAAGAATTGCTATCGAGCCATAACCCCGATTACCTCGGCCTTAGCCGAGAGCGACGGGGACACAATGACCGATACGCTAGAAGAAATGCTAGACGTTACGCAGTTGAGATATGCATTCTAACTGACTCGGCCATGCCGACGGTAAAAACGAAGGCACTCAATTAATAACGCAAAAAGGTAAGTAAAGGATCGTGATCAACGTCCCGGCCAAGCCGAGGACCAAAAAGATAAAACTCTATTGAAAATGATTGCAAGGAGAGTACAGACGACGGCCGTCCCCTTAGGGATAGCCTAAACTCTACCTACCAAAGCTTTACAAAAAGCTAGGAAACAAAAAAAAAACAAAAGGTTACAGACTTGGGATTTGAAGCGCCAAAAGATGGCAGGGAGAGAAGGCTCAATAATTGGCCCCCGAACAGCTAAAGCTGTCCGAGACGCCGGGTGAGTCTGGTGACGACCGCCCGTCTCCCTATGCCTGTTGCTGCCCTCCATCAGCAGCAGCAGCATCTTCGGTGGCCGGCTCAGAAGAGGGCTCGACATTTTCAAGTGCCTTTAGCCTGTCACCCTCTTTCACCTTTGCATCATGGTTTGCCTTGGCCTCAGCTATCTGAGCCGCCTCCGCCTTCTCTGCAGCCGCTGCCTCCGCAGCATCAGCCATCTCGTCCAGAAGCTGGTCAAATTTATCCCACGGGAAAGAGCCCTCGGGGACGAGTCTTTTTATTGCCTCCCTGGTCGCCTCCTCGGCCTGGTCCCGGAATTGGGCGCACATTTTGGGGAGAAGATCATCTTGAAGCATTTCAATATCCTTCTCCTTTTGAGCAAGGGCAGCCTGCGCGTCCCTGAGCTCCTCCGCCTGGTTGTGGAACAGATCCTTCCACTTTTCCCCCTTGGCAACCACGGCGTCATAAGCATCCTTGTACCTGTCCCGCTCCTCCATCATCTTGGCAGTGGCGGCGTCAGCTTCCTCAACTTTGGCCCTCTCGGCCCCTAGCGCTTCTCGCTTTCCTCCACGCGCTTCTTGGCGAAAAAGAGATCCGATTTAGCCTTCCCGGCTTCCCCTTTGCGGCGAGAGATCAAGTTTAAGCTTTGCGATCGGTGGCGCGCTTGGCCCATGGTTTTCTCCTGCTCCAAGATGTAGGAGCCGGCTTGTTGGGTCCACTTGGCCATCCTCTTATATAATTTCACACCCTCTGCCACAAGCTCGGAGGGAGGAATCTTCTGAGCCGAGGAGTCAACGATGACATTTCTCACCCGCCTTCTCAATAGCCTTCTCAGTGTCGCTTCCCTAATTGCCGTTCAGTGAGAACGGCGGCTGCCGAAGGAGGATCTACAAAAAATTTACACAGAGCATCCATGTCACTATGCATTGACACATCAGAAAGCCGGTCATCAGGGATGTCCAACGAACCAGCTAAATCCGAACCACAAGTTAGATCCGTACCAGTCTGGACCCTCTTCGTTCGAGGGCCGGCTGAGTCAGTCTTCTCCCCGGCAACGATGGAAGCAGACGGAGGCTCTTTTCTCTTCTTCGGAGGAGAAAGGGCCTTAGCAACGGTCACCGCCCCATCAGTAATTTCGATGACCTCCACAGACTCCTGAACCACTGGGGTCGAAGAGGGAGCTGGCACAGACGCCGCCGACCTGGACGCTGCTTTCTTTGTTCTCTTCGGCACGCCTCCGAGAACCCGTGCTTGGGCCGCCGTCAGATCCAATGACTTCAGCTGCTTCTCCATGAGGTCGTTAGGAGCCGGTCTACGATCACTTTTTTCAGCCGTAGGATGCTAATCAACGACCTTCCCGTCCTTATCAAGGCCTATCCTCTTCAAGGTACTCTCGGACAGATCCTGGCCAAACCGGTCTGCAAGAAATCAAACAAAGGTTACATGAAAGAAGTAAAATAAAGCTCTGAAACAAGAGCATAACAGGCAAAGATGGGCCTCACACCGACCCCACTCACCCTGGCTGAGGGCCGGTATGAGGCCGACGTGGCAGAGCAGCTCATCCTGAAGAATGATCTGAGTCGGGGCGACCATCCCTTCTCGGATCAAACAAGAAGATCGCCCGCTTCTCGTCCTCGCAAGAGGAACCATCGAAGCGACCATTTTAACTTTACCCGGGAGGTACACTCCTCATACTCTTCCCGGTTCTCACACCGCAAGTAAACGGGGCTCGGAAAGACCGGGCGGGGGTAGTCCTCGGCACTTGAACATACACCCATCGCCGTTGCCAGTCTTTGCAAGAAGTAAGTTTGGACACGGAGACGAAGCCTGGCTCCGCCTGCACGCTATACCAACCCACTTTACCAGCGATTGACGGTCGTAGATGATGAAGGCGGCGGAATAAGTTGACTGTCGGGATCTCCCCCCTAAAAAGACAGAGCCACACAAAGCCAACTATCGTCCTCGTGGCCAGCGGATGAAGTTGGGCCACAGCGACGTTCATAGCTTTGATGATGGCCATGACGTATTTATTCAGAGGAAACCGCAGCCCATACTCCAGGTGCCTGATGTACACGCCGGTGTGACCCGGTGGAGGGCAACAGACCGCCTGACCTTTCTTAGGGATAACGATCTTGTACCCCTCACCGAAGAAGAAATGGCCTCTGAAAAGTGTCTCGCCGGAACAACTGGCGAACTTATGGGACCAAGCACGGTCAAGACCAGTCGTGCAGGGCTCGCCATGATCCGGGATAGACAGCCTCCCACCATCAGAAGGAGTCCTCTCATCCTCATCAGCATCGTCATCCTCATCCTCCCGTTCCTCCAAAATGGGTGGATCGACTACGGGAGAAGGAGACCTAGGGCCCCCAAACCTTATCGGGATGGCGTCTAGTATCCCCTCCCCATCAAGACGCGACGGGGAACCCTCCGGCACAGAAGTGCTAGTCCCGGCGTCAGCAGAAGACATAATAGCAATAATTATTTAAACAAAATAAAAAGTGAAGAAATTTGTTTGTTTACCTTGAAGAAAAACACTCGCCGGAGTAACAACTCTGAAAATTAGAAGACAAAGAAGCCTTTGAAAGTTTAGAGAGAAGAAAAATTTTGGAGAATGAAATTGGTGGCCAATTTCACGGAATAACTGCCCTATTTATAGGGAAAAGCCCATAAAGAAGGACCAATCAGCGAACAGCCCATGAAGCGTCAACCAATCAGCGTGCAGACACGTGTCGGACATGCAACCACGGGATGTCAATCGTTGCAACAGTTAGACGTCAATCAATGCAACAGTGACCAAGCGTCTTCAACACGCCCATTCATATCTCTCCGCCTAATCACCTTCCTCAACAAATTCCCAAGCATCTGTTCTCCGCCGGCCACATGATCAACCAAGCTAAGCAGCGCCGGCCGGGGGCAATCAAAAACAACTGGCACACTCAACCCTGGTCTCGGCCAGCATCACTTTCTTTTTTCACATCGGATGCCCTTTACACATTCATGTGGAGGGGGGATATGGCACGGCCTAAGAAAGACCAGGCCGAGGTAAAAGAGGCCGCCGCAGAAGAAGCCGATGCAGAAAATTTTTGGCAAATTACTTGCGCAGAATATACGCTCAAACGTACATCGGAGCCCATACCACGGCATAGACTACGCTGGGGGCAAATTGATGGGGCATATTCTGCACCGCTGACCAAGTCAACACATTGAGCAAGGTCAAAGATATCCACAGCAAGTACACGACTTAGACAGCCTAGCCGATGCAGCCCATCGGCCTGTCAGCCTGGGTCTCGGCATGTCAACCTGCCAGCCGGGGCACACATCCGCGTACTCATATCCAAGACCCCTCGGCGGTGAGTCAACAGGGCCCGCCGGCCTGCCATAGGTCCCTCGGCCGAGGGGTAGATCAGTCTTTCCACCTGCTAGCCACTTGGCCACTTGGCCACTACGTGACAAAAGGTGAAAGTCTATAAATACTCCTCAACCTTCATTGAGGAAAGGATCCAAAACTTAACCTAAGAAACACTATTCATCTGGTATTATCTTCCTTATCTCTCTACAATATACATTCAGCCAAGTAACAACTTATCCCTTAAGTTTACTGACTTGAGCGTCGGAGTGAGTACGCTTGGCGCAAAGCCAAGTCCTCAGTTCGTTCATTGTTGCAGGAGAGGCCGAGAGGAACAATTAAGGAAAGAAGGATTCAACCAAAGACGACATTCTACAAGCTACGAGTGGTAACGAATATCTGCTCTGGAATTACACCCGGAACACTTATATATAATAAGAAAAACGGAAAGTATTTATTAGTGGAAGTGGAAGTGGCGTTGAGGGAAATGGGGACACGAGAATGTGTAGAGAATGAGTGAAAGTGGCGTTGAGGGAAATGGGTATATGAGAATGTGTAGAGTTCATGATGGGTTGCTGGGCTATATGGAAGAGGAGAAATAAAGCTATTTTTGAAGATGGAGAATGGCGAACGGATTTAATAGTTCGGAGGGTCCGAGATTTATTATATGAGATGACTGATGAGGAGTAATGGGGCACTAGTTAATAAGGAGGGGGGGGGGAGGAGAGGATGTGCAGGAGGGGGTAGGAGGTGGATGGAGAGGTTCGGGGGTAGGTGAGAAGAAGGTGAATGTGGATGCGGCGGTGGTAGATGGAGTGGGGATTGGGGTGGGAGCGATGTGTAGGGCAAGAGGGGTAACGTTGAGTGGGGTGTGGTGGTGCTGAGGCCGGTAAGTATGGAGCCTGCAATGGCGGAAGCGGAGGCGGTCTTACAAGGCCTGAAGGAAGCTCGGCGGATGAACATTTCTAGAGTAATTGTGGAGGGTGATTGTTCTACTGTTATCGATGATTTGCAGCGGCGACGGAAGGGGCGTAGTAATATTTTCTTAATTTATGATGATATTTATAATGTTTGTAATTAGTTCAAAAGGGTTTCTTTTACTTGGGTTCGTAGAAACTTTAATATGGTTACCCATGCGCTTGCTCATTATAGACCATGGTTAGTAGGTACTCGTAGATGGGTAGAGTCATTACCCCCGAATATTGGTGTTGTAGCTCGTGCGGATTCTATTAATAATAATCCTTAAACCCCTTTGGGTTTATTTCACGAAAACCGGAAAGTATTAACGCTTATCCACTTATCCTAGAAATATCCGGATATAACTAGAGGCGGCAATCATTGACACGACCCGAAAACACGACACGAACTCGACACGAAGTTAGCGTGTTAGGGTCACAACGTTGTGACTCATTTAATTAATTGGATTGACACGACACTACACGAAACTTAAATGGGTCGGGTTAGGGTTGATGTCTTTTGACACGAACCCGGCACGAATAACCCATTTATTTAAAATTTTCATAATATACTTGGCTTGAGTCAACAATTGAATAAAACAACTTAAAAATTAGCATTTTGATTCATCATTTTGGTGGAAAATAGGGTTATAAGCGTTGTTTATAGCATTAATTTATTGGAATAAACGGGTTAAGTGAGTTAAAAATGACCTGCTTAAAGATAAATGGGTTAAATAGGTCGGGTTGGGTTATAGAAAACTTAAATGGGTCGGGTTAGGGTTGAGACAAATGACCAATTAGGCCGGGTTAGGATTGAGGTATTTGTGACCCGTTTAATATTGACACGAACACGAACACGACACGACCTGGTCTTTTTGCTAGGTCTTGATATAACTTCGTCAAATTAGGAAATAATGGATTCCTTGTATGACAAGGAATCAGATTGTAACTACAAAAAATTTTAGGAAATTTGTTTTAGGAAAAAAATTACATAATTGTTATATTAGTCATTGTATAGGGGAGACTCTCTCACAATCTCACTCTCATACATGGAGGAAAAGAAAAGGGGTTATTTGGCTGACGATGAGGATTATGTTGAATACGTTCCTGTGCATAAACGAAGGGCAACTGCCACGGCTATGAACAACGTCAAAATCGCGGCAGATAAAGCGAAAGAGTTCAAGGTTTCAAACCCAAGCCTTCTTGTACAGGTTATGCAAATGAAAAAACAGTCTGAGGTTTGCCCTACCACGCAGATGGTCCAACAAGAGAAAGATATAATCGACCAACTCTCTGACCGTAAAACGGCCTTGATGTCAGTCAGTGAGTTGGCTAGGGGCATTACATACACTGAACCTCTTTCAACCGGATGGAAACCCCCTCGGGTGATTAGAAGGATGTCGAAGAAGCATTCTGATAGGTTGAGGAAACAATGGTGCATCAGTGTCAACGGGGATGATTGCCCGCCGCCTATTCAAAGTTTTAGGGATATGAGGCTTCCGGAGCCTATTTTGAGGAAATTGAAAGAGAAGGGTATTGAGAAACCGACCTCAATTCAAGTTCAAGGGCTTCCGGTTGTGTTATCAGGTCGGGATATGATAGGGATTGCATATACTGGGTCTGGTAAGACTTTGGTTTTCGTGTTGCCGCTTATAATGGCTGCATTGCAGGAAGAATTGATGATGCCTGTTGTTCATGGAGAAGGGCCTTTTGGGTTGATAGTTTGTCCATCTAGGGAGCTTGCTCGGCAGACGTATGAGGTTATTGAGGAGTTTTCAGACTCGCTGAGAGACGCTGGGTATCCGGAGATTAGACGGGTTTTGTGCACTGGAGGAGTCGATATTCGAACCCAAGTGGATATCATCAAGAAGGGTGTTCATATTGTTGTTGCCACTCCTGGTAGACTCAAAGACTTGCTTACCAAAAAGAGAATGAATCTTGATAATTGCAGGTATCTATGCTTAGATGAGGCTGATCGATTAATCGATCGAGGATTTGAGGATGAAATCAGAGAAATGTTCAGCTATTTTAAAGCTCAGAGGCAAACTGTTTTATTCTCTGCCACAATGCCTAGTGAGATTCAGAACTTCGCCAGAAGCGCATTGGTTAAACCTATCGTTGTAAACGTTGGCAGGGCTGGAACTGCCAATCGGGATGTCATCCAAGAAGTTGAATATGTCAAGCAGGAGTCCAAGTTCATTCACCTTCTCGAATGCTTGCAGAGAACGCCACCCCCGGTTATAGTATTCTGCGAGAACAAGACTGGTGTGAATCACATCCATGAGTATCTCCTGATCAAAGGAGTTGAAGCAGTCGCACTCCACAGCGACAAAGATCAAGAGGACAGGGACTATGTCATAAAATCATTTAAATCCGGGAAGAAAGATGTGTTAGTCGCCACTGATGCTGCCTCAAAAGGGCTTGACTTTCCTGATATTCAGCACGTTATCAACTATGACATGCCTGCCCAAATCGAGAACTATGTGCATCGCATTGGGCGGACAGGAAGACGTGGGAAGAAGGGTTTGGCTACAACGTTCATAAATAAAGACCAGAGCGAAACAACACTGCTTGACTTGAAGCATCTTCTGCAGGAAGCCAAGCAGAAGATACCACCTGTCTTGGCTGAGCTGCAGGATCCAGCAGAAGAAGTTAACTTTCATAAAGGGTGTGCTTATTGTGGTGGGTTGGGCCACAGGATCCGGGTTTGCCCCAAGCTAGAGCATCATAAGACACGGTTAATTGTTGACAGCACAAGGGATTGCTTAGGAGGTGGAGGATACAAGGCCGAGATTTGATAACCCTGTCCCTACTGTAATTAGTCCTGCTTTTTCGCGATTTCAACTCTTTAAGAGCTATATGTAACCTATTTGTATTTAAGTTTCAACACTTCTCTGAGATTTGCTGCCATATTGTTATGGATTTTGTACAATGAAATTATGTTTTATGGATGAAAGAAATAATGGCAATGCCATTCTTCTCTGTTGTTAGTCATTGCAGTCACGTTTAAATCACCAAAGAAAATTAGATCCTCGAAAATAAATTTCACTGGTAGGCATCGCAAATTATAAGTCGGCCAGAAAATAGAATATGACATTATGAACAATTATACTACCATATACTCCGCATACTATAGATCATTATACCAGAAAATTTAACAGGGAGAGTTGTTTAAGTATGAAAAAATATGTTTCCTTTCAGGTTATCTAATAAATTAGTCATTGTCAACCCTAAATTGGTTAACAAAAATACATAAAGAGCCATGGAAAAAGTAGTCTTGCAATAAATTATTGTTAGACCGTCTGATACAAGAATTTGTGATAAAAATAGCATCGAACTGATGACTACTTCACAATTTCAGAAAAAAAATGCAACGGGCGTAATCAACTATTTTTGTTATTCCATGGTAATCCAAAATCATTTGAAGAACAAGTTAGAATTAATGTTAAATATATGCAAATTAAAAGGGTATTCAAAGTTTGAACAAAGGAGGTATGGGAGGACAAAAAGGAAGTGTATTTAAAAATCAGGCGGCAATCACGGTGACCCTACACCACCTAGAATCCTATTCTTAATGTATATTCTTTGTAAGTTTGTATGACCAAGGAAATAAGTTGATTTGTAAATAGTGTTAGGTGCGTTTTTGTGCCCAAACATATCCCATCCCCACTTTGGCTGTCATAAACCTTTACATAACAACTACATACAGACACAGTAACTCTTACATAACTTATGTCAAGCTTAGGTAAATCCGGGTTCAGCTCGAGATTGTCTATAGAATTTTGACTTTTGGGTTCGTTTTAAATCTTTCCATGATTAAGAACAATAGGAATTATCTCCCGATATGCAAAAATTCCGGCTATTAGCATTTTGCAGTAATTGTTTAGTCAGAAAAGCAAACTTAAGTATAGTGAAGTGTACTAAAAATGTGAGTATCTGAAAAACGGTCAAAGTAAGAAAGTTTGTTAAACATCCATGTACTGTTTGGCAGAATATGGTTAACCTAAGATAAACTATTGTTGGTACATTACTATCTGAAAGATGTGTGTCCCAAGAAAAGTCAGAAACCAGCCATATACTTAGCTAGCCTTCACATACACGAGCCTTAGCTCATACTATTTGCTAAACCCTCACATTCTGATGGCTACCCTTCTCCAAACTCTTGACTTCATTTGTTAATGCGTTTCGTCACTTCATCTACCTATTCACTAAACTTACATTGCGACCTAGGGGTGACCACAATCGGCTGTGCATTAGAATTTATAGGATCCCATACTTGGTAAAGCCGAGTTCAAAAGTTTGAACCTCGGTATTCATGTTCAGTTATTAAGTTTAGGAATGTGCAACCAAACGTGAGCCCATGACATCCATTTATCGCATATTCCCTCCAATCTAATTCAATTGATTCCGGCTTTTGCGCAGTCTCCTATATTGCATTTTTACCCCGAGAATATAATTTTGCCAAACATAATACGGAGAATATGTTAGTGTCATACTTAAATTTTTATTATATCTTTCAACATATTAAACGTCAAAATTTTGAGCTCGAAAATGAAGTGAAAAGAAAGGTGAACTGAGAGGGATCTTGAATCAGTAACATCGCGACTAATCATTTGATTAATTGTCTTATCGCCTAAGATTTGTCGGTTAGACTAATAATAGAAAGAGGTAATGAGGTTTAAAAACTTGATGATAAGGATAAAAAGAGGTAAAGTTTACACTAATGAGTAATTAGGAGCCTTACATTTTCTTAAAAAAGAACAGCACAAGACTCTATAAATCATAAATAAAGTCCAACATTCCCTATATAATATGCTCACAATGGCCCCTCAAAGCTTACTTTGGCACTTTCATTATATCAGACAGGGACCATTAAGTAAGGTAGAAGAGAACACAATCAAAGGTTTGGAGCGTGTGATCCAAAAATTTACCAATAAAAATTCATATCATTTCTCAATTTCCTAGAATTCTCGGTCTTTTATAATCCTAGGAGCCGAAAGTATAGCCATTTTTATGTTTAAGAGAAATTGCAATTAGCAAATTGTAAGTTACACAAAATGTTGCTTAGAAACTCCATTTCCAACACCAAGAAGTTTTTCTTGAAAACCATCGATAATTTCAAGTCGTTTCTTTCTAAAGACAACGCTTATGAGAAGATACCTAAGACGCCGAAAATTGAAGCTTGCAGCAAAGAGTTGGATAATTTTTATGTAGAGTTTACCAGTCAATGGGACTCTCATAAGGGCAAGCTGAGGAATAGAGCGCATAGGAAACCCAGAAGAAGTCAAGAGGTCTACACAAAACTTGACCAACAAAAAAACTATGCCGCGAAAGAGAATGTGGCGCCAGTGATAGCTAGCCAATCATTCGAATTCCACCCTCAGAAACTGGCAGATGGTGACACGGTGAAGCGGGTTACAAAGGTGAGAAATGATTATGTTACGAGCAGGAGTCCTACAAATGTCGTTCAAGATGAGTTTTGTGCTAAGAGTGTAAAAGAGAGTAGGGTGAACATGATTTCACAGAAGTTAAAGGAGCTTGAGCTGATGGACAAGGGTAATGTTGATTATAAGATGGATATCGAAGAGGTTCTTCATTACTACTCTCGTCTTACGTGTCCTGCTTATATGGACATTGTTGATAAATTCATCAAGGAAATATGCACAGAATTTTTGGGTCCTCAAGTTTCTCCACAAGTTAACATTCTAAGACCACCACTGAAATAAGTGAATTTGCAGGCTTTTCGCTCATAAAAGCCAAATGATGTAGACTTGATTTGAAGATTCTTACAATAAATGATGTAACTACAGTTTTTTAACAGTTTTTTTTTTTCTCGTTAAGTGTTCATTTGAAGGCAATCATAGGGTTAATTTCTTTTATAAGCATTTGTACTATGGTACTTCAGATTCTGAGCTCTCGTCGAAAATGTTCTCATAATTATGCCTTTTCTTGTTTTTCTCTTCAAACCTATTCTTTCTGCTTTTTCGTTTATATTGCTTTGTTTAACTGTTGTTTATTCGCATCTCTTTGTTTATTCATTGTTATCTCCTCTTATTGACAGTTTCGTATTCATCTCAAATCATCTTAGTACTGAAGCTTTGTTGTTTTTGATGATTATGAGTTCGGAGTTCAGACTCTGAGGTGAAAAAGGCAAGAAATAAAAACAAACTTAAATAATTCAGCTTCAACAAAATACAATGATTTAGATAATTCAAGCATGTTCTACTCTCAGTCATTACTAAAGCATGTTACATAATGAACAAGCTTGTCAGGCAACTTAATTAAGATTCGCGTAATGCTAATCAATGTACCTTAGTTTAGAAGTTATTAGCATTAGAATGATGGGAGGTTCACCTGACAAAATAATGCATATGGAGGGTTTAATACTTGTCGTAGTCTGAATCTTCGTCATCTTCAAGCAGAGAATCGCCAAAATCTAGGAACGAACAAAAACATCATCAGTAAGACGTTGTAAGACCTGTCTTACAGTAAGGAGCATGTCGGACCATTTGACACATTGGAAGTAGAACTTTTTCATAGAAAAGTTGTAAAAATGTCACCAAAGATGTCATGTAATTCAGATGATATGGCTCTAACACTACATAAGACAATCTCAGAGAAGAAGTCGAGAAACACAAGACACTAAGCTTCAATTTTACTGCAAATTTGGAGTTAAAGCTGGAATACCGGGATAGCCTACTGTCAACCAGCTTCTTTGAACCATTAAAGCCGCAACTGTATCTGAACGTAGCTTGTTAAAATGTTGCACTAGTACATTACCAACTCTACAAAATGCTGCATCTGAAGCCACTTTTGAAACAGGAATAGCAAGAACATCTTTAGCTATCATTTGCAAGCTAAGGTCGGGTACTTCAATCCGTTATCTTGCCACCAAGACAATATTTTGAAATCATCACTTCTTGGTAGGACTTGTTCATCTAAGTAATAGTCCAACTCAGTTGTTGTAGTCTCTTTCTTCCTTTCGGTGACAAAGAAATCAAATGCGGACATGGAATCTTGCTTGACACTCCGGTTAATCCCTTGATTGGATTTGGAACGTTTTGAGGCATTGCTAATTCTAGCTTTAGCACGGTACTCTTCAAACAACTCATTACATACTTTTTGAACCCTGTCAATTTCATCTTGAGCCCCATCTTTGTATATCTTAGTGAAGTAATATTCGACAATATACATCTTGAACCTAGGATCCAGAATGACAGTTATTGCCAAAATAGTGTTGACTTCATTCCAGTATTCATCAAACTTTTCCATCATATTTGAAGCCATGGCCTTGACCACCTCAACTTCTGAGGAAACCCGTTGAGAGAGAGCCAATTTGATCTCACAAACCTTTCGAAAGTACTCATTGGCTGTATGATACTTCTGTTCAGAAAAAAACATAGCTGCCTCGTAAAAAACTGACACGATGACTTCTCGTCAAAGTACGCTATAAGAATGTCCTCCCTCACTTGTTATCGGGACACCATTTTAAAATGGGGATTTAAACTGCGCGCAAAGTTTTGAAATCCCTCATGGTTAACAATTGATAAGGGATATTTATGGAGAAGAATCATGTTAGCAAGTTCCATTCTCACAGCCTTTTCATCAACCCTTCCGAATTGTGAGGTATCACCCATGGTTGCTGGAGGTCTTGATACACGATCACGAATAATATTTATCGAAGGAGCATCTGCAGGCCTTTTCCTCTTGTCAGCCATCTAAACTGTTTAACAAAAAAGAGTACATATTTTACATGTAGTTTCCTTATTAACTTCTGAAAATCATCATCATCATCATCAACAACAACAACAACAAATATCCAACTGTCTCAAGGGTTCCCGCAAACACAAATGTAGGGGTCACATGTATGCAGTCTTAATCCGTGTTAAAAACCTAAATTTGTTAACCAGAATCCCCCAAAGCAATGAAAATTTGAATCTTTTACTTGAAAGTTACTACATTTTTTCTCTAAAATACACTCCATTGCTTACTATTTCACCTCACTAAATTGTTCGGCCTATTATTCGCCCCCTCTGATTCCGGCACTACTACTCAAGTGCATGTTCTAATCCTCAGCAAAGTTTTCTAGTAATCAAGTGGGTTTGGTATGGTGATTGCTGACTTCATCCCTTAATTATATGATCACGAGTTCAATCCATGGAAATGGGGCAAACTTCTCGTTCAGCCGTTTACCTGATCGAGAAAGCACCCTTGAGGAGCAGGGGGGAAGCTACATAGAAAGAGTAGCATTCGCTACCCCAATCCCAAAAAAATAATTGAAATTATTGATTTCTGCTACCTGAAAATCTTTAAAAATGCGGTCTTAGGAAAGATACTAAAATACAATAAGAATTTTGCTACACAAAATTTCGGTTCTGGCTACGCGCATGACCAGCGTATTACTCACTGTTGTTGACCGTGGACAACCCAATTTACACCAAAAAGGAAAATATACATGGACTACTCCGAAACTATTTGGTAGCCTTAATTTTAAAGTTTCGCACATAACACCCGGTGTGTCATTATACTTACAACTATTTCTTGGTCATACAAATTTAACTAAATTCACACATAATAATCTATATATATACATAAAAGAGAGTTTTTTCGAGCGATCTGAGAGCGTCCACATCATCAAAAATAAATTTAGGAAAGTATAATTTTTGATGTAAAAAATAAAGTGGAGAATCTTTTAATTATTATAATATGTATATTTCCTAAATTATATTCAAGTGATATTTCCAATTTTTATATCAAACTTTTACATTTCATTTGTCAAAAAAAAATCGTTAAAAAAATTATGAAAATAATATAATTAGCTTTGTGGTAAAAAATGCTATCATTAGAGTATAAATTTCATATTATTTGCACATATTAAAGATGGTGTACTTTTTAATATGAAAAATTGTGTACTTTTTAGTATGTTTTGTCCCACATTGAAAAATAAGTAGTGTGGTGAACATACTACATATAAATAGTAGAATTGTCCCACATCGAAAGATTAGTATAAGGTGGGTGATTCTATAATTATAAATAGGAGGCATACTTAGAACTTAGGCATCAACCCAAAATTTTGTGAGTTTCTTAAATATTGTCTTGGAGAGCTCTTAAAAGTTTATATCATTATATTTTCTACCTATAGATTTTGTATGTCCCACATTGAAAATAATGTAGGTGTGGTAAATATACTACGTTTAAATAATATAATTAGAATTTTGTTAAAAAAAATCTATCATTAGAGTATAGGTTCATATCATTTGCACATATTTTAATTATAATAAAAAAATAAAAAATAAACGTATGAATATTAATAGATAATATAGTATTTGCTTATTATTAAATCGGGTTGGATGTCGAATTAGGTTCAAAAAATATGGTGTACTTTTAAATATGTTATTCGTCTCACATTGAAAAATAATGTAGGTGTGATAAATATATACTACATATAAATACAGAGTAGTTGAATTGTCCCACATCATAAGATTATCATAAGGTGGGGTGATCCCGTGATTACAAATATGATTTATCCTTGGAACTTAGGTATCACCCCAAATATATTGAATCTCTCAAAGTATACTTATTATATAAGAGACTTTAAACATAATCTTGAATTAAATGTTAAATTTTTAAAGTTGTAACATTTTTTTAGGTGGGAGAAAGATCGATAAAATGGTCAATATTATAACGGAAAATTTTCATGGTACCCTCGAATTTTGTTAGATTACACATAATACCCCTAATTTTAAGTTTGTACATATAATACCCTTTGTGTTTACTTTTTTCATAACGCCGTTACTCCTATGAGTAACTAGATGAGTAATTGAGCATGCCATGCTATTTGTGTTTTGTTATTTAGGTATTAAATGTTAGTTTATTAAATAAAATATGGATTTAAGAATTAGATGATGAAGTGTTTGTGTAATAGATAACAAAAGAAAAAGGCGTCAAAAGTCATAGAAGCAATGACATTATGACGGAAGTTGTCAAATGGTAATATGGGAAAGAAAAAGGTGAACACAGGGGTACCATTTGTAGAAACTTAAAATTAGGGGTACCATGTGTAATCTATCAAAGTTCAAGGTTACCATGAGAAATTTCCAATATTATAATGATATAGTTAATTAAATTTTCATTTAAAAGAGAGAGATATCCGTACCAATAAAACAATAAAGGGAGTATTATTTATTAATTGTTATTTTATTGTCACGCCATCAAACTTAACGTCTATTTAACGACCTTTATATTAGGGGGTACCATGGGAAAAAAAATGGAACTTCAAGGATACCATAAGCAGATTCTTAAAAGTAGGGGTAACATGAAAAATCTGACAAAATTAAGGGGTACCACGGGAAATTTTCATATCTCAATTATGATAAAAAAAAATGAAGAAAAACAACAACAAATATTAATGGAGAGTACTTGATCATATTATTAAACTTAAATATAACTATTAGATATAATGAGTAACAATTAACTGTATTCGGTATTCGGGATCTGGTTGAATGTCGAACTAAGTGTAAAAAAGATGGTGTAATTCTGAGTATGTTATTTGTCCCACATTGTAAAACAATGCAGGTTTGATGATATATTACGTATAAATAGTAGAATTGTCCCACATCAGAAAAATAATCCAAGTTTGGTGAATATATTACTTATAAATAGTAGAATTGTATATACTTAACCTTTCCCAAAAAAAATAGTAGAATTGTCCCACATCGAAAGATTAGTATAAGGTGGGGTGATTATATGATTATAAATAAGAGTTAACCCACGTATTTATTAATCTTTTTTTTTTGAAAGAAAGATTTTAGTAATATATAAACAAATTATTAGACATAGAATGTAAACATTAAACCCTTATGTTTTTTTTTTTGCATTATAAATAAGTTAATTACCCCGTTGCAACGCACGGGCATTCAAACTAGTTATCTATATAATAGAATCATCCAAACAAAGCAACAATGGGCCGTTGCTCACAATCCTCAAAAGAGCCGTTTGACAGCAAGTGTGAATCACAATCAATGATTCACTTCCTTATTTTATGAATGCACAATTTATCCTTTCCTTTTATTAGTCCATCCTTATCTTGTATAAATAGCATATTCTATCAATGTAACAATACACGTTGTAAAATCAATAATATCATTCTATCAATTGTCAGTTTCAATATGGTATCAGGCTAGGTTACATACATCCTACCTCCATTCTTTTTTTTTTCTTATACAAATTTGATCTCTTCCATCATGACTAATGCAGTAGTTTCTTCTTCCGCTACTCCAACAACTTACTCTATAATTCAAGTTGAGAATCCGAGCACCAATATCACTCAGGTTCTCTTCAACGGATCGAATTATGATGAATGGTCTCGATCCTTTCTTTTGGCTATTCTGGCTAAAGGCAAGGATGGATTCATCGACGGGTCAATTACAAAACCCGAAGAATCAGCAGCCACTTACCAACAATGGCGCTCAACCAATGCGTTAGTGACGGCGTGGATCTTTAATTCTATCGCACATAATCTTCGCAACCAGATTTCTTCTCGCCCGGAAGCAAAATTACTCTGGGAAGATATCAAAAATCGTTTCTGCCAAGGAAACGATCCAAGAATTTATCAACTACAGTCGGATCTTGTTGCTTGTCGCCAAGGTCCTACCGAGTCCCTGATGCAGTACTATGGCAGAATGATGAAGCTATGGGACGATATTATTGCATTCGATCCTCTTCCTCAATGCTCCTGTAATCCTTGTAAGTGTGATTGGGTTACTCTTATGGATGCTCGGCGCGAAAAACAGAGAGCTCGGGATTTCTTGATTGGTCTTGACGCAAAATTCGACAACATTCGATCTCAAATTCTTGGTATCAATCCTCTTCCTAATTTAAATTTAATTTATAATCGTCTTTTGCAAGATGAAAGTTTCCGTTTAATTTCACAAACATCGACTACTCAAACACCGGATGTTATGGCTCACGCTGTCCGCACACACCCAAATAATTCTCGTACTGGTGGTGGGGGGCGTGATTCTCGAAATAATCGTGGCTCACATGAATCCACTCGACCTTACTGTATTGCTTGCAAAAGACCAGGCCATCTTTATAAAGTTTGTCATCGTGTCACGGGTAATTTTCCCGAATGGTGGGGAGATCGACCTCGTGATCGAATTTATGTTGATGACTTCGACCCAAATAATATTATTGTCACTACTGAGGGGCGTGGTCGAGGGCTGTCTGACCGCTCGAAACAGAGCAGTAACACCTCTGCTCCTCGAGCCCACATGGTTGCTGCACCATCTGCTTCTATACCGTCTGCTAGTACAGGTCCGTCTTCTTCCTCGGCTGTCCCTACAATGGACAATATTGACCTGAACTCCTTCAATCCCACTCAACTTGCGGAACTAACCAGGCTATGGAAGGCTCATCAAACCGGCTCCAATCAACCAACTCAGGGTAATGTATCTAAACCTATTTTATCGTCTTGGATTATTGATACAGGGGCCTCGCGTCATATATCAGGTTCATTATCGCATTTTTCGAATATTCGATCAATTTCGCCTTTATCAGTAGGACTTCCAAATGGGGATCTTGCTTATGCTACTTGTTGTGGAGATATTGTTCTCTCTGATCGTCTAATTCTTAAGGATGTTTTATATGCTAAACAATTAACGTGTCATCTTATATCCTACTCTAGTTTATTATTAGATACCACTCTCACAATTCAATTTTCGCACCAACTTTGTCTCATACAGGACCGTTCCTCGAAGATGCTGATTGGTGCGGGTGAGCAACGTGAGGGCCTATATTATTTGACGGGTGTAAGCGGTGACACGGTCAAGGCATGCGCGGTGGGATCTCTCGACTCCACCGAGTTGTGGCATAGAAGGTTGGGTCACCCATCCTCCCATGTCTTTCGTTTTTTGCCCTTTATTAATAAACATTCTAGCAAACATTTTGATTGTCGAACTTGTGACATTTGTTTACGCGCTAAACAAACGCGCGAACATTTTTCTTTAAGTTTAAACAATGCTATTTCAATTTTCGATCTTATTCATTGCGATTTATGGGGCTCATACTCTCCCAATGGATCGTGTGGATCCCAATTTTTTCTCACAATTGTAGACGATTTTTCACGTTCTACATGGGTCTATCTTTTACGACATAAAAATGACACTCAACAAACCTTACTTAATTTTTTTGCTATGGTCGAAAGACAATTTAATAAGAAAATCAAAGTGATACGTAGTGATAATGGGGGAGAATTCCGATCTCTTATTACTTTTTTCAATAATCAAGGCATTTTATTTCAAAATTCCAATGTTGGAACACCTCAACAAAACGGGAGAGTTGAACGGAAACATAGACATATTCTAAACGTCGCTCGTGCTCTCTTATTTCAAGCAAGTTTACCTATATTTTTTTGGGGCGAATGTGTTTTAAGTGCGGTTCATCTCATTAATCGTACTCCCACTCCTCTTCTTAAAGGTAAAACGCCATTTGAAAAGCTTTTCAATAAACCTCCACCTATGGAGAACATTCGAGTTTTTGGGTGTCTTAGTTACGCAAAGACCTTAAATCGTAGCAAAGACAAATTTGCTTCTCGTAGTCAAAAATGTGTTTTTATTGGGTACCCCTTTGGTAAGAAAGGATGGCGTCTCTACAATTTAGACACCGGATCTTATTTCGATTCTCGTGACGTTGTTTTTATTGAAAATGAATTTCCTTATCAAAATCTTGGTCTTCACAACGACGACCCTACAAATCCTTCTTTTTTACATGACACACTCACACCTATCGACCAAGCAATTCTTGTTCAACAAACTGACACCTCTACACCATCGGGCTCGACCAATAACGAACCTAACACCTCATCATCACCATCTACCACGACACTTGATCCACCCGACCCATCTGCCACGACTCTCGACCAAGACAAGGATACCCCACCCGACTCACACCTCACCATGGGCCGTGGGCATCGTTTAAAGCTTCCAAATTCCAATCTTAAAGATTTTTTACAACCACCTATACATCCGTCTACTCACTTGCTCGTCACGCCATCAACATCATCAGGTACCAAGTTTCCAATATCCCATTACATTAGCAATAACAAATTTTCTCCTAACCATCAAATTTTCTTGTCGGCCGTGACCAACAATTACGAGCCCAATTCTTTTAAAGAAGCCATGCAGGTACCCGAATGGAAAGCAGCTATGCAACTTGAACTGGCCGCTCTCGAAAAAAACCACACTTGGACACTTGAGGATCTCCCACCAAATAAAAAGGCAATCGGGTCCAAATGGGTCTATAAAATCAAGTACAACTCCAATGGTACTATAGAACGTCACAAGGCTCGATTAGTCGTCATGGGAAATCGACAAATTGAGGGGGTCGATTATAATGAAACATTCGCACCCACGGTGAAACTTGTTACTGTTCGTACTCTCCTTGCCATAGCTGCAGCTAAAAATTGGACCCTCCATCAAATGGATGTCCACAATGCATTTCTCCATGGTGACCTCAACGAAGAAGTATATATGAGACCACCACCGGGGTTAGACAATATCCTAGACGGGAAAGTTTGTCGTTTACAAAAATCCCTTTATGGCCTCCGTCAAGCACCTCGATGCTGGTACGCTAAACTCGCTTCCGCTCTTCTTACATACGGTTTCAAACAAAACCCCTATGACCACTCCTTATTTTCCTTCATAAACGAAGAAACAAAAATTCATATTCTCGTCTATGTTGACGACTTGGTCATTTGCGGGAACATACCTACAAAAATTATCGAATTCAAAAATTATTTAACCCAATGCTTTCACATGAAAGATCTCGGGGCACTTAAATACTTTCTTGGGCTGGAAATCGCAAGAAATGCTACAGGCATATTTGTATCCCAAAGAAAATATGCCCTCGACATTCTCACAGAAACCGGTCTTCTTGGAGCCAAACCCGCAGCAATCCCAATGGAACCTAATCATCAGCTGGCCTTCTCCACTACACCTCTCTTGCACGACCCTCAACCCTACCGGAGGCTTGTTGGGCGCTTGGTTTACCTTTCGATTACTCGACCCGAATTAATTTATTCGGTTCACATTTTGGCCCAATTCTTGAATGCTCCACGAAAAGCACATTGGGACGCGGCCTTACAAGTTGTTCGATACTTAAAGAAATCGCCAGCTCAAGGGATACTTCTTCGATCCGAAAATGATCTTCGACTTCAAGCTTATTGCGACTCGGATTACGATAGTTGCCCCATTAGTCGGCGGTCCGTTTCAGCTTACATTGTCTACCTCGGGTCCTCTCCAATTTCATGGAAAACAAAGAAACAAACGACAGTGTCTCGTTCATCCTCCGAGGCCGAATACCGTGCCATGGCTCAAGCAACGTGTGAATTAAAATGGCTCAAAGGCATACTCGAATCTCTTGGAATATTTCAAAAGGAGCCTATCCAGTTATATTGTGACAATCAGTCCGCAATACACATTGCCAAGAATCCCGTTTTTCACGAACGTACCAAACATATCGAGATTGACTGTCACTTTATACGCGACGAAATACAGAAAGGGGTCATAGCTACACCATATGTTCACACACGAAGCCAACTAGCTGATATTTTTACAAAAGCCCTTGGGCGTCCTTCATTTGACGAACTTCTATCCAAGTTGGGCGTTACGAATCTACACGCTCCAACTTGAGGGAGGGTAATAGAATCATCCAAACAAAGCAACAATGGGCCGTTGCTCACAATCCTCAAAAGAGCCGTTTGACAGCAAGTGTGAATCACAATCAATGATTCACTTCCTTATTTTATGAATGCACAATTTATCCTTTCCTTTTATTAGTCAATCCTTATCTTGTATAAATAGCATATTCTATCAATGTAACCATACACGTTGAAAAATCAATAATATCATTCTATCAATTGTCAGTTTCAATACTATACTCCAATTTTAATTATCTATACTCCATAAATTCAAATAAAAAAAATCATAAAAGGAACAAGAAAAAAGCAGCAAACTTGGACTACTTTAATACGAAAAATAATAACAATAAATAATAATAAAAAAAATTACCAGAATTGAGATTTTTGAGTGAAAGTAGGTGTTGAAAGGCGGTGTGTGAAAAAAGAGGGCGAAGAAGTGCAAAAGTTATTTAGAAAATGAGGGCGCGTTTTCCAAGTTGAGGATTTTTGGCGGGAAAATATGGCTTAACATTGGGTTGGACATAGGGATGTCAGCGGGGCGGGTACAAGTGGGTACTGCCCCGCACTTGCCCCAGTTGGGGCGGGGATGAGTAGAGCTTTGGCGGGTGGTGGGCGGGTACGGATATGAAAATTGTACCCGCCATGAGTCATGGGACGGGGATAGATTTCGCATCTTACCCACTAATACCCGCCTACCCGTCAATCATTAAAAAAATTTGTAGGATTATGATAATTTTATAAATTTTATTTAGTTATAGTTAAGATATAATGATAATAATAGCTATTTTATAAAGTTTTTTACTAATTTATTTGGTGAAAAATTAAAATTATAAAGGTAAATTCAAAAAGAATAGAAATTAATAGTGATTAAACCAACTTTTATGAAAAAATTTATCGAATAAAATTATGGTGTAGCGAGTTAATAGGTAGGCGGGGCGGGGATGGTTTTGGAAATTTGTACCCGCCACGGGTGGTGGGGCGGAGATGGGTACAAGTTTTTCTTGGTGGGTACGAGTACGGGGGGGGGGGGGGGGCTATATCCATCACCGCCCCGCCCCAATGACATCCCTAGTTGGACTAGGGTTGTTGGGTTACCAAAGTACCCATCACAAACCTTGAACTCAAACTTGGAAGGGTATACAAGCACATTATCTTTTTTACACTTAGTTCAAGTGTTCGACATCCAATCTGAATCCCAATACGGACAATTGCTACTTATCAGACGCGTTTTAATGGGAGTTTATGAGGTTCAATTGAACCTCCATTGAAAACACGTAAGACCCGAATAGTATAGCAATAATATCATAGTGTGGATTGTGGTGTAGTGGTTAAACTCTTGTACTCTCAACAAGGGGTTTAGAGTCCAACTCCCCTCCTCGTCTATTTTATTTTTACGGAATTACTTTTTCATATACGAACTTTACTCTTTCACATACATTTTTTTCATAAAGTTTCTGCAACATACCTTTCTACTAAATATAATCTCTCTTTTTCCTAAACATATGGGGTGTTTGGTTAACGGCGGATTGGGAAATTTTCAGCATATTCAAGGCTTTTAGCATGTTTGACTCACCAATCTACTATTTTAAGTGTTTGGTAAATGGCATATTGAAAGACTAGATTGGAGCTCAATCTACTGTTTTCCAATATGCTGCTCTACCCAGCATATTCACATTAGTAGATTGTGAAATATGAATCCGTCAACAAGCTACACATAGATACAACAATCTATTAACCAAATCTGCTAATTACCAAACACTTCTACTAAATCTGCTAATTGAAATATACTAGTCAAACATGTTAATCCAATCTGTCATTTATAATCTGCTTCTGCTAATATCAATCTGCTGATTACCAAACAGAGCCATAATCAAATTAACTCTTATCTATACATCTAGCCTAAAATCGAATCGGATCGAATCTAATAAGCTTGAACAATGAATTATTATAATTCTTCAATTAGTGAAACAATTTTGCCTTTCGAAGTTATTAATACATCTCTTTGTGAAATTAAACCGTTTATATTTAACATTTATTGTTAATTAGGGTTTATGGGCGGTTATGGAAACTTTATGAAAAGAGAGAATGGTGGTTAGGGTGGTCGGAGCACGGTGGAAGGGTTGTAGTACGTATGATAGGATTAAAGTTTTTAATTGCCATTTAATATGGGCTGCCAAAGAAATTACTCACTTTTCAAATATCTATTCACTAGTTAGAATCATGTGCTTCGCACGACCTGTTTTTATATTTTGTTTTTGAAATACTAAAATGTAATTTATAGAGTGGATACTCGTAATATCATATCGTATTTGTAAAATAATTCTTTTATTAATCAATAAGTTATAAATCATTTTTAAAAAAATCATTCATTCGACTCTATTACATAAAGTTTTGCAGGAATATATATATATATATATATATATATATATATATATATATATATATATATATATATATATATATATATATATATATATATATATATATATATATATATATATATATAGAGAGAGAGAGAGAGAGAGAGAGAGTCGAGATCCGGTGAGAACCCCTAAATATTTGAGGATTGAGTAACGCATACAATATCGCGCAATATACTAAACAATATCACTTACAAAATAAGGTAACAAAAACAAACACGCACACCTGTTCAAATTCATAAACGCGCGACAGTTTTTTTGACTATTCATTTTCTCTCTCTAAAAATTGAAAAAACCACAAAAACTTTCGATTATTAAAGCGAATCAACAACAATTTACGAAGAAATACTAATCATTGTTCAATTCAATTGCATTTTGACTGGAAATCAGGTATAATTTCTGTCTTAATTCTCTTAAGTACTTAAATTTTAGTGAAATCATTGTTAAATCGAGTGTTTGTTAGTTTAAGTATCAAAATTATTGATAAACTTCGTTAATTTCCAATAATTTTCATATAATTGTACAACTTCGTAGTTGTTAATTGAATGTTTTTCTGTTACAGTTGAAATTACATATTTTCCTCTTTAAATCTGCTAAATTAGGGTTGAATATTGTGCGATTGCGAAAATTAGGGTTCGACATTGTTCGAAGTGCAAAATTAGTATTTCGTATTGTTTTAGTCAATTAAAAATAGGTTTTAACCTATTCAATGAAGAAATTTTTGTTTAAACACTGTTCGATTGTGATATTCAAAGTTCAACATTGTTTATTTGTGAAAAATTAAGGTTAAAACTGGTTAAAAACTGTTTAATATATTAAACCGTATAATTGTTCGTTTGAACACTGTTCGATTGTGAAATTGAAAGTTCAAAATTGTGTATTTGTCAAAATAACGGTTGCAAATTGTTTGAATCGCGAAAATTAGGGTTAAACGTTTGGTTAAATGTGAACAAGTACAGTTTCATATCACTGAATTGAATTTGTTTGACAATGAGGTCCATGAATTGAAAGTTTATGTTCAGTACAATGAGTAACGTTGATATATGTGTTGGCTATGAGAAATAAAAACTTGTAATACTGTTATTTGTATGGTCTGATATTGAATCTGAATATCAATGGTACTGAATATTCATGAATTTTGTGTAGTTGTATTATTGATGGTGTTTACAGAAATACAAAATTGTATACTCCTTTAAAAATACTTATTACCAGTGACATACAAATAGTGATGTTGTTTTGAATAAGGTGTGAAATTATTTCTAATGAAGTTTGATATTGATTCAGCAGAATGGACTTGTCAGTTTCCAAACAACCTGAGAAAACATACAGGATAAAGAGGAAATCAACAAATGATGAGGTTGAACAACAACCAACCAAGAGGTCAAAGGCTGGTAATGAAAATAAAAGTAAAGCTGACGAAATGGTGTTACAGGATGAAGTTGAAGAGCATCCTACCGTCAACAAAAAAAAGGGCCAACCATCAACAAAGAAATCAAAGACTGATAAAAACAAAGATGACGAATTGGTGATACAGGATGCAATGGTAGAGCAGCCTGAGATCAAAAAGAATAAGGCGCAACCATTTCAGACTAAATGTAAGCCACTCAAATTGGTTGAGTTGATTGCCAACTTAAATGAAGAACAAAAAAAGTCCGTTTCTGATATTGGGTTTGGTGGATTGTTAGAGTTGAAACTAACAAAAATTCCACATGGAATTCTAAAGTTGTCGCTGAAGGCATTTGATCACACAAGCAACATGTTCAAAACAAAAAAGTTTGATTTTCTGTTAACGAAAGACGATGTGCATGACATATTTCAACTTCCTCGACAAGGTCGTAAAGTGGACGTCGCTCACATGGGAAACAAGACACAAAGCTGAAAAATGCATGGAGGGCAAAGTTTGGATTGGAGAGTACTTCGGCTCCAATTATGGTCAAGGATGTTCATGAAAGACTGATGGAATGTAATGATGCTGGAGATGAATTTAAAAGAATGTTTGTAATTTACAGCATGTCTATTTTCCTAGCACCGTATTCAAATAAATCTCTGGACTTGAAACTGGTAAAGGCTGTTGAGCATGTGACAAGGATAAGCCAATTTGATTGATGTGAATACATATTTGAGGAAATGGTTAGAAGTGTTAGGGTGTTCAAAGAAGGGGCAAAGTCAACTGTCAGTGGATGCGTAATAGTTCTTATGCTAGCATATATGCATAGGTTCGATTTCAAGGGCGATGTTTTGGAACACACTTTACCACTCATCCAACATTGGGACGATAAAAAATTGTCAAAGAGAGTGGATGATGAGAAAAAAAAACAGGATCTTTGGGGAATGCTCCAATATCAAAGATTCAGTACCCCATCTGTCAGCAACAAGAAGTCCCTAAAAAAACACCATATTCTTCAGCAGCTCCAGAGATATTACTGACTCAGGCGTCTGATCATGAAGCTGAAGTGAAAACAAAAAAGGGGTATATGATGGTAAAGTTGCCTAGTGGTGTTGAAACTGATGAACAAATCAGAGCAAGGGCAATGGATGTAAGCACTAATGAAATCATTTGCTATCTGATAATTATTTTAGCTATGATATTAAAAGATTGTTGTGATATTGTTTTTGAACTAGTGTAATATTGTTTTGAGTATGCTGTGATATTATTATGATATTGATATTGAATAAAATCATTTGCTATCTGATAATTATTTTAGATATGATATTGTTTGATATATTGTATGATATTGTGATATTATTAATTGATAATTGTGATATAGTTAATAAAAGCAAATGATATTGAATAACAGATTGTTGTGATATTGATTTAAAAATTGTTATGATATTGTTTTTGCACTATTGTGATATTATTTTTAGTTGGCTGTGATATTGTTATGATATTGATATTGAATAACCTTATTATTGTTTCATATCTTCTTATTATCAAAGAGTCTATCTTAGTGTTTAATATATTTATTTTGTAATTTGGCAGCGTGCTCATGAAATTTATCGACGTATGAAGAGGGACAATGAATTGTTCATAGGTAGGTATGTACATAACATGAGAAAACTGATCACTATGAAAGCAAAAAGTTCAATGGGTGAAGCAACTACATCTACACAATCTGGTGCGAAGGTAGATGGTGCGGAATATGTTAATCCTAAAGAACATGCTGCTGCTGAAGAAGAGGTTGAGAATCCTGAAAACAATACAACAGAGACTCAAACACTCCCTTTCATGAAAGATGTTGGATATCATAACTTGATGGACATGTTGATAGCGAGGTCATATGAATTGAAGAAAGCAAAACAAGGACTACCATCATTTGATGTTTGGACTGAAATGTTGAAAGTGCAATACAAGGAATTGAACAAAAAATATGGTGGATGTACAGATAAAGATCTTCAGAACAGTGATGATGACTTGGCATGTGATGACAAACAACAAGATGATGATGTTGGAATATGTGTCCTCCGACAATAATGCGATCACAACTGTTGATCATGATGATCACATGTTTAAGTCTCATTTTAAAGAATACAATTGGGAAGTATTTTTACTGTCAACTGGTCAACATATATCGGTAATGATTGGCTGACTAGAGTTTGACATTACTGTCGTGCGACGGTGGTGATCAGTTGATCCCCTAGGTCATACCTAAAGGATAATACTCTTAATTGATCATTTAATTAATCGTACAACGTTACGAGTTAATTAAAAATAATTGACGGACAATTTTGGAAGTAAATTTACGTATCTCATTATAATCTGATTAAATAAGATACGGTCTAAGTAATCGAATTGTTTTATTACTTGGATGAAATTATTGTTTAAGGAAACAATTGAAATTGAATGAATAATTTATTATAAATACAAGATGTTGTAATTTATAATTGGTAAATTATTTTGGTACAAGTAATTGTGAATTACCAAGTCGATTTTGTATATGACGTATTTTTATTAATACGTTGATTTTTAATATGTTAAAAATACATAACAATTTTACATGTGACATGTGACAAATTGACAAAGATAAAATGGAATCCATTTTATCCTCATATGGACCGAAATATTGGGTGTGATTAACAAATTCATATAATGTTAATTAAGTTAGTGGAAGATATAATTATTTTTCTACAACTAGGCATGCATACCTAGTGTCTCTTGTGGAAGAGCACCAAGCTCATGCATTGACCTTCCTCCACCCTCCTACCCGGTTTCTCCTTGAAAAGAACAAAGGGTCTTTTGCTTAAAAATTGATCATTCACTACATGCATGTGTGTGTGATTCATTTTTATTCATTCTATCATTCAAAAATTATTTTAGAGAGATAAAATAATTCTTCCTTCTTCATCCTCCTCTTGGCCGAAATCCAAGAGGACCAAAAATATTTTTGGGTCTTTTATTTAAGTTAATATTATTCTAGTATTAATAATATTAATTTTTATTAAGGGTATATCTTGGGTATTATTCCTTGGGAGGGGTACTATACTTGTATCCTCTTTGTTCATCCATTTAAGGAGAGCTCAAGAACAAGAGAGTAGGAGAACTCTCTTGTGTCCTATTGATCCGAAAAACACAATGTAAGATGATGATTTCTTCTTTAAATTGTTTATTGTTTGCATGCATAAGATCACCATTTAATTTTATGACAAATTAACCTAAAACATATATGAATATGTTATTTTTTAGATCTACTTTTCCTTTAAGCGGTATCAAGAGCCTTGGTTGTTTGCATGCAAATCGGTTAAAAGTTTTTCCGAGTTATAAGATTAACATATAAAACTTGTATAATTTGTGTTATTATGATATATCACGAAAATCTTTATGCATGTTAAAGTTTCTTTTCCTAAAATGTTTTTAGGATATTTTGGTTATTTTATGGATTTTTATTGTTCATATTACATAATAATGGCATTAAAAATATGATTTTATGAATAAAATGTCATTTTCGGACTAAAATTAGCTAAACTTCAATTTTTCTAGTGATTTTTGTATATGTTGTCACATATATTATTTTGAGATGACCTGTAAATTTTCATAATTTTTGGACTTCTTATGCTCGAAAAATGGATTTTTCATTATTAAAATCGAATTTAGATGAAAAATAAGTTAATATGAGATAAATTTCGAATCTGGTCATAGAAATTTAGTATGTTGTCACATATAATTTTACAAGATGTGTGTAAAATATTAGGCTATATTGAAGTCTTTTTTCATGATTTATGGATTTTTGAAGAAAAATAGCATAAATAGTGACTTAATTAGTGAAATATTAATAAAACATACTCCATGACTAAGGAAAAACGTCACATGTTGCACTTTATTATCTTTTTCAGATCTAAAATTGAAAAGTTGATGAATATAATTTTTCTCATGCTTTATGATTATTTTGTTAAAAAACGATAAACCGCAACATTGTTTTTCCGGATAAATTTTGAAATTTTTAACCTAAGTTTTTGAACATTATGAGTGTCATGGTATTTTTCCAGAATTTTCATGAGTTTAAATTTCAAATTTCAAATTTATTTGAAATTTTGTGATTTATTTGAAGTTTATAGCTTTTTATTATAATTTTAAGTCCATTAATGAACAAATTTTAGAAATATGAGTTAATTATGGTCAAATAATTAGTGAAGACTAAATTTTGAGTCCTAAGAGATTAGGGTAATTAACTTATGCATAAATATGAATTTATGTAATTTTTGTGATTATAAAATGTTGAAATCACGCAAATCCGTAAAAACCGAGTAATATACGATATTGGCTATTTAAAGGCGATTTAGCATAAAATTGGGCATGTTCATACATATTATAATGCTGCATTTTCTTTATGATTGTCATAATTTTATTTATGTAATTTTGAATTATGTAATTTTTACTTAGTATGGCCTTAGTTTTTAATTGGTATTACCCGAAATGTATGGGAATATCGATTCGGTTGTAATTTATTGTGATCTCGTATCACCGTTTTGTAATTTAATAGATTTATTTTATTTTAGTTACAAATGTATAATAAGAAATTATGTAATTTGTTATGTAATTTTATTTATTTCGGAGTTCCCAAAGACGGATTTCTTCAAGATGGCGATACATAAAGACGGTGTTACCTCGAGATGCGTGCCACAACCGAAGTTCAAGGGACCAATGGAGTTGGTTTCCGAATATGTAATAGTTAATTAGATTTTCTATTTTAGGAAGGCCATACTAGGATTTTTTTATGCTTTGCATTTTATTTATATGTCACATGCATCGCTAAATCGCCATAACTAAAACATGCATCATCTTTCATCAAGTTTATCGACCGTGTCAATTACAATTATCGTAGTTCACCGCTTTAGTTCACTTAAAACGTGATAGATAATAAATTGACATGACCTCTCGCTAAAACAATCAATTGAGACATAGCCTTACCAAAGAGTAGAAACCATGAAAACCTATTTCGTGAGGGAGCACACTCGGCCACACCGGGGTACAAACCTTGTTACGTAGGGGAAGTGGGTGATAAATGTCTATCCACCGAATTCATGTTGATAAGGGTTTCATCGGCCACACCGTGCCCAAGTTAATGTGGGTTTGGATCATGGACACATTTATTCGAAATTTGGATTGAACTCAACAAAAGTTTTTCGATAAGGGTTTTATCGGCCACACCGTGCCCTTGTTGAATGTGTTTTGGGCTAAAGATAAATGTTAATGTAATATTATCGACCAAGAGTTCTAAAAGTAGAATCGATTAAAGCGTTAATCCACCGAGTTATATTGATAAGGGTTTTATCGGCCACACCGTGCCCAAGTTAATATGAATTTGGGTCTTGGAATCATTTATAATAGTTGGGTAGAGGTCACTATATAAATGCTCATATCTTGTTAATTATTTACAAGTATGATATTAAAAGACAAATGTTAATATTTCCTTTTCCTCCATATTTATAGTTCATTACAATGAATCCATCAAATGCTACCGCACCGATAACTATTGAGTCTTACCACAATGTTTTTGACGACGTTTGCTCCAACAATGATTTCGACACTACTAGAGAACTTCATTTTGGGATAGATTCGGATGGAAACCTTAACTTCATCACTTCTTCTAAACCACCTACTACTACTAGGTCTCGTGTGAGTCCGTCTCAGGAAGACTACCTCATACAATCTATAGGGTCTTTGTCTCTGGAAGATAAAGATGCCAAAACTAGTGGGAGCTCAAGCAATCAAGTTCTTGCTTCAAAGGGCAAAAAGTTCAAGAAGAAGGGAAAGAAAATCAAAAACTTCAAGCAAGTTAATGATGAGTGCCATTATTGCTATGGCATGGGACATTGGCTTAGGAATTGTCCCGTGTATTTGCGAAATATAAGGGAAGGAATCATCACTCCAAAAGGTAAAATTCCTAAAGAAATTTATGTTATTGATATAAATTATGCTTCCACTACGACATGGGTACTAGATACCGGTTGTGGTTCTCACCTTTGTAATCATTTACAGGGTTTAAGAGATGTGGAGAGGCTTAGCAAGGGAGATGTGGATCTACGCCTTGGAAATGGAGCTCGAGTAGCGGCCGAATCCAAAGGAACTTATGTTCTAGCTTTGCCTAATGGATTTGAGTTGTATTTACATAATTGTTTTTATGTGCCTACACTCTCTAAAAACATTATTTCAATCGCCATGCTAGTCATGGACGGTTTTTGTTTTGTCATTAAGAACAATCGTTGTACTATTTCAAGGAATGATTTGGTTATAGGCCAAGCTTCTTCCATCAATGGCATTTACATTTTAGAGACCTCAAATCCGACTAATGATATTTATAACATTCAATCAAAGAAACTCAAATCAAGTGACCCAAGTGAAGCGTTCATTTGGCATTGTCGATTAGATCACATAAACGAGAATCGCATCAAAAGATTAATTTCAACTAATGTGATTAAACCATTTGATTATCAATCATATGGTACATGCGAATTTTGCCTACTTGGCAAAATGACTCGTAATCCTTTTAGTGGTAAAGGGACACGAGCTAGTGAACTATTGGGACTCATACACACCAATGTATGTGGACCAATGAGTATCACCGCTCGTGGTAATTATGACTACTTTATAACCTTCACCGATGACTTGAGTAGATTTGGGTATATCTATTTAATGAAACATAAGAGTGAAGCGTTTGAGAAATTCAAGGAATTTCAAAACGAAGTAGAGAACCAATTGAACAAAAGGATTAAGGCACTACGATCCGATCGTGGTGGAGAATACCTTAGCCTTGAATTTGATTCACACTTGAAAGGTCGTGGTATTATATCAAAACTTACTCCACCCGGAACACCACAACTCAATGGTGTTGCCGAAAGGAGAAATCGAACCCTACTTGATATGGTTCGATCCATGATGAGTTAAACCAAGTTACCAAACTCGTTTTGGGGATTTGCGATTCAAACCGCAATAAGATCTTTGAACAATTCTCCCACTAAAGCCACCGAAAAGACTCCATATGAGATGTGGACGGAAAAAGTTCCTAATATATCCTACATGAAAATTTGGGGATGTGATGCTTACGTCAAGATAAAGAACGACAACAAGATTGCCCCAAGATCCGAAAAGTACATCTTTGTAGGTTACCCCTTAACCTCACGAGGTTACTACTTCTATAAACCTCAAGAAAACAAAGTGTTTGTGTCTTGCGAGGCTGTCTTCTTAGAAAATCAGTTTATTTCTAAGAGACAGAGTGGGAGAAATTTTGAACTTGATGAAGTTCAAGAGCCACAAACCGAGGTAGAGACGCAAGAAGATGTTCCTTCGTCGTCTAATGCGGTTGTCCCTCCTCCACTTAGAAGAACGGGCCGAGTTATACGCTATCCCGATCGATATGTGGGACTTATCGAAGAAGATGGAAACACTCGATGTATTGCTTATAGAAAGTGACGAGCCCGCCACCTACAAGACTGCAATCTCTAATCCAAATTCCTCCTTATGGCTTGAAGCCATGAAGTCCGAAATGGATTCTATGCATGAAAACCAAGTTTGGGACTTGGTAGATTTGCCTAAAGGGGCAAGACCCCTTCAATGCAAATGGATATTCAAAGTCAAGAATGGCATAGAAGGACATGACGATGTCTACAAAGCTAGGCTAGTGGCAAAAGGATTTACCCAAGTACAAGGTCTCTATTATGATGAGACCTTCGCCCCCGTAGCCATGCTAAGATCCATACGGATTTTGTTAACGATTGCCGCATTTCATGATTATGAAATATGGCAAATGGATGTCAAAACCGCTTTTCTAAATGGGCATTTAGAAGAGGAGGTGTACATGATACAACCCGAAGGTTTTGTTGATTCTAAAAATCCTAACAAAGTGTGCAAGCTTAAGAGATCCATTTATGGTCTTAAGCAAGCATCTAGAAGTTGGAATCATCGATTCAATCATGTATAAAGAAAAATGGTTTTACTCAAAGTGTTGAGGAACCATGTTTATACATGAAATTTAGTGGGAGCAATGATGTGTTCCTAATCTTGTATGTCGATGACATACTACTCATCGGAAATGATATTCCAATGTTGTCTTCTGTTAAGAAGTGGTTAGGTAACCACTTCCAAATGAAAGATTTAGGAGAAGTACAACGCATATTAGGTATCCGGATCCATAGAGATAGATCCAAGAGGATATTGGCACTAAGTCAATAATCTTATGTTGATAAGATTCTTCGACGGTTCAGCATGGACAAATCTAAAAGGGGTTTGGTACCTATGGTAACTGGGACTATATTGAGCAAGACTCAATCTCCCTCCGAACCCCATGATGTTGAACGCATGAAGATGATCCCTTACGCTTCCGCTGTTGGATCAATCATGTACGCCATGATATGCACACGCCCTGATGTCTCGTATGCCTTGAGCATGACGAGTAGATATCAAGGAAATCCAGGTGTGAGTCACTGGATTGCCGTCAAGAACACCCTTAAGTACTTGAGAAGGACTAAGGATTCTATCTTAGTGTTTGGAGGAGACACCGAACTCCGTGTTAATGGATACACGGACTCAAGTTTTCAAACAGATAGAGATGACATGAAATCACAAGCTGGTTTCGTTTTCATGCTCAATGGTGGTGCCGTTAGCTGGAGAAGCTTCAAGGAAGCTGTGACCGCGGATTCAACAATGGAGGCTGAGTACATTGCGATCGAAGCGCCAAGGAAGTCTGTGTGGATCAGGCAATTCACGGAAGGTCTAAGAGTAGTACCTACCGCCAATGATCTCATCACTCTCTATTGTGATAATAGTGAGACAATCTTCCAAGCTAAGGAGCCAAAGTCTAGTAATAGATCTAGACATGTACTTAGAAAATATCATGTAATAAGAGATTTCATTGAGAGAAAGGAAATTGCGATTTGTAAGGTTGGGACGGATGACAACATAGCCGATCCGCTCACCAAGCCTTTATCACAGGCTAAGCATGATGGACATGTTGCGTCCATGGGACTTAAACGTGTACCAAGTTTTTGTTAAATTTTGAAATGAAATAAAAGTGTTGTTTTTGTTCATGTTCACAATCACATTTGTCTTTTATCTTTCTTTATACATTGTTACATCCAAACGGGTTGTGGAGACAATTGAACCCCGTTAAAGTGAACGCGGATTAACATTGTATTTGCCCATAGTCACTTGTATGAGGTGACGTCTCGAAGTGACTAGAGTGTGATGCGATTGATGGTAAGTTCAAATACCATAGAGTCATATGAGAATGACTAGTCGATCACATAGGCGGACTGTTAAGAACATTTTATCGGGCCTTATGACCGCTTATAGAGTTCTGGCAAATTTATATAGCTTGGTCGTGGCAAGAGCTGCTATAGTATTCTAATGAGTCGATTCTTTTGACTAAAGACTATTCACCTAAGATGGCACAGTTTCAGATTAACTTTGATTTGTGTTACTACGACCTTCGTAAATGGGGTCAAATGGGCATATTTTGGGTTATGATGACTGTGGCTAGTTGAAGGGAATGAGTGCGATATGAATTGTCCATCCCTAGTCAGGGTTATAACAATATCTCAGGGCCACTCGAGAAGTAATGAACTGGAAATGCGTGGCCACGCTCGGAAGGTATCTATGATAGATAAATCCGGTCAATCAGTTATTCTCCAGATCAAGGAAACCACTCTCGATATGATCACTTGCAAGTACGACCTGAAAGACACCTTGCATTGAGTGGGAGATAGTAATAGGACAAGAGAATTGGTGACGCACACTTTTCGAGGACAAGTGGGAGATTGTTGGAATATGTGTCCTCCGACAATAATGCGATCACGACTATTGATCATGATGATCACATGTTTAAATCTCATTATAAAGAATACAATTGGGAAGTAATATTGTTACTGTCAACTGGTCAACATATATCGGTAATGATTGGCTGATTAGAGTTTGACATTACTGTCGTGCGACGGTGGTGATCAGTTGATCCCCTAGGTCATACCTAAAGGATAATACTCTTAATTGATCATTTAATTAATCGTACAACGTTACGAGTTAATTAAAAATAATTGACGGACAATTTTGGAAGTAAATTTACGTATCTCATTATAATCTGATTAAATAATATACGGTCTAAGTAATCGAATTGTTTTATTACTTGGATGAAATTATTGTTTAAAGAAACAATTGAAATTGAATGAATAATTTATTATAAATACAAGATGTTGTAATTTATAATTGGTAAATTATTTTAGTACAAGTAATTGTGAATTACCAAGTCGATTTTGTATATGACGTATTTTTATTAATACGTTGATTTTTAATATGTTAAAAATACATAACAATTTTACATGTGACATGTGACATGTGACAAATTGACAAATTGATAAAGATAAAATGGAATCCATTTTATCCTCATATGGACCGAAATATTGGGTGTGATAAACAAATTCATATAATGTTAATTAAGTTAGTGGAAGATATAATTATTTTTCTACAACTAGGCATGCATACCTAGTGTCTCTTGTGGAAGAGCACCAAGCTCATGCATTGACCTTCCTCCACCCTCCTACCCGGTTTCCCCTTGAAAAGAACAAAGGGTCTTTTGCTTAAAAATTGATCATTCACTACATGCATGTGTGTGTGATTCATTTTTATTCATTCTATCATTCAAAAATTATTTTAGAGAGATAAAATAATTCTTCCTTCTTCATCCTCCTCTTGACCGAAATCCAAGAGGACCAAAAATATTTTTGGGTCTTTTATTTAAGTTAATATTATTCTAGTATTAATAATATTAATTTTTATTAAGGGTATATCTTGGGTATTATTCCTTGGGAGGGATACTATACTTGTATCCTCTTTGTTCATCCATTTAAGGAGAGCTCAAGAACAAGAGAGTAGGAGACTCTCTTGTGCCCTATTGATCCGAAAAACACAATGTAAGATGATGATTTCTTCTTTAAATTGTTTATTGTTTGCATGCATAAGATCACCATTTAATTTTATGACAAATTAACCTAAAACATATATGAATATGTTAGTTTTTAGATCTACTTTTCCTTCAGATGATATTAATGATGTTACTAACTTGGACAGTGGTGATGATGAAGACCAAGATGATGGGCTGGATAATGACATGAATTCAAAATTGAATGATGTAATATCCAATATTGGTGTAGGGGTAGGAAGTGCTGTTGCAAGGAAATTCAATGAAGAATTGAATCGTGATACACTTAATCAAGAAGCTGTTGAAAAAGAGTGTGAAAAAAATAAATGAGGAGACAAATGTGTTGACACAGCTTGATGAAGGTGTAATCAATGTTGGTTTAGGAGGGACCAACACTGTTGAGGAGGTTAACACAGATAAACCAAATGGGAGCATTGAAAAAGAGGTTCAGGAAGTAAATGAGGAGGCTGGAAAAAGGGATGAGGAGACAGCAAATGTTGAGAACTTAACAAATATTGAGAAGGGAATTGGAGAAGATGTTGAGAAAACTGTTAACAATGTACCAAATGGTGAGGAGCTGAATACTAAAAACCCAGGCAAAGAAGGCAGTGGAAAAAAGGATGGGGAGAAGAATGATGATAAAAGTGTGGGGACTCATATGAAGGAGGGTGTTCCAAATGTTCAGTTGGAAACAGCGGGAACAAGGAGCATCAATGACTATTTGTTGCACGCAGACAACATGAACAAAATACCTGAATCGACAGATATGGTACCTCATAATTTGGGGTGTACTATGGACTGTGGTTTGCCAGAGAAGGATGTTCAACTTGTCTCAGATTCCATGTTCAGACAAGACAATTTATTTGAAACTGTCTTTAAGCGTCGGAAAGAAGTCATGGATTATTGCTTCCTTACAGATCATGCGATTAAGAAAACGTAAGTTTATTTTTTCAATGTAAGACATTAATTAATCTACTACATAATAATAATTAAAAACTAATATGCTAATTTTTTTGGAAAATGTTACAGAGAGATTGTCTGTGACTTTGGTATTTACCATTCCATACCAAAGAGCGATATTGAGTCTTTGTTGCTTGACACTAAAATAGAAGCAGTGGTTATTGAGGCATGGGCAATATTGCTCAATCAGTTCCAAATGGCGCTGAAAGACAGCAACAAACCGACAAGGATTTTCTATGGCCTTGCCCACTCGGTATGGAAAACATAAACTTCATGTGTTCCTTGTGTTTTAAATTACGTTTTGTAAAAATGTGTCAATACGACTAATCAATTCTCTTATAAACAAACAGGGTGTTATGGAGAAAATATTACTTGTAGATGAAGAAGATGTTGATGAACTGACAAGACTTAAGGAAGACGTATGGAGGACATGGGATATGTGGTCAAATCAGTATAAACAGCCACTGAATTTGAATTCAGATATGGTAAGAATTTAAAAGTACTTTTAGTTCGAATCTTTGTTAAGTTAATTATGTGATATTGTCAGAAGTAAGTATTGATATTGTTTCTTAAATCAGGTAACTATTTTAGTTGTGGTATTGTATTATACATTCTGTGATATTGTCACTCATTACTTGTGATATTGTATGCTATGGTCTGTGAATGACAGTTGTTATTTTCTATATAATATTGAAGGAAATGTAGATCTATATACATACTAACATACTCAAATATGTTTAAATTAATTTGTCATAAAATTAAATACGGATTTTATGCATGCAAACAATGATAAAATAGAGGAGAAATCATGTCCTTACATTGGTGATTTCGGTTTTATGGGCACAAAAGAAATCTCCTTTTCTTTTGTTCTTGTGCTATCCTTAAATGGAAGAACCAAGATCCAAGTATAGGATCTCTCCTTAGGATTAAAACACAAAGCTTACCCTTAATATAATTAATATTACATGAACTAGTATAATATTAATTAGAAGAAAATTGAACCAAAATATTTATAAACACTTAAATATTTCGGTTTATAGAGAGAAGAAGAGGAGGATTTTTATTCTCTCTAGAAATTGTATTTTGGATGAGTGTTAGAATGAATAATACTACACAACACTTTGTATATTATTAGGTAAAAATTGAGAAAACCATGATGATTTTCTCTCTTCAAAAACCGGGTGGAAGGGGCTTTTTGGGTGAGCCAATGCATGCAAGTGTTGTTCTTTACAATACACAATAGGCTTGCATGGCTAAATAATAGGTAATCATTGTGTTGCCATTAACTTAATCAAACACAATTTTGCCTATTTCTTCCCCTAATTTTCGGCACACATGGATAACAAGTATTCCATTTTATTTTTGTCAATTGTCAATATGTCACATGTCACATGTCACATAAATTTGTTATGTATTTTTAACATATTAAAAATCAACGTATTATCAAAAATACGTCACATACAAAAATCGACTTAGTAATATCATAATTACTTGTACCAAAAATTTTACCAATTTATAAATCACAACAGATTGTATTTATAATAATTCATTCAAATTTAATTGTTACATTAAACAATTATTTCATCCGAGTAATGATACGATTCAATTACTCAGACCGTATATCATATAATCACATTTTAATTTGATACGTAAATTTTACTTCCAAAATCGTCCGTCAATTTTCAAATAATTTAATTAACTCGTAACGTTATACGATTAATTAAATAATCAATTAAGAGTGTTGCCCTATAGGTATGACCTAGGGGGTCAACTGATCACCACCGTCGCACGACAGTAATGTCAAACTCTAGTCAGCCAATCATTACCGATATATGTTGACCAGTTGACAGTAACAATATTACTTCCCAATTGTATTCTTTATAATGAGATTTAAACATGTGATCATCATGATCAATAGTCGTGATCGCATTATTGTCGGAGGACACATATTCCAACAATCTCCCACTTGTCCTCGAAAAGTGTGCGTCACCAATTCTCTTGTCCTATTACTATCTCCCACTCAATGCAAGGTGTCTTTCAGGTCGTACTTGCAAGTGATCATATCGAGAGTGGTTTCCTCGATCTGGAGAATAACTGATTGACCGGACTTATCTATCATAGATACTTTCCGAGCGTGGCCACGCATTTCCAGTTCATTACTCCTCGAGTGGCCCTGAGATATTGTTATAACCCTGACTAGGGATGGACAATTCCTATCGCACTCATTCCCTTCGACTAGCCACAGCCATCATAACCCAAAATATGCCCATTTGACCCCATTTACGAAGGTCGTAGTAACACAAATCAAAGTTAATCTGAAACTGTGCCATCTTAGGCGAATAGTCTTTAGTCAAAAGAATCGACTCATTTGAATACTATAGTAGCTCTCGCCACGACCAGGCTATATAAATTTGCCAGAACTCTATAAGCGGTCATTAGGCCCGACAAAATGTTCCTAACAGTCTGCCTATGTGATCGACTAGTCATCTCTCATGACTCTATGGCACTTGAACTTGCCATCAATCGCATCACACTCTAGTCACTTCGAGACGTCACCTCATATAAGTAACTATGGGCAAATACAATGTTAATCCATGTTCACTTTAACGGGGTTCAATTGTCTCCACAACCCGTTTGGATATAACAATGTACAAGGTGAGTTAATAATAACTCAAACGACAAATGTTGACATCACACTTGGGTAGTCAATATCATATTACAACCTTTGTGATGTATATCGTCAGTGTAAACACTTATTGATTGCAATAGAAGTTTAACATCCCATGTGTCCATGTGTTCAAACTTCTTACACTTGCAATCTCCTTTACATTCATGTTCTCTCTCATAACATGAATCTTACCAAGTACACATCAAGGTTCCCGACCTTGGTTTCGGTTCTTTAACTTGAAAGAACTTTCTTATCGACTATCACATAACGAACGAATTTGTGATGAATGACATAACTTGTACTGATCAAGTATTCCATCCACACACAATGCACTAGGTATATGTTTTGTAGAATCTTATAACAATTGACAAGATTATTAGCATAGCACTTCTCACAAGTCCAGCTTAACTAGGAAGGATTATTTCTGAATAACCTCTTATTCAACCAAGCATCTTTCCAAACTTCTCATTTCTCTTTCTAGGCTTGAAAGAATTTGGATTCTCATAAATCCTCATATGTGCTCGGATTTTCTTTAATATGTGCAACCTCTTGACACACAATGGAACATTCCGTCAAACACTGAAATCGCTCATCGGATTCTACTTGAGAATTCATGACGTTTCTATTATGGCTTACCATCCATCATCGTGCTCTTATGCATATGATTCATAATTGGACATGTACATGATAATTCTAATGGCGGAAACATTAGTTACTAATAATCATGAGATCAACCGTTCATAGGTTCAATGAACGACCATGACTGCTAATGGTAATTCCATTTTCATCTACATGAATAACCTTTGTGAATGTTGATACGATGTGTATCTCTTAATACTAATCCAACATCCCTTGATGTAATTGGATTCATCATAGTCCATTTTCATCCAGAATTGAAAACTCAAAAGCTTCCTTATGAAAGAAGGTATTAGCTCGTCATTCTTTAATGAGTGATGAGTTGTAAACATTCAAAGGATGATAGCTCCCACTAAATTCCATGTCTTCACATGAGAATTTCCTAACTCCCACTCAATTCTACACATATCGAAATTGACTTCTCAATCGAAATTTATCAAGAATTGAAATATAAATTGCATTGCCAAGTTATTAGGATAAAACCATATATGTTCCCATCATATCCTTTCAAAATACCTATTTTGAAGTGGTCTCATCTTAACCTTACGGAAAGAGATTTTAAATCTCCAACACACTCATGTCATAATGATGTGTAGTAATGTCATTATTCAAATACAAACAATATCTAGAATACATCCTTCGCAAATACCCTTTTGGAAGGAGGTTTAACCATTTCATAGTGAGGTTAAGCAATGACATTTGCGTGGTTAAAACTTTGGCCATTGAAGATATCGATATATCAATCTTTGCAACTCGATCATAACTAGTATGTTACTATGATTCATTTAGGCTCTTAAGTAAATCTCAAGGTTGAAACTATTGGTCAAATGTTTCATAAACTTAGTCAAAAACTTGTTAAGACTTTACATTAGTCATTTTTTCTTCCAAAACTTTCTTTTGGTCTCCTCGTGTAGTTATCTTGAGAATATACTCTTATGATTACTTCACTTGGTCTCTTTAGTCATATAGAACTAACATGAGACTACAGATCTCATCTATTCGGCATACTATGTAAATAGTTATACCTCATTCAAATCATTCTCTCTTGCGTAGATCTTCATTTACACAAGTACACAATTTTATCTTGCCTTGTGTGTTGTGTCCTCATTTTTCTCCCACTCTATCTTTAGAATAAATACACTATAGATTCAAAGATAGCATATGAGACACAAATTAATGATGTTGAAGTATAAGGAGAACTATCTCATAGATAGACTAATAGTTATTGATTTCATATGTGTACTTGGTGATTGACATTCCTTTAAGAGAGTTCATAGACTCAAAATCGCTTTATAAATGATCATACACAAGCCTTAAGCATGTGGACATATAATGAAACCCGTCATTATATTTGTCTATTAGATCACTTTAAGCGAAAGATCTTATGTTTCTAAGAGCAAGCATTTAAAGATGAATTTTAGAACATAACAGGATAAATGATAAAACGGGTGACTTGGGTTGCAAACCAAGTCACCATCATCCAAAATACAAACCATTATCCAAAATACCTTTCCTTGTCGAACACGGAAACTTAAAGTTCTAAAGATTCAAAACATAAATTAAAGTAAGACAATGAAAAGCAAAGCTCCATAAAAGCTATCCCTAGCTTCTTGATGGTTTCTCATGCTTGCTTTTCCTTTCCCTTGTCTTTGCTTGGTGGAGGCCCTATTTACAATAAAAAGGGAGATACATTATCACAACTTTGCATCATAATACCATAGTTGAATTAGAAACATAAAAGAAGGATAGTCATTTACCTACTGGAGTGATCTTTCCAGCTTTGATATCACCAAGGTATTTGGAACAATTTCTTTTCCAATGTCCCATGCCATTACAATAATGGCATTTATCAAGAGGACCCTTCTTGACTTTTGAGGTGCTAGCTTCATTAGGCTTAGCTTTGGTGAATGTGGGAGCTAGCTTCTTGCCCTTTCTCCCATTCTTCTTGAACTTCCCCTTACTCTTAGTGCTTATGTTAAGCACATCCTTGGGACGGTTCACATTTAACCCCATGTCCCTCTCGGCTTGCACAAGTAACTTGTGCAACTCCTCAAGAGACACATCCTTGTCTTGCATGTTGAAATTCACCCGGAATTGCACATATGCCTTGACTTTGGACAAGGAGTGTAGAATCCTATCTACGATGAGTTCTTTGGGGATTTCAACCTTTTGAATTTTCAAGGTCTCGACAAGCTCCATGAGTTTGAGCACATGAGGGCTAACCTTTTGGCCCTCTTTTGAAGTCGAGATCAAAGAATGCCGCGGCCGCCTCATATTGGACGATCCGCGGAGTTTGTGAAAACATGGTCACAAGTTTGAAGTAAATCTCATTAGCATTGCCCATTTTAAAGGCTCTCCTTTGGAGGTTCGCCTCCATCGCAAATATCAAGACATTTTTCATTGCGGCGGACTCCTTTTGGTAAGCCTCATATGCTTCCCTAATGGCCGCGGTGGACCTAGTGGAGGGTTCGGGTGGAGAGGCCTTGGTAAGGTAACGAAGCTTGTCGTCACCTTCGGCGGCTAATTTGAGTTGGGCATCCCAATCGGAGAAATTTGACCCATTCTTTTCAAGTTTACATCGATCCATAAAGGATCGGAGCCATGACGAACTAGCGAGAGGTGTGGCGTTAGGAGTTGGAGTTGGTGTTGCCATTTGTTATGAAAAAGAAGTGGTCTACAAAACAAAAATATAAGGAGTAAAACAATTGTCGTTTTAATAATACTCGTAAAAATGTATGATTTAAACAAGTTTTATGCATTTTTCTAGTGACCTCTACCCAACTAGATAAAATGATTCCAAGACCCAAATTCATATCGACTTAGGCACGGTAGGGCCGATTCATCCTTTATCAATATAACTCGGTGGATTAACGTTTAATCGATTCTACTTTTAGAACTCTTGGTTGATAATATTACATTAACAATTATCTTTAGCCCAAAACACATTCAATAAGGGCACGGTAGGGTCGATGCATCCCTTATCAAAAACTTTTGTTTAGTTCAATCCAAATTTCGAATAAATGTGTCCATGATCCAAATCCATATCAACTTGGGCACGGTAGGGCCGATTCATCCCTTATCAACACGAATTCGGTGGATTAACATTCATCACCCACTTCCCCTACGTAACAAGGTTTGTACCCCGGTAGGGCCGAGTGCACTCCCTCGCGAAATAGGTTTTCATGGTTTCTACTATTTGGTAAGGCTATGTCTCAATTTATTGTTTTAGCGAGAGGTCATGTCAATTTATTATCTATCACGTTTTAAGTGAACTAAAGCGGTGAACTACGATAATTTTAATTGACACGGTCGATAAACTCGATAAAAAGATGATGCATGTTTTAGTTATGGCGATTTAGCGATGCATGCGACATAAAATAAAATGCAAGCATAAAAATAAATAAACAAATCCTAGTATGGCCTTTCCTAGAATAGAAAAACTATTTAACTATTACAAATTCGGAAACCAACTCCATTGGTCCCTTGAACTTCGGTTGTGGCACGCATCTCGAGGTAACACCGTCTTTATGTATCGCCATTCTTGAAGAAATCCGTCTTTGGGAACTCCGGAATGAATAAAATTACATAATAAATTACATAGTTTCCTATTATACATTTGTAACTAAATAAAATAAATCTATTAAATTACAAAACGGTGATACGAGGTCACAATAAAATTACAACCGAATCGATATTCCCATACATTTCGGGAAATACCAATTAAAATCTAAGGCCATACTAAGTAAAATTACATAATTCAAAATTACATAAATTAAAATTATGACAATCATAAAGAAAATGCAGCATTATAATATGTATGAACATGCTCAATTTTATGCTAAATCGCCTTTAATTAGCCAATATCGTATATTACTCGGTTTTTACGGATTTGCGTGATTTCAACATTTTATAATCATAAAAATACATAAATTCATATTTATGCATAAGTTAATTACCCTAACCTCTTAGGACTCAAAATTTAGTCTTCACTAATAATTTGACCATAATTAACCCATATTTTATAAAATTGTTCATAAATGGACCAAAAATTACAAAAATAAGCTATAAACTTCAAATAAATCACAAAATTTCAAATATATTCAAAATTTGAAATTTAAACTCATGAACATTCTGGAAAAATTCCATGACACTCATAATGTTCAAAATCTTAGGTTAAAAATTTCGAAAATTTTCCGGAAAAACAATGTTGCGGTTTATCGATTTTTAATAAAATAATCATAAAAACATGGAAAAACTATATTCATTAACTTTTCAATTTTAGATCTGAAAAAGATAATAAAATGCAACATTAGACGTTTTTCCAAAGTCATAGATTATGTTTTATTAATTTTTCACTAATAATGTCACTATTTATGCTATTTTTCTTCAAAAATTCATAAATCATGCAAAAAGACTTCTTTATAGCCAATTATTTTACATACATCTTGTAAAATTGTATGTGACAACATATTAATTTTCTATGACCAGATTCGAAATTTAACTCATATTAACCTATTTTTTACTTAAATCCGATATTAATAATGAAAAATCCATTTTTCGAGCATAACAATTCCAAAAATTATGAAAATTTACAGGTTATCTCAAAATAATATATGTGACAACATATCCAAAAATCAACTGAAAATTCGAAGTATAGCTAATTTCAGACCGAAAATGACATTTTTACTCATAAAATCATATTTAAATGCCATTATTGTATAATATGAACAATAAAAATCCGTAAAATTAACCAAAATATCCTAAAACATTTTAGGACCAGAAATATTAACATGCATGGATTAATTTCGTGATATATCATAATAACACAAATTTTACAAGTTTTATATGTTATTCTTATAACTCGGAAAAACTTTTAACCGATTTGCATGCAAACAACCTGGCTCTGATACCAATTGAAGGAAATGTAGATCTATATACATACTAACATACTCAAATATGTTTAAATTAATTTGTCATAAAATTAAATACGGATTTTATGCATGCAAACAATGATAAAATAGAGGAGAAATCATGTCCTTACATTGGTGATTTCGGTTTTATGGGCACAAAAGAAATCTCCTTTTCTTTTGTTCTTGTGCTATCCTTAAATGGAAGAATCAAGATCCAAGTATAGGATCTCTCCTTAGGATTAATACCCAAAGCTTACCCTTAATATAATTAATATTACATGAACTAGTATAATATTAATTAGAAGAAAATTGAACCAAAATATTTATAAACACTTAAATATTTCGGTTTATAGAGAGAAGAAGAGGAGGATTTTTATTCTCTCTAGAAATTGTATTTTGGATGAGTGTTAGAATGAATAATACTACACAACACTTTGTATATTATTAGGTAAAAATTGAGAAAACCATGATGATTTTCTCTCTTCAAAAACCGGGTGGAAGGGGCTTTTTGGGTGAGCCAATGCATACAAGTGTTGTTCTTTACAATACACAATAGGCTTGCATGGCTAAATAATAGGTAAACATTGTGTTGCCATTAACTTAATCAAACACAATTTTGCCTATTTCTTCCCCTAATTTTCGGCACACATGGATAACAAGTAATCCATTTTATTTTTGTCAATTGTCAACATGTCACATGTCACATGTCACATAAATTTGTTATGTATTTTTAACATATTAAAAATCAACGTATTATCAAAAATACGTCACATACAAAAATCGACTTAGTAATATCATAATTACTTGTACCAAAAATTTTACCAATTTATAAATCACAACATATTGTATTTATAATAATTCATTCAAATTTAATTGTTACATTAAACAATTATTTCATCCGAGTAATGATACGATTCAATTACTCAGACCGTATATCATATAATCACATTTTAATTTGATACGTAAATTTTACTTCCAAAATCGTCCGTCAATTTTCAAATAATTTAATTAACTCGTAACGTTATACGATTAATTAAATAATCAATTAAGAGTGTTGCCCTATAGGTATGACCTAGGGGGTCAACTGATCACCACCGTCGCACGACAGTAATGTCAAACTCTAGTCAGCCAATCATTACCGATATATGTTGACCAGTTGACAGTAACAATATTACTTACCAATTGTATTCTTTATAATGAGATTTAAACATGTGATCATCATGATCAATAGTCATGATCGCATTATTGTCGGAGGACACATATTCCAACAAATATTTCTATAGGTGTTCATACCTTTGCTATATCAAGACCACTACATTTGCGTCTGTATTGACTCCAAGAGGGAAAAAAATGTTCTACTTGGACAACCGAGAATATGATGATTTCGAGGACGAGGAGCATGTACACCTTGCTTATTTAACTGTAAGTACTATATTTAAAAATAAGAACTAAGGATATAATACTTTTGTTAGCTAAGATTGAAATTTCATAGTTATTTATTATAAACATAAACAGGGGGCTGTTTACGGGCACTACCTCAACAGTAAAGGTTATGAAAGTGGGACGAAAGTACAGGACTATGTGCTGACAAATGTCGTCTTTGATTGGCAAACAAAAGAGTTGAACCTGGATTGTGGATTATTCATGATGTTCCACATGATGTTTTTTGTGGGTGAGGATTTTAAATGTGAACTGAATGATGAAAAGAAGAGGCAGTTGTATAGGGGGGAGATTGCAGCGACGCTTGTGTTGAGTGATTTAAATAAATGTAGGAGTGAGGTCCTGAGGAAAGTTACAAACCTTAATGCAATCAAAGGGACACTGTTACCAAAATTACTAGCAAAAAGGAAAGCAGCAAGCAAAAAAAAAAGAGGGAAATGTGGGAAAAAGAATGTTCAAACTCCTGTATCCAAAAAAACAGGTTATTTTTCTTCAACACTGACTTATTTTCATTATATATAATCATTACATATTCAAATAACAAAAATAAATATTTTTGTAGTTGTGGTAGAAGATGGTTCGCCAAAGTGGGTGGGAAGCAATAGGAGGGGGAAATCAGATGGCCTTGGGAGCATGTACAACTGTGGTGTGGCAGATTCTAAGGTGGAGGTCGTCTCAAGGTTTATGAAGGCTAACAAATCACTGTGTGCAAAGATGTTGACCATGAGGAAACAAGTGTTTGACTACTGCCTATTGGACGACCACAGTTTCCCATTAGAGTATGTTTCTGTGATACTGTTTCTTAAAGAGCGTGATATTGTTTTTACAGTAGTGTGATATTGTTTGCACTATTTTAATTTGGTGGTACTTTTCTTTTTTGTCAGAACTGCTATTTTTTGTGATACTTTTTCTTAAGGGGTGTGATATTGTTTTTAGAGAAGTGTGATATTGTTTGCACTATTTTAATTTGGTTTGTGTTAATGTTTGGAGCAGTGAGGTGGTTGCCAAATTCAGTAATGATCAATATCTTGTCAGAAACGATATATTGTCGTTGCTTCCAAATGAGCACGTCAGTAGCAATGTGATTGACTGTTGGTCCCTAATTCTGAACCAGATTGAGCACACAGAAAAATGTGAAACAAGTTTAATGTTTTTTTTGGATTCGACACATGGTAAGCTGTCCATTTAGTTTGATTAAATATAATAACTCTTTAAAACAAAAATAGGACTTTTAACATATATATTCAAAACAGGAAATAAAAACCGAAGGAACTGGAGACAGGGAATTGATTAAAGAAAAGATGTTCGAAGAATGGAACGAATTCATTAGAAGAAACACAGTTCCCTGTAACCTGGAAGCAGATCTGGTTTTTATTCCAATGGTATGGAAATAACATTATTTCTGTATTTGTATAAATTTCAAAAGCGAAACAGTGGAAGTGCTGGACAACATAGAGTACGTCGACTGGGAGCAAACACAAATACACAAAGTTGCAGATTTGGTGGTATGATTAATTGATAGTTCTTTAAATTATTTTCGTATATCAACATTGAAATAATGAATTTCAATGTTTGTAAAATTATCACTAATGGTTAAGTTTAATATTGTAGGCGGAGCACATGAGTGAGTACTTAGCAAAGAAGAACGTGGAAAGAGCAGATGATATAATTTGATGTTGTCAACATCAACTTCCCTTGGCAAAAGACAGAGATGAACAATACTGAGTCTGGAAACTTCTTAATGATGCACATGATTCGATATGAGGGTGTAATGTTCGAAGCCGACCTGAACCAAAAAGTGTATAGGCGATACTACTGGCTAGAAATGGCAGCAGCATTGCTTTTAGCTGACATAAATGAGAACAGAACACCTTTGATCGAAAAAGTAAAAGAATTTTCTGATGGGAAGGACGAAATCTGGAAGACATTGAAGCAAAAGAGGAAGAACAACGAAAAGGTGAAAGGGAAGCAGAAAGAGGAAGTACCAATGGCAGAAGGTCAAACAAAAGAGAACGCTGATGTTGTTGTGGAGGAGACAAATAAAGAATATGTTCCGGAAACAGCAAAGGAGGATTGTACTAGGAAACCGATTATTAACACAGAATTGCCAATTCTTCGGCAATCTCCTAGGAAAAGGTAAAAACCAAAGCATTTACAATTTTATATACAAAAAGGTAGAAAGTAATTAGTACAAAGGTGTCCAGAAATAATAACTGACTGTTAGTATTGATTTGCTTTACAGAGAAGCTGATTCCGGAAAAGATGGTGAAGATCGTAGGAACGAGCCCGCAATAACATACAAACGTGGTAGGATTAAGACCGTTGCAAATCCTAAGAACCGCGGTAGAGGTAGAGGAAGGAATTAGGACTACTATATTTGTTAGAACAAAGTTGTAATTAAACTAAATGGTATGTAATGTTAGTACAAGAAGGAATTTAACGGTAACTTTTTATAATGGTAAAGTAGTGATGGCTATTTTGGATCTCATATAACTCTTGCTAAAGTGTGATATTATTTCACGTTTGGTATGATATTGTGTAATAATTGCTGTGATATTGCTTCTCAATATCACACAGTTTACTAAATAATACCACACTGATTACTTAAAAATATCACTATGGATATGGATTTTTAAATCTCACGTTGATATTGTTTTTAGAATGTTGTGATATTGTTGTGTACACGGGTTGATATTGCTTCTCAGTATCACACAGTTTGTTAAACAATATCACACAGATTACTAAACAATATCACACTATGAATATGAAATTTTAAATCTTACGTTGATATTGTTTTTAGAATGTTGTGATATTGTTGTGTACACAGGTTGATATTGTGTTAGAAAACTGCAGAAGCATATTATGAACTGCCATATTTTTGATTGATGTTTGTGATATTGTTTAAATATAAACTCGAACTACTGTATTTTGACAACACACAAAACACAAGATGTGAAAATCTTAAAGCAAGAGGCATATAAAGTAGTTCTGATGTAGTGATACTGTTTAGAGTTAGATGTGAAATATATAAATATAAGGTGTGATATTGTTTCTCAGTATCACAAAATACAAAAACAAGACAACTGAGACAAATAAAATAATCAAATATTCTCCGAGTACGAGTATTTTCTATATAAAATAAAGTATAATCTATACTTTAATGAAGGTTGTGGTGTATATTAATATACTAGTCATAAAGTATGTCGTCTATTTGCTGCTGCTATAATTAATGAGCGTCATCAACAAAAACTCCTTCGACCGATCAACCATCATCGGCATCATCCTCATCTGAACTGCCTTGAAAAATACAAAAAAGGTGAAACAGTGATATTATTTTATATAAGGAGTGATATTATTTCAAATGAAGTGTGATATTGTTTCTATCTCGGAACAATTACAAACAATATCACATTTTGTTATCCTCAAACAGTGATACTGTGTAGTATAAAATGTGATATTATTTCTAATAAGGTGTAGTATTGTTTCTAAAATTACCAGGAAAATATAAAAGAAAGTTGAGACAGATGTGTTGACACATTCTGTTATCCTCAAATAATATCACATTCTGTTATCGTCAAATAGTGATACTGTTTAGTATAAGATGTGATATTATTTAAAATAACATGTGATAATGTTTCTGACTCGTGACCATACAGCATATATAAAAAGTTTCATACATAGACTTTTCATGGTGAACATACCTTATTGTCAGCATCAGGTACAAAAGCATTAGGACAGTTACGTTTATCATGGTGAGACATTTGTTTGCAATTACGGCAAAGCCTTTTAGGCTTCTCCGCTTTAGCTATGTATTGTTGCTTTTTGGAGATCATTCTCTTCCCGCTACCCTTGTTCTTTCCTTGACGAGGTGGTAGAATCCTCACCTCAGTTGAGGAACTGCACCCAAGAAGCATCTCCAACTCCTGCTCTTTGGTCATTGACTCTGATTGCGGATTGAGTTTCACCCTAAATTGTTTAAGTGTGTCAACAAGATCAGTGATATCCTTCGTAGACACATTCTTGAGCACACTGATGGTCGCGTAGAACTTTGACCATAACTTGCACATTTCCATCTTTCTTAAATCAGTGGCATCAAAATCCTCAATTAACTCACCATGTGGACCATAAAGAGGGATCTTGTGTGCATTCTTGGTCCACCGCATAATAATGTATTTATGGGGCAAAGTGTGTACTTGTTTTCCAGAGTAAACCCAGATAATGTGTCTACAAATAATACCCTTCCTGTTGAACAACTTGCAAGAACATTCAGCGTCATTGGTTAGAGAATTGTAGACAACTTAGTCGGTCTTCTCGCGTTACGCGGCAAAGAAAGAATACCAATTAACTCTATACCGTTTGCAGGTGGTGTGAAGCCACCAACACTAAGGGAACAAATAGAAGCAGAAGCTTCTACTTGAAAATCTGCGAAAGCAGAATTTGTATAAACCTTGGAAGCATGAACTTCCAACTTAAGAGAAGTTGCTAATTGTGAAAGAGTACAATCATCGTCTCTATCAAGTTGTTTTTGAGTATGGCGCTGTACATCAATGGCGCTTTGAAACCGCATCAAGAATTCAACAAGTGTACCATGTGCATTTTCAAAACGCTTGAAAAATTATTCTGACTCTCAGAACGTTGAGTTGTTCGTAATAGACAACCCATAGGAACATCACGAAAATAAGTTGGGATCTATTTTCTCCTTTTTCTAAACATGGTTGACAACCAGGAATTACCTTCAAGATTATGCTCATTGACCAACTGACAGCACTTTTCTTCAAATTCAAGAGGTTCTAACTCAGCATCCCAAACAATAGCATTCAAACGGCTGACAAAATCAGTCTCTTTCGATATTGCAGGCCCAACCTTATCGGTAAGCTTTTGCATGATATGCCACATGCAATATCTACGCCTAACATGTTTGAAGACAGCACGCAAACCCAGCTTTATTCCAGCACACTGATCAGTTATTATACAGTGTGACTCTCGCTGTCCCATAGCATCAATGAACTTTTCAAAGACCCACTTGAACGAATCTTCATCCTCATGAAATAGCAAGGCAGAAGCAAAAGTAACTAAACTTTTGTGGTGCTCTACGCCAGTAAAAGGAGTAAAAAGCATACAATACTTATTCGTACTGTAAGTTGGATCATAAGTGATTTAATCACCAAACAAAGCATAGTTTCTACGAGACTCTGCATCACACCAAAACGCACGAACCAAACATTTCCCAGAATCCACCTCATAAGCAAAGTAAAAACCTTTAGTGGTATCACGTTTATCCTCAAAATAGTTAACAAACAGTTGAGCATCCCGGTCTCCTATGAAATATTTGATATCCCTTCCAAAATTCTTAAAATCAACCAGTTGAGCTCCAACATTCTCATAGCCATCTACATATTCCTCGACATTTCTAAATGCTCTTATTGGGCCTTGATTAACCCTTGAATGATCAATAATTGTCTTTATGGTAAAGATGGAGGTGCCTGTGTTTTTTTTGAAATTGTTGAATTCTAAGTGAACAAAGACGGTGATTATGCCACTCACGAAACTGAAAAACAACATAACCATCCCCATTATAGCGAAACTCAATCATAGTAATACAACCAATCCTATTTAATTTAGTGTTCCTAATATCAAATGGCCTGGGAGTTTCCTGCTCCTTTCCACTATCTAAAACAGTAGCCTTCCTCTTACGATCTCTAAAACCTTCACGGTTGCAAACAACAAATTTATACTTCACATCACCAGAAACATACCTTTTTTGGGAAGACTTCCTAGGTTCAAAACCACATGCTTCTGCATACACATCATAAAAACTAATAGCTTCTTCCAACGTCCCAAACAACTGGCCAATATGAGGTTTAAACTCAGCTGCAACATTCCTTATCCACAATTCACTACCACCAGGTGTGGAGTCCAAAAGTAGTTGATGCACACAAGAAGGAACAGAATGTTGTTCAACATATGGAGTAGAGCTAGATGCATTAGGTGGTTCAATGAGAACAATAGAAGTAATGGAAGATTCAACCATATCATTACTATCTTTAGAGATAATGGCAGAGACATGAATATCATTACAGGAAGAAGAAGTTACATTACTTGTAGGATCTGGCAAGAAAAGTACAATGTAAAATAACAAGAAAAAGTCTTAAAGATATGGACGAAATCAATATCACACAAGTGGCTGAACAATATCACATATTCAGGAAAACAATATCACGTTATTTGGGGAAAATATCACACATGAAGTTGGAAAACAATATCACAAAGGAATGTTGCAGGAACAATATCACACAAGTGGCTGAACAATATCATATATCCAGGAAAACAATATCACGTATTCTGGAACAATATCACACATGAAGTTGAAAAACAATATCACAAAGGTAAATATACAATGGTACATATCAACACAAACAATATCACCCGTTGTAGAAAACAATATCACATATTGAGCAAAACAAAAAACACTTGCTGTAAGGTACAAAATAAGAACGTAAATGAACAGAAAATATTTATAGGTACAAAAATTATACGAACAGAAATAAAGACGACTAGTAATAGAGAATATTTACCAAAAGTATAAAGAACATGTGATTTAAAGCTAAAAGTACAAAATAAAGAGAGAATAAAGCTGAAATTAAGAAGAATAACATACCAGACATCGCAATGATGATTGAATACGCAGAGATTTGACCAGGAAAACCTGGAAATCAAACAAAAACGTACCGAATTTTAGGAAACACAAAATTAAATTGAAAATAACAAATTAAGCAAGATGAAATTCAAGCATAGAAACAAAAGAAGAACAAACAGAGTAAGAGGTCAACGAATTCAAACATAGGGATTTAAAAACGCCAATTACGTGCACGAGCAAACGAACTAATTGGAATAATATGATAATTGTGAAGAATAAGCGAAAAACCTGGAAATAAAACAAAAACGTCATCAATTTTAGGAAACACAAAATTAAATTGAAAATAACAACTAACGCAAGATGAAATTCAAAGTATAGAAACGAAAGAAGAACAAACAGTAGTAAGATGACAACGAATTCAAACTTAGGGATTAAAAACGCCAATTACGTACACGAGCAAACGAACTAATTGGAATAATATGATAATTGTGAAGAATGAGGAGGAAAACCGAGATCACGCCTAAATTCTAGGGTTTTCCAAATTAAACAATGGAAGAACAAGCTACGGTAGAGAGAGAGAAGTTAGAGGAGAAGAAGAAAAAGGAGGAAATAACGATTTTGGGTGGGAAAAGCGGTTTATATAGGCACGCGTTAAATTACAAATTTGCCCTTGCTTGTTTTCACCCTAAATACCTATCATAATATTAATCCTCAATCCTCGAATATAAGTAATACTCACATGATCCCATTCCTATATATATATATATATATATATATATATATATATATATATATATATATATATATATATATATATATATATATATATATATATATATATATATATATAGGCGGGATCTCGTGAGTTGGGTTCTTATGGTGAGTTGTGAGTTTGAAAAATCTCAGCCATTAGATCTGAACAAATAAACCGCTGAGATTGCATCTAAATATCCACTAGTAATAAAAAAAAAAAAAACAAATCTAACTCTGCTCTTCCAAACTTTTGCTCCCGTCATTTTCTCTCTCCTTTCATCTCCATTTTCCTACCTCAAATTAAAATTCGTAACTTTTTAATGATATTCCGGTCGTTTCGACTATCCATTGATTATTTAATGAGACATTTGATTAAATTTGTGTTCTTTAATGGTGTTCGTGTTGTTGCGACTTTGATCGGAGTAATCTTGCTGTCGTTTTGATTGTTTTATGAGGCATTTGATTCAATTTGTGTTCTTTGATGTTATTCATGTCGTTTCGACTTTAATCGGAATAATCTTGCTAGCATTTTTGTTATTTTTGACATTGATCCAAGTAATGATTAAACGAATTTTATGTTATTTGAAGCATTGTTCTATCAAAATAATTTGAGTTCAGAGAAAATTCAATTGATTAAATTTTAATTCATTGATGAATGATGCTTTCGTTTTCACTTTGATCGGATTATGCTGTCAATTTATAAATTCGTTTGATTTGCAGCATTGTTCTCTCGAAATGATTAGTTCAGAGAACATTCTTTGACTATGTTGCTGACTGTTTTCACTTTGATCGGAGTATTTTTGCTGTCAATACTCAATTTGATTCGATAATAAAGATATTCGATTGATTAAATTTGCGGCTCTTTGATGATGTTGATGTGGTTTTAGACTGATCAGAGTAATTTGAAGCATTGTTTTGCGGAAAGGATGATATTTTTTTGAAAACTTAGCTATATTTCCCGTGTTTCTGTAGTTATCATCGCGGAAGTTTGTTGTTAGACTTCCTTGTACACTAGCTTTATTCTTTTTTCGGTGTTAGTTAATCAATCATGAAGATCGCTTCTCATCCTCACTATCCTCATCTTCTTCGCACTTATATTGACTGTCATAAGGTTATTTAATCTCTTAATATTCTTTTATAGAGTTAGATTCATTTACATTTGGTTGTCAGATCAACAATGGCATTCACCTCACCGCTAAAGGAGGAGCAACAGTGTCTGTAGCCCATGAACAGGGACTAGTTAAACTGCAATGATGCTGTTAGTAAGATATTTTTTCGCTTGTTTTGTGTTGATTTGTTGTCTATTTTGTAGGTAATGCTTGCATGAGATGACTTAATTGTAGGATATGAACAAAATTAAGAAATGATGCTGGTTAGTAAGATATAATTTTGCTACTTTAGTGGTGAATTGTTGTGAAATTTGTAACTAGTCGTTGATGAAACAACTTGATTGTATGATACTTAAGCCTCGTTGAACTGTAGTAATGTGGTTAGTAAAATATCTTTTCATTACTCTTCTTGTGATTTGTTGTGAAATTTGTAGTGTTGCATGAGACGAGTTGATTGTATAAATTGAACAAATTAAGCCTCGTTAAACTGTAATTGTGGTGTTGTAAGATTTCTTATCGCTCCTTTTATTTTGATTTGTAGCTAATCTTGCACGAGACGAGATAGCACTCATAGAAGTATTAATCCTCGTTGAACTTTGATGCTGCTTTTTTTTTGTTTTTAATTTAAATATAGATAACTTTTGCGGGAATCTTCGCCCTTCTTTGTTCTGTACTTTTGTGACATTTCTAATTGTGGACAGCTTGAAGTTTGTAGCTTGTCTGATGAGACGACTTAATTGTGTGAGAGGAACACAATTAAGCCTTTTTAGTCCCACTAATGCCGTTTTGTTTATGTAGATGTGAACTTCTAGAAATTCTTGTAGCTTTACCATGAGTATTTCTTTGCCTTCTGTCAGTCCTTTTTGGCCTCTTTTTTTTTCCGTTCATTTTTTTTGGTTAAAAAAAGTTGAAGTCAAACAAATGTCATTCACTTGACTTTTCAAAATGTATTAATAAAATCATTTCTTGATTTACAACCCAATTAAAAAAAATAGCCGGATTGAAAAAGGCAATACTTGAAGCAATAAAGTTTTTAGCACCAATCTTTACGATGAGATCGTATACAAATGGAATTATCGGCTGAGATACTACCAAAACAAATAGTAATAGAGTAGTAGATGGTAGAGTTATAGATCACAGACGGATAACACCACAATAACACTACAATAACAGCACAATAACACGGGAAAAAAAAAAGTAAAAAAAGAATCAAAATAGTAAAAAAATCAAAGTGACACCGGAATAACATCACAATAACACCAGAATAACAATACCACCAGAATAACAGCACAATAACACGGGGAAAAAAAATAAAAAAAATATGAAAGTAGTAAAAAAATCAAAGTGACACCGGAATAACATCGCAATAACAACAGAATAATAGTAGAATAACATCACAATAACACGTGGTAAAAAAAAGAAAAAAAATCAAAGTCGTAAAAAAAAATCAAAGTGACACCGGAATAACATCACAATAACAGCAGAATAACAGTACAATAACACGTGGTAAAAAAAAGAAAAAAAATCAGTCGTAAAAAAAATCAAAGTGGCACCGGAATAACATCACAATAACACCAGAATAACAGCACAATAACATGCGGTAAAAAAAAAGTAAAAAAAAAAATCAAAGTAGTACGAAAAATCAAAGTAGTAAAAAAGTCAAAGTGACACCGGAATAACATCACAATAACAGCAGAATAACAGTAGAATAACAGCACAATAACACGTGGTAAAAAAAAGGAAAAAAAAAATCAAAGTCATAAAAAAATCAAAGTAACAGCAAAATAACACCACAATAACAGCGGAATAACAATAACAGCACAATAACACGTGGTAAAAAAAAAGAGAAAAAAATCAAAGTCGTAAAAAAAAATCAAAGTAACAGCAGAATAACATCACAATAACAGCGGAATAACAATAACAGCACAATAACATGTGGTAAAAAAAAAGAGAAAAAAAAATCAAAGTCGTAAAAAAATCAAAGTAAAAAAAAAGCACAATAACAGCATAATAACACGAGGTAAAAAAATAAGAGGAAAAAAAATTCAAGTAAAAAAAATCTGGTACAAAAAGAAAAAAAAAAGTAACATAATGAGAAAATTAGAGAAAAACATAAGAGAAATAAAAATCAAAGTTGTAAAAAAAAGCTTAATAACACGAGGTAAAAAAATGAGATAAAAAAATTAATGTAAAAAAAAAAAGTTGCACTAGAAAAAAGAGAAAATATGTAAATAAACAATGATTTTATATGACAAGTAAGATTAGATCTTGACCACCCATCTCTAATATAATCTAGTGGCTGAGATTCCCTCAGCTCACAACTCACCATAAGAACCAAAATCACCAAATCCAAACTCTCTCTCTCTCTCTCTCTCTCTCTCTCTCTCTCTCTAAATATATATATATATATATATATAGAGTCGGGATCCGGTGAGAACTCCTAAATATTTGAGGATTGAATAACGAATAAAGTATCACACCATATACAAAACAATATTGCGAGGAAAATTGACAAACAAAACCACCTAAAACTCAAAAAATCAATCGTCAGTTTCTCTCTCTAATAATTTTACCAAAATCAATCAAACATCTCAAACGAAAACTATCACAAAATCCTCTCTAAAATCTCGCCGAAAATCCGCAAAAACTTAAAATTCAAAGACGATTTCAACTGCATTTCAACATTCTAGATATATTCGTTCATTAGATTGAATCATCTCACCAGAATTCTCTCCAAAATCGTTGAGGTACATTTATTTCTCATCTTTATCCATTTCTGCGGTTTTTTTCAACTTTTGTAGCATTAAATTGATTATACATTTTGATTTTGTTCGAAATTATTGTATGTATGTTGAATTAGATGAATTTAATAGGATTAAATCAACAAAATCGAACTAATTAACGAGTTATTTAGGGTTCTTTCGTGTTCTTGCTGTAAATTTCTAAATATCTTACTTATAAATGATTTTAAACGTTTTTCGTTCATAATATCGACACATTGAATCAATTACTATCATCAATTGAAGTTTTAGTTGTTTATAAGATGTCTTTTTATTTTGAATCGCTAAAATTAGGGTTTAATATTGATCGATTGTGAAAATTAGGGTTCAACTTTGTTTAATTGTGAAAATTAGGGTTTCATATTGTTTTAATCGCGAAAGTTAGGGTTTAACATTGTTTAATTGTGCAAAATTACAGTTTCATATGATAGAATTGAAGTAATCGTTTGTGTTCAGTAAAATGAATAATGTCGAATTACATGTTGGCTATGATAACGGAAAACGTGTGATACTGTTGTTTGTATGATGTGATACTGAATGTGAATATTCGTGGTACTCTATTTTCATACATTTTGGCAGGTTGACTACTACATAATTAAGTTGTAAAATGTCATCAAGGCACTAAAATGCTATAGTATGGTGTTTTCGCTGTAAAATTGATGGGAGTGTCGTTGGGGCTCTCAATCAAACACAATTTATAATACTCAACAAACAACTAGTTAGCGGTAAGTCGAGGTCGATCCATGGGACGGTGTGCTTTGGGTTCTAAGTCTATCTATCTCAATTTATGCTAGTGTCACGATTTGTTTGGGTTTGTAGTTGTGTCTAGACTAATGCAAACAATAAGGTAAAACAAGCAATAAAAGAAGGATGTAAACAATTGATTAAGAGTGCTAGGATATCATGGGGTCATGGGGGAATCATGGTGTTGATCATACAAACATGTTTACAAGGTTGCAAGCAATTAATGTTGTGGAGGAACCGAGTTGGGTTATATCTTACGGTTCTTAGGAAGAGTTGGGTCCCGGAGCCGAATCGATTAGATTGTACAACACCTACAAGTCGACTTACTTTCCTCCTAATCAACTTCTATGCATGGTCTAACAAGACTCGAGTTGGTTTATATCTTACAAGTCAAGTTGAGTAGATAAGAGATGGTTGTAAATGCAAGGATTCATAGGCTTGGCATTTCATCAAACATAACATGTGCATAAAGTTGACATCACAACAAGCAAGCAATTTAATCATGTGAACATATTAGATTAAGCATGAATCAATCCCATGTTGGTTTCCCCTAATTACCCACTAATCCTAGCAAGAGACTACTCACTCATTATCATGGGAAACATGTCATTAATGGTGTCAATCATCACAACAAGTATAAACATGATAATAGAATGAAGAAATGAACAATAAAGATTAAAGAGTAAAGGAATTATACCAACTTAAGATGATCCAAATAATAATGCAAGAATAATAGAAGAAACTTGATTGATTGATGGAAGGTTGTCAATCTCCCAATAATAACCCAATAATCTTCAATTACCCAATAATAAACTTGAATAATAAACTTGAACAATAATTAAAGAGAGATTAATGTGTAATTTGTGGAAAGATTAAAGAGTAATCTATTCTAATCTACTCCTAATCTAATCTAAAGAAGGATTTTCTACTCTAAAACAACATTCAACTTCCTAATGAAAAAAAACCTCTCCTTTTGATTATTACAAATGGGTTATTTATAGTGGAAATTAGGGAGGATGCATTAGGGTTAACTAAGGGCTAAACTAGTAATTACACTTTTTAAGTTGAGCAAGGAGCCTCCGGGATTGTCCGAGAGAAGGGCTTCTTCATTTCGTGGCTTGAAGAACGAAACCGTCTTTGTCTTTGTGATCCGTGCGGCCGGGAGTCGGGACGGCCGGATTCTGTAAGTGGATCCGAGCGGATTCGGGGGAATCCGGCGGATTCAAGCGGGCAATCCGAGCGGATTGGAGAGCGGGACGCCGGATTGTGGTGATGAGACGGACGGATTTCGACAATCCGTTCGGATTGTTCTTCAAAGAGTGGTTCTTCTTCGTTTCTTCCCTTTTTGCTCATTTCCATTTTATTCTTTCGAGATTGGTCTTTAGTCCTTGCTTCCTCTTCATACTAGTCCATCTATTATCGTCAAGTAGCTTCCAAATGTGCACGAAAGACGGGAATTTCCGCCTCATTTATCTCCTTTTCTACAAAACATATGAAATGCGATAGAAAAGCAAATAGGAAGGTTTTGACGGATAAAATGGCCATAGAATGATATAATAGTATGCAAAATAGGCTCAATTAGGGGACTAAATGTGCGCTAATTATGGTCACATCAAATATCCCCAAACCGAACCTTTACTCGTCCCGAGTAAAGAGGTGACAAAAACTAGACCTTTATTTAGACTAACCTAATAACATAGCCGATATGAGACAATTAGCGGGTCTCACTCCGCCCCTTCAACTCACAACAAGACAACCATGAGGTAGGATGCCTTCTTGCAAGGCAAGGTGGGGCTTGCCAAAATGGCGACACATCCAAACATTAAAGCACACAAAATCAAGTAATGGATGCATCTACAAAAGAATAGCCACTTTCCTCATCTAAGTGGCGGAAATTATCTACAAGGGAAGCAATTCAAGGGTACACACTCCTTCATAGATGCAATTTGTTCAAACTACTAAGCCTAGAAGGATACCAATAAATCACCTCCAAAAGGTGTCAAGCTAGGGTACCTTTGTCCTCAATCGTTAAATGCTTTTGTCAAGAGTAGGCTCCCTGTGGTGTTAGAAACACTGGAGGATCGCGGAATTCCCCCTCTTGCCTAGACAAGAAGAAGGGTCGTCCCCTCTCTACCATGCACAAAAATGGATACGATGGATAAAGGGATCGATAGATATTTGAGTTTCATTTTGGGAGTTGCTTTCATTGTTGTTTTCCCCCCAATTTCTTGTGGCATATAACATTTGAGAACACTTTCTTTTTGCCATTTCTTTTTGATTTTTGGCATTTCAATACTTGACAACTTTTTGCATTTCTTTTTGAACATTTTCAAAGTCACCCCAATTAGTAACGAGGGTGCCTTGTATTTGAAGCTTAGGAGTCTATTTTTGCTCCTCTTTTCTTTTGATGCATTTTTGCAAACTTTCTTTCACTTTTCATTTCTTTGAACTCAAATCAATTTCTTTTTTTTTTTTTTTGTGCCCATTCCCTTTGATGACAAAAATGTATGGTAGAATATGGATGAATGATAGAAGTATGCATGGTTTCAAGGGTCACCTTGGAATAAACGGTAGCCAAGGAGTTATCACACCACAAGGTACTCTTGACTAGGCCTTAATCCATGGGTCAAAGGATACTAGCATGACACATCCTAGGGTGTTTTACAAGTATTCTACAAGCAAAGTCTTAAGAATAAAAAGCATCTACTAGGGCCTATATACACTTGTCAAGTTTCCCAAATAGACGGTTTCACAAAATTTTTCTAACATGCAACTACATGCCATGATGCAACTAACATATAAACATCCTAATGCAAATGATTCTACCAACTAATATGTCATGTAAACTAAATGTAAGTCCTAAGTTCACATTGTTTTTACCGCATCAATCAAAATAAAGCCACATAGTCATTAACATAAAGAGGAAAAAGGAGATTGGAAAGATCATACCATGCGGTCTTCAATATCCTCATGTCTCGGATGTGGCGTAGTCGATCAATGTGAAAAAGGATGGACAAACACAATATATACAAAACAATATATACAGAGGAAATGAACATGTTTTTGGAATTTTTCAATTTTTCAAATTTTTATGGTTTTTGTTTTTATGAAATTAAAAGACATATTTTTGTGATTTTTCAAAAATTTTCAATTTTTATGCATTTTTGGAATATAAATTCCTATCCCCCACTTTATTTTGGACATTGTCCTCAATGTACATGTAGGAGTAGGAATGAAAAAGAAATACATGTTTTTGGATTTTTGATTTTTTTGAAATAAAGTACAAATGCAATGATATGGTATGAATGAATGCATGCTCTAACTAAATGCAATTCTATATGAGATATATAACAAATGAATGCAATCTAAATTATACTAGATGATGCATGATTTAAACTATGGTCACTTATGATCAAACCTCCCCAAACCGATTTAAACACTATTTCTAGTGTAGAAAAGAATAGGATTGGTCATTAGTGATTATGCATGAATTCTAGTCTATATGCAACTATCTACATGAATCATGTGAGATATATTACAATGCAAACTATACTATATGAACTAACTAATGCAATATGAAATATAATACAAATGCAAGCTAAATGCTATACTAAATGCAAAAGTAAATGTAAAAGAGAGAGGGGGAGATGGATATCATACAAGTGGAAGTGGTGAAGTAGGCCTCTTTCACTCGTCATCCTCATCATAGTCATAGCCATAACCATGAGAGCTCCCGGCTTGGTCATGTCCGGGTGCTTGGCCCCAATATCCTCCTTGGTCAAAAGCTCCTTCTTGACCCGAGTACCCTCCACCTTGGCTAGAATGCCCTCCATCGCCGCGACTCCTAGTTTGGTCCCCATAATTTGGGAACAAGAGCTCCGGTTGTGCCCAAGAGGGCAAAGGACCGTTAGGGTCAACATACCCTTGCTGAGCCATGGTATAGTATTGGGGGTAGAGGGCTAGGTAGTTGTCTTCCCTCCCTTTATGCACCCCAAGGTCCACTCTATTCATGAGTGCCATCAAATCATTAATACCCGGGGTGTTGGGGATTGCCGGTTGGAAAGGGGTATGCGGAATAGGGAAAGGTGGGATAGGGACGTAGGAAGGTGGGCGCATTTGTATGCCCGGCCCTCCACGGGGTGGTTGACGGTGCGGCTCTTCCCTTTGAGGGGGATTGTCAAGAATTTGGATATCAAGGAGGTAGCTTGGTGGAGGAGAGTATGGACTCAACCGTGGTTCGATGCCCGGTATCTTCCATCCTTCAAGGATCATCGAAGTGCAACCCTTGGTGTACCATTCCACACTCTCATCTTGAGTGTAGCTGCACCATCGGTGACTATGGAAGATGGTGTGCTCATCAATCAAAGTCCTCCCTTCGAGAGGAATATAGGTTCCCCGGGCATTGAATCCGGGGCAAAGGTGTTTGGCTATCATTGTAATTAGACCTCCCATCACGAAGGTTTTAAGTTGAGAAGTCCCTTGAGCAAAGTCATTGAACCTATTGAGTATCTCAAGCGGCGTATTGAAGTTATAACGCCTCACCGCTCGAACATTCAAATGAGACTCAAGAAAAGTTAAGTCGATGAGAGTACACCGATCTTGCTCGTACCTCCCATTGATACACCCGGCTACAAAGCGTTCGGTGAATCGGATTACCGGATGTTGAATAGCAAAAGTATAGCAACGCTTTATATGGGTAAAGTTCCTTCCGGAGATAGCTTTCCAAAGAAAATCCACACTAAAATTATCGGGCTTGTCGGTATAGGCGGTGGGTATTTGAAGACCGAAAACATAGGCAAATTCTTCAAGAGAAAGAACATGGTCTCGGTTACATAACCTAAACTCCATGCCTAAATTGTTGCGGGCATCCGCCACAATGCGAAGGCTACTCAAGAATTCAAGGGTGAGACTAAGGTAAGTCTCTTCATGAGCATGGAAAAGGTCCCCAATGCCAAGGCCATTGAAGAACGCCTCGGTAGGGTACCTTATCTTAAGGATTTCCAACACCCTAGTGTCAACAAATTGAGTAGGTTCGTATTTCTTACCTAGAAGCTCGATGAAATTTTCGCGTTGGTCGTCGGATGTGAAGATCACTTCTTGGAAGTTGTTGAGTTGTTCAATACCTCCCCTCATTATCACATTTCGTGGTGTTGAAGAGGATGACCCCTTGCGCTTCTTTCCGATCGAATCAAACAATTTCTTGGCCTTTCCCTTGGAACTCATGTTGGTGATGGGGGTGATGTGGGTGTTTTTGAAGATATGAAGGGGATTTTGAGGATTGAAGAGAGTGTTAGGGTTTTGATAGGATGAGGAAATGAGGGAGAAAGGGGGTGTTTATATAGAAAAAGAAGGGAATCCGAACGGATAGGGTTGGACTTGACCCGATTTTTCTCGCATGAACAGTGCAATCCGAGCGGATCGCAGACGGGACGGACGGATTCTGGATGGGCAAGACGGGCGGATTCCTTCTAATCCGTACGGATTATAGAACAAGAAATCTGTTGGTTGAGAAGCGAGGGCGAGACGGCCGGATTGTGTAGAAGACGGACGTCTTGATCGAGACGGACGGATTCCTTTTAATCCGCACGGATTTTGGCGTAGATTGAAATCTTGCTGTTGGACGCCATACGGACGGGCGTCCGTGGAGAAGACGGACGGATTTGGTTGGACGGGCGGATTTCTTTGAATCCGCTCGGATTCTTCCTCGATTTCAGCTTTTTCTTTTCCGCGGGCCCTGGACGGGCGGAATTGCTTGATCCGAGCGTCTCTGCTTCTTTCTCCTCCTTCTTCTTCTTTCGTGGAATGGTAGACCCCTTTTCACCGATTTTCTCTTTTTCCCTATCCTTTTAAAATTTGCTCATAAATCATGTAAGATGACTCTCTCTCTCTTCCCTCTCATGCAAGAAATTAAATGCAAAAATATGTACAATATTATACAAAAGGCTTCAAGAAATATCTTACAAATGGTGGTTTGAGGTAGGACTCCACCAAACTAGTTCAATTTGAAGGAATTCTTATCCATAGAGCTCAAGGCTCTCAATAGAAGATCAAAAGCTTGTGAACAAGCTCCAAATAAACATAAGTATGGGTTGCTCCATTTGAAAATGAAAGTTGGCCAAGGAAGTTTGTCATATGTTCTTTCTTTCACCTTGTCCTTAGCACTAGAGCTTTCCCGTTGCTTCAAGTAAATATATCCATGATTCTTGTTAGGGTTAAGCATGAAGTGTGGTTCTTCTTCATCCGGGGACTTCCACTTACCAACTTCTTCTTCAATTTTGGTGATGATAGCATTTTGATTTTTCAATCCTCCCAAGGTGGAAGGAGAATTTTCATGACTTTGATGATTGGATACCATGGGAGTTGAGATTATGGGTGCCAAATCTTCACAAGTAGCCTCACGAGCAATTTTCTCCTTGAGCTTTTTCACCAAATAACTTTTGTAAGACACTTTGGCTTTTTGGAGAAGATCTAACATGTCCTCTTCAATGATCATTGGCTCCATGATAGGTGCCAAATGGTCTTCATGAAGGGTAAAGGAAGGACGTTCTTCTTCATAATAGGGTATCTCAAATGCCTCGAGGATAGGCTCCTCAAGCAAGGTGATATTGCGAATCCCTCCTCTTGGTCCATCATCATTGTTGCTACCTTCATATGAATCATTCATGGGGGCTTCATCTAGCTCCTTCTCCAACACCTCAATGTTCACATCAAAAGTCACACCCTCATACTCACAAAGGTCAAGAACATTTGGTTTGCTTAACCTCATGTCTTCCTCATTAAATACAACGCTCTCATAGTCACAAGAGCTCAAGGAACTTGGCTCCTCCCACTTCTCATCTTCCATGTCAAAGGTCACCACTTCAAACTCGCATTTATGCTCAATATCCAAAGAACGGTGGTGAGGGGTTGCTTGGAATTCTTTTAGTTGGGCAATTTGAATCCCCAATCGCTTTCTTTGGATAGCGATGTTTTTAAGAACATCTTCTTCTTTTCGGCTCTCTTCTAGCATTTGTTTGAAGAAGTTTTGTTGGTCTCCCATCATTTGGAGGATCATGTTTTGAATGGGTTCATTCCTTTGTTGTGGGTGGGTGTGAAAATGGTTGTATTGTGGCATTTGAAGTTCATTGTGGAATGGGTATTGAGTGGGTGGTTGTTGTTGATATTGGGTGTGGTGATCTTGGTGGGAAAAATTGGGGTAGTGGTTAGGATGTTCATTGTACAAATAATAAGGTAGGTTTGTGTTGACTTGCTCCTCAAACTCCCCATACCCATAGTCATACTCAAAAGATCCACCACATACTCCATGTGTCAAGTCTTGAGCCATCATAGCTAAGACAAGGAAACAACTACAAGCATGGAAACTACACAAAGACGGTAAGAACAATCCTTGAGGAACAAGTTCCTCAAGGTTAAAGCAAAATCAAAATAGACAAACAAGTAAGAACTTAATCACATAGCACCATCCCGAACGCGCGCCATTTTGATGGGAGTGTCGTTGGGGCTCTCAATCAAACACAATTTATAATACTCAACAAACAACTAGTTAGCGGTAAGTCGAGGTCGATCCATGGGACGGTGTGCTTTGGGTTCTAAGTCTATCTATCTCAATTTATGCTAGTGTCACGATTTGTTTGGGTTTGTAGTTGTGTCTAGACTAATGCAAACAATAAGGTAAAACAAGCAATAAAAGAAGGATGTAAACAATTGATTAAGAGTGCTAGGATATCATGGGGTCATGGGGGAATCATGGTGTTGATCATACAAACATGTTTACAAGGTTGCAAGCAATTAATGTTGTGGAGGAACCGAGTTGGGTTATATCTTACGGTTCTTAGGAAGAGTTGGGTCCCGGAGCCGAATCGATTAGATTGTACAACACCTACAAGTCGACTTACTTTTCTCCTAATCAACTTCTATGCATGGTCTAACAAGACTCGAGTTGGTTTATATCTTACAAGTCAAGTTGAGTAGATAAGAGATGGTTGTAAATGCAAGGATTCATAGGCTTGGCATTTCATCAAACATAACATGTGCATAAAGTTGACATCACAACAAGCAAGCAATTTAATCATGTGAACATATTAGATTAAGCATGAATCAATCCCATGTTGGTTTCCCCTAATTACCCACTAATCCTAGCAAGAGACTACTCACTCATTATCATGGGAAACATGTCATTAATGGTGTCAATCATCACAACAAGTATAAACATGATAATAGAATGAAGAAATGAACAATAAAGATTAAAGAGTAAAGGAATTATACCAACTTAAGATGATCCAAATAATAATGCAAGAATAATAGAAGAAACTTGATTGATTGATGGAAGGTTGTCAATCTCCCAATAATAACCCAATAATCTTCAATTACCCAATAATAAACTTGAATAATAAACTTGAACAATAATTAAAGAGAGATTAATGTGTAATTTGTGGAAAGATTAAAGAGTAATCTATTCTAATCTACTCCTAATCTAATCTAAAGAAGGATTTTCTACTCTAAAACAACATTCAACTTCCTAATGAAAAAAAACCTCTCCTTTTGATTATTACAAATGGGTTATTTATAGTGGAAATTAGGGAGGATGCATTAGGGTTAACTAAGGGCTAAACTAGTAATTACACTTTTTAAGTTGAGCAAGGAGCCTCCGGGATTGTCCGAGAGAAGGGCTTCTTCATTTCGTGGCTTGAAGAACGAAACTGTCTTTGTCTTTGTGATCCGTCGGGCCGGGAGTCGGACGGCCGGATTCTCGTAAGTGGATCCGAGCGGATTCGGGGAATCCGGCGGATTAAGCGGGCAATCCGAGCGGATTGGAGAGCAGGACGCTCGGATTGTGGTGATGAGACGGACGGATTTCAGACAATCCGTTTGGATTGTTCTTCAGCAGTGGTTCTTCTTCGTTTCTTCCCTTTTTGCTCATTTCCATTTTATTCTTTCGAGATTGGTCTTTAGTCCTTGCTTCCTCTTCATACTAGTCCATCTATTATCGTCAAGTAGCTTCCAAATGTGCACGAAAGACGGGAATTTCCGCCTCATTTATCTCCTTTTCTACAAAACATATGAAATGCGATAGAAAAGCAAATAGGAAGGTTTTGACGGATAAAATGGCCATAGAATGATATAATAGTATGCAAAATAGGCTCAATTAGGGGACTAAATGTGCGCTAATTATGGTCACATCAAAAATGTCACTGGTTTGCAGTAAAAAAATGTAAAATGTTGCTGTAAATGCTGTAATATGGTGTTATTTATATTTGTTGTATTTTCTTTTGTCTGAAAGATGATGTTTTGTACTTTTTTTTTCCTTTTTTTTTTGCAGATTTCTTCGCTTTTGGAGGTTACTTAAGAGTATGTGTGCATGCTGGCGAAGTCTATAGTGCATGATCAACTAAACAAATCATGTTTTTTTATTCATTTCTCTTATAAAGACAAATTCTGTATTCTTAGATATTGTTTCAAGCGATTATAAATTTGTATCTATTTTTTTTTTTTTTTTTGCATTTTTGAGTTGGAATGTAAAGTAATGGTAACAATATTATAGTTGTATCAGGATTTGCCTCTTTTTTTATGTCATTAAATAGAGAATATATGGTTCTTAAAGTATTTCATTTTTTTGGTAAACAATATCACACGTTTGTTTTAACAATATCACAAGTTTTAGTAAACAATATCACATTTAATTATAAAAAATATCACCTTTCATGACACAATATCAAATGACTTTGAGAAAAATATCACACTATTAGTTTAACAATATCACAAGATGTGGTAAACAATATTACACTACTGGCTTAACAATATCACAAGATGTGGTAAACAATATCATAAAACAATATCACCATTATTGTGTTAATAATATCAAATAATTTAGCTCTTTTAAAAAAAAATATCAAATGATATGGTAAATAATATCAAGTTATTGTGCTAATAATATCACACTATGCTATTAACAATATCATATATTTATCTTTATTTGCTAGTTTTCAAACAGTTATAAGAAACAATATATATCTTCATAAGTATCACGTCATATTGTTCTAGAAGCATTACCGAACAATATCAAACTTCACACATCCCTAGATCACACTTTATCCAAAACAATATCACATTCACAAGAAATCTTGAAACCCTCAAACTTTTTGCTATTGAGAAACAATATCACAAAGATATAAGATAAAATATCATTGCTGATTCTAAACAATATCACAAAATTACAACAACAATAATATTAATTTATAACGACTACAACATTATTATTATCCTTTCAAAATTACATCAATCAAAGGCATATTCAATTAAAGTTCACAACACAATCTGAGTACACAGATTAGTTCCTTTCTCTTCCTCTACATTTACCAATTTCTTTTTATTATCCTTTTTGGCATCTTTTTCCAGCACAATCTTCAACTTCTTGCTTGACGTTTGTTCAACCTCATCTTGTTTTAAACACCAGTACAACCGTTTTTACAACCATTTCATGACCATGACTCAACTTAATGCAGCCACCTGACTATCTACTCAACTTTCAGGAACTCAATTACATCAAACCATTAGTACGACACCAATGAAGAATATCATGAAACTTCATATCCCCTTGGAAAGTAACACTGATCCTTAGCTTCATTTATGACTTGGTTTTATCAATTAGTTTCTCTGGACGCATCATGAGACTTCATATCCCCTTCAAAGTGGATCTGCCATTCCCAGTAAGCAAACATGTGAGAGATATACAAGGATGCAAAATAAAGCTCGTCAAGAGGAATGAACCATACTGTGTTGTGGCGTCTACTTCCACTTCATCGATGATCCATCTCAAAGAAAGAAAAGGTGGCCAACACATTTACTCCGCAGGATGCTTCACCTTTAAGCCGCTTAACCAACCTGGTTTACGCAACCAACAATCTAGTGGGACAAAGTCCAACCTATTGTACCAATAGAAGAAAGTGGATTAATCAAAACTCGAATCCGCCAATGAATTAAGAGCACTTACAGAAAATATGAGCAAGGCCACAACTGAAATTAGACAAATCCGATCTAATTTTTTTCAATACCTGATGAAAACAATGGAATCAGAAGAACCAACAACATCTTAAAATTTATGTTGTGCTTGCTGCTTAACAAGATGAAATGGTGATGGTCAAACAAAATACCGCAACTCAATAAACAAGCAGAATGTAAATCAGAAACATATGATGACAACTCAACATCAAATCTATACCAAAACCAATCATACACCAAACTTGGAGACTCATTTGGCAGGTAAATTAAGCCTTAAGCCCAAAACTTCTTAGGCCAATTTGGACAAAGTCATATCTTTGTCCAATAGGCCTCTCAAAGCTAAACAATTTTCACGATCTGACAAAAAATAGCACAAAAAACTACAATGTAAACAAACAAGTAGTAATTGATTTCTGACAATCAAAGTAAAAGGGATGTAATAAAACAATATCACACAGTCTGCTAAACAATATCACATAGTCTTCTAAACAATATCACACTGGATACTTTAGCAGCAAATACGTGATACTTATAAGATGTCAAACAATTTAGAACCTAAATTGGCGAATGTATACTACTACTAGCTAACAGTAAAGAGTAACAATGTAAAACAGATGTAAATAAATCTGACACAAATTTTAAAAAATTTGAAACAAGATACTACACATGTAAATTAGGTTTACATGACAACAAAACTCGAACAAAGTGAAATAATTTAAAATCGCAATCAAATAACAAGACTATGAATCAATCTCATCAAAATTATAAATCGAGAACAAAAAACTCATAACAACAGGTGAGTTTAACATAGATCATGAAAAATTACTGAATATATAGCAAATTCGTAACTTGTTCGAATTAAATTAACCTAGATATATGAGAAAGAAGATCAATAAATCATATGAAATCCTCACAAATTAAACCTAATTTAGGAAAAAGAGATACAAAGCATTGAAATCACGATGAGTAGCTACAAAATCATAACAAACGCAGTAAGATGACTAGTAATTGCAAATATATGTAGCGAAACAACAATCACATGAAAATAAAACTGAAATTAAAAACTAAAGATAAAGTAGATGTACCTGACATCGTGATTTCAATTGAAAGAGTATGATCGTTGATAAGAAATAGAAGAATGACAAATGATTGAGTTGAGATTGAATTCGAAACAAAAAAAAATCACGAAAACAGGAAAATTAGGGATTCATCGAAGAAGATAGAAGGTAGATAGAGAAAGACTTTGGGTGAGAATGAATGAATTAGGTTTGTTCGATGGAATAAGGAGTATATATGTGCGTCCGCGAAATTACCATATTACCCTTACTTATCCGCACTAAATCATGGATGTTGGATCTCTTAGATCCGATAAATAGTATTAATCCTCAATCCTCAAATATATGAGGTATACTCATATGATCCCATTCCTATATATATATATATATATATATATATATATATATATATATATATATATATATATATATATATATATATATATTCAAAACTACATCAAAGGTATTTCCCCCATGTGAAAAGTTTTTTATAAAAAATATAAACCTTTTTCAAGATTAATATTTGATCAAAACTATATCAAGAGTATTGTTAAATATGGGGCTTCGAAAGGAAACCCCGGATGTGGTGGGGTGTTTCGGGATGCATCAGGTAACTTCATGGACGATTTTTTCTCCTCGTGTGGAAATTGCACCTCAATGAGAGCTCTTGTGACTGGACTTGAGAGGGCTAAGCAACTCGGTTTGACCAATCTCTTAGTCCATATGAATAATATCGCTTGTGTGAATTTCATACAGGAGGAACAGTTACTCAGTAATAATCTTCGTCCCTTAGTGCTACATTGCAAGGAGCTCATCAATTCGGAGGGTTGTGTTATCAAGCTCGATCACGTCTTTAGAGAACGAAATAGAGCAGCTGACTGGCTAGCTAATATGGGAGTCAACTCATCAACATCCATCACGTTCCTCGAAAATCCCTCTGATGGCGTTCGCTCCATCCTTCGGGAAGATTTATTAGGGGTAGCTTTCCCCCGTGTAGTCCACAATAATTTTCTATTATAGATATACGTCATATTCATTATACTTCGTACAACATGAATACAAAAAGAACTACGATGTAGACTAATTAGTTAATTTTTTTTCTCGGTTCAGCTATTTTATTAGAATTAGTTGTTAAATTACCATTTTGATTAATGTGCAAACCTTACATCACAATATAGAAAAAATATAGTAGTAAAATTTCTATTAATGAAGTATTTTTTTTAAGTAAAAACATAATTAACAGACCCATTTTGATACTTACATACTATATCATATCATACAATTGAGTTTTATTAACAAACCTCCTCAAAATAAAATCTAATCTAGCTATCAGTATGGTACAATGATCCATAATATATGGATAAATACTTGGAGACTCATTCCCTTTTCTTACCCATCCACCACCTCCATTACATAAACTCATGAACCCCGCAAAACTACTTCATCTAGGAATCGTTCTCAACGATAGACCCCCTTTTTTCACCCACTGTTGCTCTCCATATCTACTACTTTTTTGTGTTACTCAAAGATCCAACTATTAAAGAATTACTCGATGCCATCATGTTCGACTGTTTGTCTGTCTCCAAACATTCAAAAAAAGTCCATTTCTTTAACCTTTTTTTCATTTAAGAAACAACACCAGTGACACTCCTTGTTTGTGAGTTGTTATTGTAAAATGTTAATCATGGAGCTCCATTACTTTTAATTGTTTGATTATTTGTTATTCACATGCATATTACTTCGTCCCTTTATCCCATAATAAAGCCTTGTTGACTTTTCTAAATTTGCAGAATGTATCTATATCTATTCTCTAACTAAGACTCCTACCAAAACAACCCTAAAAGGAAATACAATACACCTTTTTCTTCTTCTATTTTATCTATACTGCTCAAATTTCGGCTTTCACCCGATTCCTCACTTCACCCCTATTTTTACCCCTCGCTTCAATGATGTTGTTAATAGGAGCGTTGGTTTCTTGGGGAAGTTAAGGATTTGTAACAAACAAATTAAAGGTCATCCTTTCCTCGACATCCCACTAATATGGATACTTAACCTTTCACCTCCCAAATATTCTTATCGTTCTAATTTCAAATTGATCAATATCATTCAAGTTCGGTGAATTATGCCGCACCTGCAAATCAAGTTATTGTATAATAGGTGTATACATGGCAAATCGAAAAAATTACCCCCTCCATCCCAATCATTTGTTTACCTCTACAAAATATAATTAAAAGGCTAATGTGACATGACAAATTAATTATGACGTGGCAAATGTGACATGGCAAATTAAATTGTGACGTGGCATATGACATAACAAATTAATGTGACATTATTATTATTCTTAAATTAAATATGTTTATTAAATACTTCATATATCATCATCATTATTATTATTATTATTATTATTATTATTATTATTATTATTATTATTATTATTATTATTATTATTATTATTATTATTATTATTATTATTATACTCCCTCCTATTCTTAATAACCATCCCCTTTCATGGAGGGCACGAGAATTAAGGTAGGGGAGTATTATATGGTAAAGTATTGTAGTGAGGTATGAGATTGGAGAGAGGGAAGATATTGTGTGATTAAAATAAGTATTGTTGTGGGGTAAGGTGATTAAAATAAGATAAAATATGAGTATTGTGGGGGTATTGTTGTGGGGTGAGGTGATTAAAATAAGTATAAAAGTTTGTCAAATAAGGAAATAGGGAGAGTATTGTGAATAGACGAAAAAGGAAATAGAGAGAGTTATTTAGAATAGGAGGGAGTATATGTTTCTTAAATATATGATATGATTAATTAAAAAATTAGAAAAGTGATGCTACAAATTCACCTATAAGTTTCATAATTTATATATTTATCTATCTATACAATATAATCAAAAAGATAACTTGAGTGTAATTTTTACTCTATATGACATTGCTAACAAACATAAAAACTTCAATAAGTAGCTTATTTTTTCAATTCCACAATCAAAACTTACTCTCATAATTAATGGTAAAATAAATTTAGAAAATTGAATGAAAAACCTTTTAAAATTCCACAATTTACTTTTTTTGAACCATCATGGAGTAATTAATTTTTACAATTTACAATATAATTAAAAAGGCAACTTGAATGTCATTTTACTCCATATGACATTGCTAATACATAAAAAAATTAAATAAGTAGCTTATGTTTTCAATTCCACAATCAAAACTTACTCTCATAATTAATGGTAAAATAAATTTAGAAAATTGAATGAAAAACCTTTTAGAATTCCACAATTTACGTTTTAAACCATCATGAAATTAATCTTTTCAATTATGTCATTTGCTTTTCCAATTCATTTTTTTCCTCCAATTCCCACTATTTGTCTTTTTAAGTGCTTTTTTTTATATCATTTATGTTACTACTTTTTTTAAGGTGACTGATGGTCTTTAACCATTAATTTGTTATCAAATATATAATGTTGTGTACTTGTGCTATTATACTTTCTTGATCAACCTAACTGATATTTTTTTATTCATATGTTTAATCATCTCTAACATATATTTTTTTTCTTTTTCATTTGATATGTACCATTATCAAGGCCTGTACGAAAAGAAAGCGGTCATGCACCTTCAGATAAATACTAAATAGTATGGTTTCTAAATTATACTCCGTATGATTTTTAGTTTGTATGTTTTTTGAAATAAATTCTTTTATAATCTTTATTACTAATTTTGTTTCTACATAGGATCATTTACTCAAGTTTATCAAGATTTCGACGAAATTCTTGTACTGACAATAAGGAATTTAACAAAGTTTATGAACCTTTTGGATTTCGATTGTGGGAATATCTTCTGTAGATTTATTTGAAATGAAAGCTCAATTCATATTTTATGGAGTAGAGACCGTTTGAATCATTTCTAATTTTTTTATATCCATATAATAAAATTATTATTATGATATTTTGTCTATAGAATGCATGTTACTAGATAATTATTAGTTCTTTATTTTAGAATATATCAAAATTTACGCGATTCAATCATAGACTTCAATCTAAATAACAAGATTCACTCATAAATTTTTATCTAATCATGTTCAATGACTTAATTATTTTGCTCTTAGATAATGTTCAATTATTGGTATGCACGCTACATCTTTCAATTATTTTAGTTTCTATAATTTTCATATAATAACATGCATATGTCTTTGATACCTTACCATATGAAATTTTCCGTCGCGCACACACACATATAAAATGCGTTGTTTGTACCATTGTCCATTTGTCAAGTTTCTTAAGATGGGTAGTTACCCATTATCATTTGCACAATTTATTTTTAAAATCCCGTGAAATTTTATTATATTTGACAAATTATAATGTGACGTGGTAAATTTTAATGTGATGTGGCAAATTTTAATGTGACATGGATTATCAATTTATAGTTAATTAGCATGGATTTAATTCATTAATCTTTAAATAAATATTTACAAGATAATTTAAAGGTACCTAAAACGATAAATTTTAACGTAACATGGTAAATCTATACAATATTATAAAAAGATAAAACTAAGCATTTCACTAAGCCATGTCTTTTATCAAAAGTCATCTTGAATTTTCATGTGTCACATGCATGTAATTAAAGAAAATAAAATAAAATTTAAGTTGTACAATAGAATGTAAATGTTAATAAACGTTTTAGATTCCTCTCATCTTTATAGATATATTAATAATTAATAATTAATTCACTCTACATCCTAATTTAACATCTAATTCTTTTTTTTAAATGATGAATTTTTTTAGCTTTCCTCTCCTTATTTATACTACTTATAAATATTGCCATATTTTTGTCTACAATTATAATCTCTTGCATTACCACAATGTTTCAATTTCTCTACCTTAAAACGCCTTTGAGATTTTATTTCATATTTAAGCTTCCACACTCTATTCAATATTATTTTTAGCTCACATAAAATCCTAATTGAATTAATTAATTCAATTTAGTTTTTATTGTATTTGGGGCTTTATAATAACTTTATGTAGCCATAATATATTTTGTGTCCATATTTTAATTATAAATCATTTTAAAGAATTAAATTAATTCTTCAATTTATTATTATAGTTTGATTGACTTTTAGTTTTTTGGCAGGTACTTATTCATTGAAGCGATATAAAACATTACATCTGACAATTCTTGGAAGATTTATTGCCAAAAGTTTAGTGAATACACCAAGATTATCTTTGCTGCAAGAATTTTGCATGTAACACCTTTTTTTCCTTAATTTTTGGTCAGGAGGTCAATGGATCACAAACCAAATAACTCAAAGTGTGTAAAAGATTATGCGAGTAAGTCAATAAGCTTAGACATTTTTGCCAATATAGTTGAAGGAGATAATTTAGAGTTGTAACTAATAATTTTTACAAAGTATAACAATGTTTATTTATTTATAACTTTGGCTGAACAAAGTGAACGCAACTATGTAACATATTGTATATACGTAAATATTTGTTACTTGTTCATTCATAAGATGCATAGTTAATTTTGCTCATTTATACTAATAATTGTTCGAAATTCTAAAGTTATATTCTTTTACTTTACTCTTTTTGTTTTCTATAAATATAATCGTACAACGTACTCAGAATAATTTGTGACACAAATATTTGATTTTTAATTATTTGATGTTGCAATGTATTCTACATATTTTTAAAATATAACAGAGAATTTTAAAGAATATAAAATCCATTGAAATTGAGGGAATATAAAATTGTTGTAATATAGAAGAAGTATAGCCGTTGTTAGGTACTGAAAATTTAGTACGTACTTGCAATACCCACACAATAGTTTTAAAATGTTACCTTGATAACTTTTTATTGGTCAAGTATGAAACTATTTGCACTACGAAGTTGTCACGCGGGGCTTTAAAATCCCATCTATAATTAGAGGTCTAAAAACTCTGATTCATTCAATAAATAAAGAGAAATTAAACTAACGCTTAAGTATTTGTTGGTTAAGAAAACAATCCATATTCCATAATCTTTAAGCCGATTAAAACAATAAATTATTAACAATCCCGTGGTTTCCACAGGCTTCAAAACTAGTTTTGTTATTATTGGTGAGGCGTATTTTAATCAAAGGTAAACAAATGATTGAGACGAAAGGAGTATCTTTTATTTTTCACATTTTTTGAAGATTGTTCTATGATTGTAGATTTGTAGCAAGGAAAAACTAAAGTTTTAGTATTTCGTACTTTGTGTGAGGAGAGAAATGATTCTATATTTATATGCGCGTGTTGCAGAGAAAAGTGTGTTAAAACACTGAATGTGTACATCGCAGATGCTGAAAAACATAATGTTTTGCACTTATAGTTTGAATAACTTATGTATCTTGGAAATGTAAAATTATATGTATAGGTAGAATAGGCAGTAATGCAGTATGCATAGTACGCCCACTTTGATGTATGGTACCATGTATCTTCATTCATGTATAGTTTAAATAATTATGTATCTTGAAAATGTTAAAAAAATGATGTAAATTTGAAAAATTAAATTAAATTATATGCCACATTTGGTGACATTTATTATTTTACTTAAAAATAAAATAAATCAACTTTTTTCAAATATTATTTTTTACATATTTTTTTCAAAGTATTTTTAAATAAAATATAGTATAAAGTAAGTAATAGACGATGTTTAATAAATAACGTAGACAACATTTATTTGAGAATATCTAAAAAAAGAATTATAAATAGACGATGTTTTATATGTAGTTCATGCCAAAGTGCACATACCTACTCTTTAGTCTTTACCACGGTGTGTATGCCCACTTGATATTTCACATTTCTTTTCAATTAAACAAAAGAAATTGCATATAAAATAACTATATAGAATTCAATGCTAAGTTATGTTGTAAAACCCTCAATTTGCATAATAAGGTTTTAAAATTTTGTTATCAAAACTCCACTGTATAAAAATATTTAAATAGTATTTTGGCAATTTGAAATTTGTATGAATAGAGTTTTTAGATACATGCAAAAATAAAAATCAAAACAATGTATATAAATACTTAACTCTTACGTAAATTATTTGTATTGTACTGTATACATGCATTTAAATTAAAAAAGTGAAGTTTTAATACATTTCATCTTTTTGTGCGATCTCCATAATTTATTTATTTCTACGGAGAGCACATATTCAAAATAACTGTAACGAAAATTATACTCATACGAAAGCATTTTTCGCTATAAATTTTACAAAATTAGTTTCGTATTTTTTCTCAAAATATTTTTAAAATTAGCTATATTACTTATTTAATTTTATCTAATAAATAACTTTATTAAATTTTTGTTGATATTGATGGTTATGTTACATTAATGCCTGTCCTTAATGACTAATATATATGTACATATATATATATATATATGTACATATATATATATATATGTATATACATATATATGTATATATGTATATACATATATATGTATATATGTATATATGTATATATATATATATATATATATATATATATATATATATATATATAAAGAATTGGGATCCGGTGAAAACCACCAAGATAATGAGAACCGTGAGAACTCCACCTTACAGAATTTTTTTAAGAAAATAATGACATATTTGGATTCAACATAGAATTTTACGGCTAGATAACATATTTCTTGGTCTAAAAAGTATATACTAGTGATGGAAATTGAGACGAGATACATTTTAGTAATTTTCATGCACCTACTACTCATTTTCATGTATCTAACAATTTTCATGCACCAACAACTCGTTTTCGTGCACCTAAAGCCTGTTATATTCATGCACCTAGTAATCATTTTCATGCATGTAAAAATTTTCATGCACCTAGTATTCGTTTTCGTGCATTTATAGCCGTTTTAGTATAGCTAATTGTATTTTTGTACATTAAGTTATATTTTGTTAATAAAATCAATAAATTTTGTTTAGTTATTCTAAAGAATGTGTTTGAATAAACTAAACTTAGTGTAAATGATCCATCAAAAATTTCGGAACATGATTTAGTGGAGATTTAGTATGGGTTCTTACGGTTCTAAATATGTTGCTGGTTCTCACCGGATCCCGACCCTATATATATATGTAACACCCCTATATTCAGAGGAGCCTTAACTAGGCCTTCCTTAGCATATAAGGGCATTACCATCTCGGTTGCCTGAGGACAGTAATAATCAAATGTCGATAAATGAACTATTATGTTGTATTACAAGTGATTTAAAACCAACTGACGATATAAAAGATACAACTCAAAGGCTACTCACTATTACTATCAAATCTCGTGAAGACTCATCCTTGCCCGGACTCCAGCTATCAACGACATCAACACCTGCTAAGACAAACTGCTCACCATAAGGGATCACGGCAGACACATAAACAACAAGACAACCACACAAGGCCAGTACTGAGATAAAACAAGACAATATCAACAACATCTATCAATACAACACAACACAATCAGTCACACACACAATCACACCCACTCCAATCAATCTCCGTCACCGCCGTCCACTGGACCAGCCCTGCCAGTGGGGGACCGCAGCCGTTCCCACCTAAGCCCCGCTCATCATACCGAGCGATAACCCTGTCCCATTAATGTGCACATCCCCTTCCGTGGCGGGTTCTACGAAGGGCGAAACTAGGGCGTGAAGCCACTCCCGCAAGTGACTCCACTCAGCCGAGAACGCATCTCGAGAAACAGAGACAAACAATCACAAACCGCTGCAATACAACAACAACCAACAACCGTATATACGCTGCCACACAAACACAACCACAATACAACAACAACGGCACCACAATCGACACACTAGACTATTTACATAAACTGAGTAGACGAACCTACCTTTGAGCAACTGCAACCAATCCATGCCAACATACGACATATCCAGCAATCAAGCAATGCCTATAACCACAACACAATCATCTATTACTATCAAGCAAACCCTAACTGCAAAGACAAGGATACGGATGATGATGATGACATACCTACAAGGAGAAACCCGGCAAAAGACCGCTACCCGACTCAAGCTATGCTCTCCTAAGCACAAGGACCTTCAAAGGCTTTCATGAAGGTTTTATGGTGAAGGGAAGGGGAAGAGGCGACTAAAGGATTGAAGGAATGAGGCGGAAATGATTTGCGGATTTAACAAAACGCGATTAAAAACCCTCGCTGAAAACCCGCTACTCGATCGAGTATCCCACATACTCGATCGAGTGCCACCCTACTCGATCGAGTATCGAAGCTTCTCAATCGAGTAGCCTCTACTCTATCGAGTACCACGCATAACTCACAACCCAAGGTAACTTTGGCACACATTTCTAAGGACTATTACCGCTCCCAAGGTCAGTCAACGCTGGTCAAAGGGTCTCTAAAAGGGCGGGTATTACAGTCTTCCCCCCTTAAAAAGAACTTCGTCCCCAAAGTTCAACTCACCTAACTCAAAGCACAAGACACGGGACACAACGACATCACCACCCTTTCGACACAGGTCACTACTCCCAAGAAATACCATTCCCCTATGTCATCATCATCACTGTCTAACACTCTATATATATAAATCGGCTCTTACAACTATCATATAAAACATCAATCTCGCAACACGAACCAGCACCATCAACGATTACCTAACATATTATGAGATTACCTCACTTCACTAGTAACAACCACTAACACGAAACGTATCTCACATCAACATGTCGCATGACTATACCACCATATTACTCAACCATGCGATTCTATTACAACACATGGCACCACAACTGTCTCTTTATGACCGTCTTTTAAAACATACTATCAACTTTCACTTCAACGCATGAATTACTCAACGAACTAAAGTAACCAATTACAAACTTCATACAAGCAATGTGACCAAAGTAATAGAAAACTTTGTGAGTAAACAACAAAACATTTTAAACGAACAACAACATAATCTCAAAATCAGCCTTTTTATTTTGCGACATTACTCTTCCCCTCTAAAAGGAACTTAGTCCCCAAAGTTCACCACCAATTTACCACACATGTTACTTATTACTTGCATCGTGACATAAATTAAAACCATACTATTTATTATGGACATTACTCACTAATTATATACTCATTAAATTCGAAAACATACACAACCCACCCGAATAACTAGCCGCCGTCGAGAAAGCATGTTAATATCATATGCACAAGCGTATGAAAAGATGTAACTCCGATGAATAGATAGTAAATATGGCGGATGTAATATTAAAGCAACAAGAAACAATCACCACTTCACTACTTGTTACAAATATGCATGTAAAACCCAAGCGCGACTTCTAACATATGAAATTAACGGTTCAAAGGTGTTACTAAGCATCAATAACCATGCTAAACATCAAACATGCAATTATGTAACCTTTAAACAAATCTAATTTTTGAAAAGTTCCTGTAACAGTGCTACTCGATCGAGTATGTAGAGGTACTCGATCGAGTGCCCGCTACTCGATCGAGTGTCTTGGCTACTCGATCGAGTAGGCCTGAGATCAGAATGCCTCAAATCTGCCACACCTGTAGCTACTCGACCGAGTATGAGGTACTCTGTCGAGTACCTACAGGTCAAATTCATGGAAAATTCTGTCATAACCCGCATATATATACATAATCGTCACATAACTTGAGTCGGGATGACTTCCCGACTCACAAAACCCTGCAATCAAACCAATCTAATAAATCCGGCCTTATGGCCAACCATACAAATCCAAGATAAAATTTCTAACAACCAACAACTACTAGCATCTAACATCAACAATCATAACAAGGATAACGAAATAGGAGTATCACTCCTGCTGCTGCTGCTGCTGCTCCTCCTCCATCACCTCATCACCACCACCATCGCCTCCTGATGTGCCCGCTCCAGATGACCCAATACCCGCATCAACCCCCGCTCCAGCTTCAGGACTCACGTACCACGGGGTCAAGCCGCCAAAGGCAAAGGACTAAGGCGTCCCCCAAGCTGACTGATCCACCCCGTAAGAGTGGAAAACCCCACTATAGTCCCCTACTCCACTCCACCATACTGGATGCGGTCCCTCGGTCCCAATCTCCTGAGTGTACGCCATCTCGTGCATATTCCTGAGTGTCAAAGTAGATGACACTCTCTCTGCCAAGTAACTCGATCGCGTGTCCGGGGTGTCAAGGTAGGGGTAGCACGGAAAAGGGTGCTGCTACGGTGGTGCTACCGGCCGTGGTCTAGTCTCAGCGGTCCTCTCTCTCACTCGACGAGGTCCTCTCCCCAACCTGAGCCTCTCCTCCACTACCGCCGCGTTCTCCCCCTTCTTCGGCTCGGGCATCACCTGGAGAATCGTGTCATCATTGAGGTACGTCCTCAACTGTCGAGGTCCATCATCACCCTCCTCCTCCTCCTTATCGGAGTCCACTGCTATAACCACCGGGTCTAACGGCTCTGTCGGTGGGAGGTGCTCAGGAGCTGGAATCTTCATCCAGCTCATGCCCCACACCCTCCAAGCTAGGCTGCCATCAGCTAAAGTTCTCAACCACTTCAGGTCGAGGTAGTAGTCATGGTCCATAATAGGCACCGGTGTAGCCAGAGGAACATGCTCGGAAGAAGCCTCAAAGGTGGTTACATTTTCAGCTAACCGAGTGGCGATAGCGCCTCAACTCAAGTACCGGGAAGTGGTCGTAGCCATCAAAGCAAGGCTAGCGCAGACGATGGCAGGAGCATTAAAGACCACCCTCTCGGTCCAATCCAGGTTGAGGTAAGACATCAGAAACAACACCTCATGATTGTTCAGTTTACTGATACCCGGTCTATCATAAAGGAGGTTCGAAAGAGAACGAAGAAAGATCCTCAATGTAACATGCTGAACATCATTAATCAGCATGTTGCTTGAGGTGGGAGCTGGCTTTCCGGTAAGACAAGGCATTAGGCGGCTGACACCGCACTCAGCAGGAATATCAGTGATGAAATCCTTGGGAGGCTTGGCCAACCCAAGGTGAGACGCGAAAAGGTCCATGGTGAGCAAGAAACTTGTGTTCATCAACCGAAACTCAACGGTTTGGGCAGCTGGGTCATAACTAAAGGAGCTCATAAACTCCAAAGTAAGAACAGGGTAGGAATGTTTCCTCAGCCGATACAACCCCGTAAAGCCCAAGGTCTCAAATATGTGACGGACATCCATCTCTATTCCCAAATCAGTCAGAAGTGTGGTATCCACACACCGAGTTGGCCTCATTTTGCGTTTTTGCAAAACCACAAAACTCTCTCTCTGTTTAAAATCTACAAACACTACCGAGGGGTATTCCGGTACCGCGAGTACCACGGGTCCACTCCCTTCCCCAGTCTCAGGCTGTGAAGCCCTCCCCCTTTTGGTTTGTCGGGTCCCTATGTTCAATCACTGTTTCAGCATATAACTTAAACAAGCTTGCATAAACATTTAAGGCATATAATTCACGCAATTGAACTTCACATACTCAGTTAGGTACACATACTCACCAACAATTTCCTAATTTGATATGCAAATTCAGTTTGTAGCAACTCATATTCATTAGTTGTGAAAAGTTGAGCATGATAAACACAATATACTCAACCAATTCTAACATCCTAGAATGATTCAAATGCTATTCTAGGTGCATACTCAATGACATGTGAGATATTCTTCCATATTTATAGAAAAGTAATTTAAAACATATCATCATCAACCTTCAATGTTAGAAACAAACAACTCATTTAGACTTGTCAGACGGTCTCTACAGCTGTAATGATTTTGACATATTCTCCATCAATTAACATCACCACTATGACATTGAAGTTGAACCCTTACTTAAACAATCATATGCAACACCAATTTCAGATATAGCAAACGAATTTCAATTTGGGGCATTTTTCAGATGGAGTTTTTAAGGCAAGTTTTAAGGTGAAAATCACCAAAATTCGTCCTTCAACATGATATGTACCAAATATAGTGTTCAATTTCATCATATAACATGTAAAAACAACCCAAAATCAGTTTTGATTTTTTTGCAAACCCTAGAAAATTCGCCCCCAAATTTCGCGATTCCTTGTCTATTTCTACAACAATTAATCACCAATGTTCATGAAAGGGAAGCATGTGAATCTTATTGTAACAATTAAAAGCAACAATTCGCCCATATGAATCGAAAATTTCAGATTATACCATCATCCCAACAAATTTAAAGGCATAAAAACATGTAAATAGGGAAGAAATCATACCTTGATTAAGTAGGATAGTAAAAGAATACAAACAACTAAGAAGAAACAACCCAAAACCAGTCACCACACTACAAGATTATGAGAGTTTTTGAGGATTATAAGAGCTTATGGGTCGGGATAAAGAAGAAGGAATGAGGAGAATAAGAAGAATTAGGGGTTTTAAGAAACCCGCAGAATCACTGTACAGTAACCTACTCGATCGAGTGTCTAAGGTACTCGATCGAGTGCCCTCTACTCGATCGAGTAGGCGCTATTTCGTCGAGTATCTACAGAAAATTTCCACATCCCGACGTCATAGCTTCCTAACTAGATCGCGTGAGGTCTACTCGGTCTAGTAAGCACTCGCACTCGGTCAAGTATAGTAGGTACACGGTCAGAAATACGAAGTAAGTTGAAGATTCCTGCAAAAACAATATTGCGTGTCGAGTCCAAACTAAGATCGGAATTCGTCACTAATTATCACACTTGCTAGTGTATTACTATTACTACTCATGCGTATCATACCGTCTCAACAAATAAGGTTCATGTCATTTTACGCTACAACAAATTACCCAACTCGGTTTACCTGCTACCGAGTCATTCATAAGCATAATCACGTCATCCTATCATACTTAACCTTATCTTACCACATTACTACCAAACTCGTGTTCACATCAACATGAAACATATAATTAACGATAATTCCTTCTCTCATATGTCATATAAATGCATTCTCTACATAGCAAATTAAGGCCTATCATGTTCCAAATTCAGTCATAAGCAAATCATTCTACATAAATCGATCGTCACGCGGCGGAAAGTTTCAACCAATAAGCAAGGCATAAACGCATTACTATATGCTATGTCTCATATTATAACTCATAAATGATTACCGTTATTAACAACCTGAAGGAAACACTAACATGATCACCTTCACATCACGGCATACAATTTCACATTTTCAAGCATTTCTATCAAATAAATTCTTGTCACGTTTCTCATAACCATCGTACAAACTCACTAATCATGCCAAAACTTCACTACACACCATCCAAACGCAACTATTATACTCATCTCTACGCTAGCAAGGACTCAACCACAAAGAATTCCGACACAATTAACATACACATTACATACATACACACGGACTCCACATCCCCATACCCTGTGACTGGCTTAAGTATCATGGGGCCAAGATTTTGAAATGAGGGCGCCTACTCACCTAAAATCTAGCATCAGCTGGGGCTCCCATTATACATACACCAGGTTCATTTTATTAGACTTACTACGTTCATTAAGTTCATTTTTTACAGGTTCCAAAATCGTCGCTCTGATACCACTTTGTAACACCCCCATATTCAGAGGAGCCTTAACTAGGCCTTCCTTAGCATATAAGGGCATTAGCATCTCGGTTGCCCGAGGACAGTAATAATCAAATGTTGATAAAAGAACTATTATGTTATATTACAAGTGATTTAAAGCCAACTGACGATATAAAAGATACAACTCAAAGGCTACTCGCTATTACTATCAAATCTCGTGAAGACTCATCCCTGCCTGGACTCCAGCTATCAACGACATCAACACCTGCTAAGACAAACTGCTCACCATAAGGGATCACGGCAGACACATAAACAACAAGACAACCACACAAGGTCAATACTGAGATAAAACAAGACAATATCAACACCATCTATCAATACAACACAACACAATCAGTCACACGCACAATCACACGCACTCCAATCAATCTCCGTCACCGACCGTCCACTGGACCAGCCCTGCCAGTGGGGGACCGCAACCGTTCCCACCTAAGCCCCGCTCATCATACCGAGCGATAACCCTGTCCCATTAATGTGCACACCCCCTTCCGTGGCGGGTTCCACGAAGGGCGAAACTAGGGCGTTAAGCCACTCCCGCAAGTGATTCCACTCAGCCGAGAACGCATCTCGAGAACCAGAGACAAACAATCACAAACTGCTGCAATACAACAACAACCAACAACCGTATATACGCTGCCACACAAACACAACCACAATACAACAACAACGGCACCACAATCGACACACTAGACTATCTACATAAACCTAGTAGGCGAACCTACCTTTGAGCAACTGCAACCAATCCATGCCAACATACGACATATCCAACAATCAAGCAATGCCTATAACCACAACACAATCATCTATTACTATCAAGCAAACCCTAACTGCAAAGACAAGGATACGGATGATGATGATGGCATACCTACAAGGAGAAACCCGGCAAAAGACCGCTACCCGACTCAAGCTATGCTCTCCTAAGGCACAAGGACCTTCAAAGGCTTCCATGAAGGTTTTATGGTGAAGGGAAGGGGAAGAGGCAACTAAAGGATTGAAGGAATGAGGCGGAAATGATTTGCGGATTTAACAAAACACGATTAAAAACCCTCGCTGAAAACCCGCTACTCGATCGAGTATCCCACATACTCGATCGAGTGCCACCCTACTCGATCGAGTATCGAAGCTACTCGATCGAGTAGCCTCTACTCTATCGAGTACCACGCACAACTCACAACCCAAGGTAACTTTGGCACGCATTTCTAAGGACTATTACCGCTCCCAAGGTCAGTCAACGCTGGTCGAAGGGTCTCTAAAAGGGCGGGTATTACAATATATATATAAGATTAGAATGGTGGATCTTTGTGACCAGCAGATTCACGCAAAGAGGAATTCAATGTGATCAACACAAAGAGGAATTACAGGGGCTGCGGGTTGTGGAGAGGAGTAGGGGAGTGCGGTGGAGGGAGATCGGGAATGCGCTGAGCGGATTTCGCCGGAGGAGAGTGCGGTTGCCGGAGAGGAGTGCAGTGGAGGGGAGTTGGGAATACGGTCCGCCGGAGAAACTTCGCGGTAGATGAACGGAGGTTGTGTTGGTTGTGAATAAGGCGGATAAGGGAAGATAGAAAATAAACAAATTGGATGAGGATGGAAAAAATGACGAGGGTATAATTGTAAAATGCGTATGTGAAAAAGTAAAATTCGTATGTGAAAAAGCACGTCCCTATTTTTAATAATTCTCTCCCTCATTTCATTTTTAAAGTTTGAATATTCGTTTTTTTAGAAAAAAAGAACTTCCATCAACTGCTATATTACTTACTAATTTTAAACCCGTGCAATTTGCACGGTTCTGCTTATTTAAAATTGTTAAAAAAATATATTGAGCTAAATACATATGTTATTTATATAAAAATTTAATAACTATTAAAATATAAAATTCTAAAATACCTTCTAACAAATAGAATTTACACATAGTAGAAAAAATCTAATAAATTACAAACATTTTAAAATTTGTTTCTAAACTACATTAGCTCTTGTTTTAGAAGTGCACTTGCTATTATCACAAATCAAAAGTTTCAACCGTTGTTTATTAATAAACCGAATAAATAATTAACAACATATATGTTTGTCCTAAAAATTAATGGAAATGAAAGTATCGATGCAACATATACGTTTGTCCTAAAAATTAATGGAAATGAAAGTATCGATGCACGACCCGTTTGACCCGATCCCGATAACCTATTAAAGTGTCAAACCCGACTCCTTAGATCAAAGATAAATCAAGAATTTTATTAAAATATTAATATTTATATCTTATATTTAATATACTATTTAAACAAATTAGTTTTAGTACTTTAAATTACAAAAATAGTTAAAAATAAATATTATATAATTTTTTAACAATTAAATATAATACAATTATTAAAATAACTTAATTTCTATAATTCTGTCAATATAGTTATCGTAACCATTAAATATGAACAAAATATAATTTGTTTGATTTAAAAAATGATATTAAAAAAAGTTATTACAAACTATTTGTTGACCCGTATTCTGACCCGAACTTGACTCGTAATCCTTATAGTCCAACTCATATTTGACCCGAACTATATTTATCCTGACCCATATTCTGACCTGACTCATATGACCTGATGCACGTGTGGGAAATAGTCTGTATACTTCCCTTATTATTAAGGATTATAACGAATTTTATGAAGATGATCACTAGCCATAAAATAAAATTACATAAACAAAATTAAAGGATTAAGAGATAACCTTCGGTCCTAGCAAAAACGGCCTAAGAACAATATCAAAGTTGATATTCGCCTATTAGTTGCACCCAAGACGATATGAGATATGCCCTTTGATTATGCTAGAATCGATCCAAATTTTCTGTAAAAATTTAGGTTGTTTTGTGTTTTTCTGATAAGAGGAGGCAAGAGAATCAGTAGAAAAATTAGGTTCGAAATAATTCACCCATCTACCCTCTTAAACCGTGTGTTAGGGTAGATTAAGGTGGATTTTTTCATCCTCTAATCTCGGCCCAATTACCGAAATAAGGAGTATTATTTCCTTATTTTGGTTATTCCAAAAATGTATAAAATGTGTTAAATTGTCATCTAGTAAGGATCGAACCCTTGACCTCTTGGTTTGTGTACCCTCACTATTACCACTATGACACATTCATCTTGTTGATATTAAATATAACCGATTACATTTAATTACGAATTAACAGATTAATTCGTCCAAGCTAACATTACATACATTTAATTAAATATAACTTATTATATCCAATTTACGAATTGACAGTTAATTCGTCTCAACTAATATTATTTAATCTTCCTTAAATAATTGTCTCATCAACACATTGACTAACTGTTTAGTCATATTAGGCATCAATGTGATCATATTTCTATAACCACATCTCTCAAACACATCCTATAGGTGTGACCTTTAGGGACCAGTTGATCACCGCCATCTGTATGATAATAACGTCAAACTTTCTAGCAAGCCAACCGTTATTAGGTAATCATTAATCAACTGATTAAAATACGAAGTATACCCTTGTGAACCTGTAAGAGATTTACGAATGTTATCACACTTATTTGTGGAGGACACTAGCTCCAACAAACTCCCACTTGTCCTCACAAGTGTATGTGCGATAACCGATTCTCATATCCTAAAATTTCTCCCACTCAATGTAAAACAATTTGCAAATTCGTATTCACAAAGGTCGTATTTTACAAGCGATCAATATCAAGAGTGGTTTCCCCGACTAGAGAGTAACTTTACTGATAAACGAATCAACATTCGAGCATGGCCATGCATTTCAGTTACAACTCCTCGAGTGGCCCTGAGAAATAACTATACCTGATAAGGGTTGGATATTTTCCTCAACTCGAATCCTGCAGATGTAAGCACAATATGAAATGACCCAAAAAAAATCTACTTAGCCTCCAGTTACGGCAGACCGTGAGAAAGAAACCAAAGTCACCCAAAAACTGCCTTAATCTTAAGAGACAGTCGATAGTCAAAAGAATCGACTCTAGGAACACAATGGATGTCCTATCCACGACCTGGCACCGAATGTTTTTAAACATTTAGGACTCCATTACGTTGTCACAAAAAGTTGTCCTACGAGGTATCGTTATAATCTCGCATCTGTGATCGATCAGTCAACTGTTTGACTTATGGCTCGTTGAACCCACCATCAATCGACTGCACAATATAATAGCCGGAGTTATCAGCTCACATTGGCGATTACGGACCAAAATAAATATAATGTAATTCAGTTCACTTTGTGGCGTTCAATGTTGTCGGTACAATCCACATGAAAAAAAAATATTATAATAAAACGATGAAGTTATAAATAGTATATGAAAAAGATAATGTATCAAATCTATAATCAAGTACTACAACTCAGGAACGCGTTTAATTCCCATGGAATTAACGTGCCCTATATGCTTATCATAATTCAACGGTTTAGTGAGAGGATCCGCAATGTTATCATCCGTCGCAATCTTGTCTATCACTATCTCCTCTTGCTCCACGTAATCACGGATCAGGTGAGCTTTCCGATGTACATGTCTAGATTTGTTGCTAGACTTTGGCTCCTTAGCCTGGAAGATGGCCCCTCTATTGTCACAATAGATGGTGATCGGGTCATTCGAACTAAGAACTATCGTAAGTCCTTGTAAGAATTGACGCATTCATATCGCTTCCTTTGCTGCCTCCGAAGCGGCATAGTACTCGGATTCAGTAGTAGAATCTGCTACAACACTCTGTTTGGAACTCTTCCAGCTGACTGCAGCACCATTAAGAGTGAAGAAGAACCCGGAGTGAGATTTTGAGTCATTTCGATCCGTTTGGAAGCTAGCATCTGCGTAACCGATTGCGCATAGCTTAGTATCGCCTCCATAAGTCAATACCCAATCCTTAGTCCTCCGTAGGTGCTTGAGGATGTTTTTAACAGCTATCCAGTGTGTTTCACCTGGAGTCTTTTGGTACCGACTCGTCATACTCAACGCATATGCCACGTCTGGACGTGTGCATATCATGGCATACATGATCGATCCTATTGCAGATGAATAAGAAACACGACTCATGCGCTCAATCTCTTCAGGCGTCGTGGGTGACTGAGACTTGCTCAACTGCAACCCAGTCGTCATTGGAAGGTTCCCCTTCTTGGAGTTGGTCATGCTGAACTTCTCAAGAATCTTATCCAAATAAGACTCCTGACTAAGTGATAACGTCCGTCGTGATCTATCTCGGTAGATACGGATTCCAAAAATGCGCTATGCCTCACCCAGATCTTTCATCTGGAAATGGTTCTTCAACCATTCTTTAACCGAAGATAGGAGAGGAATGTCATTCCCAATCAAGAGTATGTCATCAACATACAATATCAAGAATACAATCTTGCTCCCACTCGACTTGATATATAAGCATGGTTCTTCGACCGATCGAGTGAAACCATACTCTTTTATCACCTGGTCGAAACGATGATTCCAACTCCGAGAAGCTTGCTTAAGTCCATAAATGGAACGCTTAAGCTTGCATACTTTCTTAGGATGTTCAGGATCTATGAAACCTTCGGGTTGCACCATGTACAACTCTTCCTCCAAATAACCGTTTAAGAAGGCGGTTTTCATATCCATTTGCCAAATTTCATAATCATGAAATGCGGAAATCGCTAAGATTATCCGAATTGAACGTAGCATGACTACAGGTGCAAAAATCTCATCATAATGCAATCCGTGCACTTGAGTGAAACCTTTTACCACAAGTCGTGCCTTATAGGTATCTCGTTGCGCGTCTACAGAACGCTTTATTTTGTAAAGCCATTTGCACTGTAGAGGTTTTATCTTATTAGGTAAATCAACTAGATCCCATACGTTATTCTCATACATGGAGTCCATCTCGGATTGCATGGCTTCAAGCCATAGCTTTGAGTCGGAAAAGGCCATAGCACCTTTATAGGTAGCGGGTTCATTACTCTCTAGGAGTAAAACGTCATTCTCCTCGACCATACCAATGTATCTGTCCGGAGGATGAGAGACTCTACCCGACCTCCTAGGTTCCTCAGGAATATTAACCGTATCATCAGTTGGAGGAACAACTTCCTCCATCCGTTCCTCGGTCGTTGGTTCTGGAATCTCTGACAGCTCGAAGGTTCTATTACTCGTATTGTTCTCGAGAAATTCTTTCTCTAAGAACGTCGTACTAGCCGCAACAAAAACTCGATGTTCGGTAGGCGAATAGAAGTAATGACCAAATGTTCCTTTTGGATAACCTATAAAGTATGTCTTCACCGATCGTGGGCCGAGCTTATCCTCGTGTCTCCACTTGACATAAGCCTCGCAGCCCCAAACCCGAATAAAGGACAAGTTAGGGACCGTTCCCTTCCACATTTCATATGGAGTCTTGCCGACAGCTTTAGACGGACTTCGGTTAAGTATAAGAGCAGCTGACAAAAGAGCAAAACCCCATAATGAATCAGGCACTACGGTATGACTCATCATGGATCGAACCATATCAACTAAGGTTCGATTTCTCCGTTCGGACACACTATTCAATTGAGGTGTTCCAGGTGGAGTTAACTGTAGAGCGATTCCACAGTCTTTAAGGTGTTGATCAAACTCATTTGAAAGATATTCGCCACCCCAATCTGAACGGAGTGTTTTAACCTTTCTACCCAGTTGGTTCTGTACCCTGTTCTGGTATTCCTTGAATTTCTCAAAGGACTCACTTTTATGCTTCATTAAGTAGACATATCCATATCTACTTAAGTCGTCCGTGAAAGTGATAAAATATCTATAGCCATCTCTAGCGGTAATTGACATAGGTCCACATACGTCCGTATGTATGAGTCCTAATAGGTCACTAGCGCGCATTCCAACACCTTTGAAGGAAATTCAAGTCATTTTGCCAATGAGACATGATTCACACATGCCATATGTAGAAAAATCGAATGCGGGAATAGTCCCATTATCGATGAGTTTCTTTACACGTTTCTCATTTATGTGTCCCATTCGACAATGCCATAGATAGGTTTGATCTTTGTCACCAACCTTTAATTTCTTATTATTCATGTGTAATACTTCCGTGGTTTGATCTAAGATGTAAATTCCATTCATGGAAACTGCTTTGTCATAAATCATTTCATTGAAAGAGAAAATACAGCTATTATCCTTTATTGAAAATGCAAAACCGTCTTTAGCAAGTACGGAAACTGAAATAATGTTCTTAAACAAACTGGGTACATAGTAACAGTTATATAAAAATAACTCAAAACCACTAGGGAGTTGAATTACGTATGTTCCTTTCGAAACAGCAGCAACTCGTGCTCCATTCCCGACTCGCAGGTCCACATCACCTTTTTCGAGAGGTATGATGTTCTTTAGGCCCTGCAAATGATTACACAGATGAGAACCACAACCAGTATCTAGTACCCAAGTTCCGAAACTTGCATGGTTAATCTCAATCATATGAATATAAGATGACATACCAACAGGAACGACGCGGCCTGCTTTGATGTCCTCACGGTAGACGGGACAGTTCCTCCTCCAATGTCCAGTCTTGTGACAATGGTGGCACTCTATGTCACCGCCCTTGCTCTTTGCCTTGCCCTGTGAGCCACTAGTCTCACCAGGCGCACTCTTACCGTTTCCTGGCTTCTTAAACTTTGGCTTACCTACAGCTAGGTCGCCATGAGCCTTGCCCTTACCTTTACCCTTGTTTGAAATCATGAGAACATCCTGCTTCATGCTCCCACTCAATTTCATATCCTTCTCGGTCTGTACGAGAAGGAGTGTAGCTCATGAGGACTCTTTTTCAAGTCATTCATGTAGTAGTTCGCCCTGAAAAGGGCAAAACCATCATGAAGAGAATGAAGCATTCGGTCAATGACAATGCTCTCACTGATTTTGCAATCAAGAGCCTCCAGCTTCTCGACATTCTCAATCATGTGAAGAATGTGTGGGCTAACCGGTTGGCCCTTCTGGAGTTTCGCATCAAAGAAGCGACAGGTATGCTCATATGTAACGATTCTCGGTGCCTTTGAGAACTCGTTAGTGAGCGTGGTGAAAATCTTGTTTGCACCCTGAGCAATGAAGCGTCTCTGCAAATTGGTTTCCATTGCAAAGATGAGTACGTTCTTTATCGCACCCGCTTCCATAACGAAGTCACTATAAGCGAGTGACTCGTTGACTCCTGCATTGGGGGCTGGGTTGACCGGTATTGGCTCAGTTAAGTACTAGAGCTTACCGTAAGCAATGGCAGTATTCCGTAGTGCCGCCTCCCAGTCCGCAAAGTTGGACCCATCATTCTTCAGTCGCGTGGACTGATTTATGTGGTCCATGAAAGCTTTCAGCCAGGACTCGCGTCCAAGTGTGGCACTAGGCATTAGGATTGCGTTATTTCCAGCCATTTCGTTGTAACAGTATTATGAAAATAAACGTGTTCTACACTGCGAGAAGAAGAATAAAAATAATAAGCATGTGCATCGTTTATATTTTTAAGTCTAATGAACTATAGTCATAACGCGAAGACTCAAAACATTTATACAATTGACCTCCCTCAAGAATTATATAAATGATCCCAAGACTCAATTCTCTGTAAATTGATAAGCTAACCTTTTAGCTAATTCTACCGTTAGAATTCTTGGTCGATAAATTTCTGTAAATTCTATCTTTAGTCCATCATAATCACGAGAAACTCTTCGGACTATGATGTTGAGGTAAACTAAGTCAACACAACTACTTACCCAACGTAGAAGGGGTCATATTATGCCTACCGACGAAGAAGGGATTCATAGTTGTTTGCCCTCATAAAGACTAATCTCAATTTCCGTTTTTAGAGGAAGATCCTATCAACTTTATTTTAATTCATTTTAAGTGAACTAATATCTAGCATGCGAGAATGAATAAACTAAGGTGATGGCTTAATAAGACTGTGACATCTGTATGTCCATGAAAACTAACATACAACCTATATGAGTCAATTTTCATGCATTTTAGTAGTAGGTAGTTTGGTTTTAGGCGGAATATGATGCATAAACTAACATGTGAATGAAAAACAATATGAATGAAAACGTAAAACAATAAAAGTCCTAGTGTGGCCTATCCTATCAAAATGAACAATAAATACAAGTTTGGAATCCATCTTTGGACCCGAGAAGCTTGTCTTGATGTTCCATCTTGATCCATGTAGCGGGAGTGAGCTCCAATCTCCGTCTTTAGTCTTCTTCGAAAAATTACAATAAATAAAATTTACATAATAAACCTATTTATTACATTTTAATTTCAAAACCCAAAAACTAAAGAAAAGTAAAGGAAATTCGAGATCTCATAATTACATAAAAAATCATGTTTCCTTCATTACGAAAACATAATTTGACTAAGGCCACACTAAGTATTACAAATTACAACCGATTGCAAAAAAAATACGTAAATTAAATTCATTCAACAAAAATTAAAATGCATCAACTAAAAATAAATTAAACATACATGACACAATTCCTTAATTATGTTGATTAATTTATCCAAACCACATATTTAAATCAAATTAAGTGACAATTCCTCAATTAATCACATTAATTTCAATCTTAATTCATATTAAAATTATAATATGAATTCAATCCGTCAAAATTTTAAACTGCTTTAAAATAATATGATATCTTTAAATTGTGAACCGTTTCACAATAACTAATTGGCCAAAACCAAAAAAAAAAACAAAAAAAAAACAAAATCCATTTTTTTTATTTGGTCTCGGCTGAACAAATAAACAATTTTTTTTTTTTTTTAAATCCCAGCTGCTCACAGCTGGAATAAAAAAAATAGCCCAAATTTTTCAATTCGGCAATTAAGCAAAAACAAGGAAAAAAAACTTTTTTTTTTCTCTTCCGGCATTTCAGAAAAAAAACAACAAAAAAAACAGATTTTTTTTCCCTTTTCTCATGGCAAACCCTAAAATTAAGCCGTCAATTTTTTTTTCTTTTGCGGCAAAAAGCCCTAATTCAATGATTCGATGAAGAAAATGTTTACAGTTGCTATTGTAACATGATTTAGCAAATGAATTAACAAACATGATTAATCGTATGTGCTAAAACTATATAGCAAAAACAAATTCTTATATCATTGACATGACGATTCTATTTGCATTTTAACTTAATCTGCATTAAATCAAAATCTACCAATTCTTCATATGATAATTTTAACTGATTAAAAACAATGATATGAAAAAATGAAATTGGAAATAAATCATCAAACAAAAGAAAAAAACGAAAAACAGTCAAAAAAAAAAATCACCTCTCGGCAAAAAAAAATTTCAGCCGAAAATCCTTTTTTTTTTTTTTCCGAAATTCCATATGTTGTTTACATACAATTTTATGAAAATCATCAAAATAAAATTCGTGGCCTTTGCTCTGATAGCACTTGTGGGAAATAGTCTGTATACTTCCCTTATTATTAAGGATTATAACGAATTTTATGAAGATGATCACTAGTCATAAAATAAAATTACATAAACAAAATTAAAGGATTAAGAGATAACCTTCGGTCCTAGCAAAAACGGCCTAAGAACAATATCAAAGTTGATATTCGTCTATTAGTTGCACCCAAGACGATATGAGATATGCCCTTTGATTATGCTAGAATCGATCCAAATTTTCTGTAAAAATTTAGGTTGTTTTGTGTTTTTCTGATGAGAGGAGGCAAGAGAATCAGTAGAAAAATCAGGTTCGAAATAATTCACCCATCTACCCTCTTAAACCGTGTGTTAGGGTAGATTAGGGTGGATTTTTTCATCCTCTAAGATCGGCCCAATTACCGAAATAAGGAGTATTATTTCCTTATTTTGGTTATTCCAAAAATGTATAAAATATGTTAAATTGTCATCTAGTGAGGATCGAACCCATGACCTCTTGGTTTGTGTACCCTCACTATTACCACTATAACACATTCATCTTGTTGATATTAAATATAACCGATTACATTTAATTACGAATTAACAGATTAATTCGTCCAAGCTAACATTACATACATTTAATTAAATATAACTTATTATATTCAATTTACGAATTGACAGTTAATTCGTCTCAACTAATATTATTTAATCTTCATTAAATAATTGTCTCATCAACACATTGACTAACTGTTTAGTCATATTAGGCATCAATGTGATCATATTTCTATAACCACATCTCTCAAACACATCCTATAGGTGTGACCTTTAGGGACCAGTTGATCACCGCCATCTGTATGATAATAACATCAAACTTTCTAGCAAGCCAACCGTTATTAGGTAATCGTTAATCAACTGATTAAAATACGAAGTATACCCTTGTGAACCTGTAAGAGATTTACAAATGTTATCACACTTATTTGTGGAGGACACAAGCTCCAATAGCACGGCCACCCCCGTTTGAAAGGTCTAAACTCGAGATATCATCAACACAATTACGACATAAACGAACTAACATGGGCCAAACTAAAGAGATCAAGCCAATAAAAAAGATTTGTGCCCAAACATCCTATAACCCTCAGCCAACAATAGTGTATTAATTTAGCTCATCTCACATCCTCTCTACATATCCCAATCCTTAAGCTATCTTACCCTGATTCATTATGACCCGCCACCCTCTTCGTCCCTTACAAATCAAAACCCAAAATCAACTTGCCTCAAATCTCTGATTCTCTCCTTCCTATTTCTAAATCCATGACTCACAACAACCATAGTCTATAAATCAATCTAGAGCTAATTTTGTAAGTTTCCACAGGAGTGGGGATCCTCTGTCCCATTTGGTGTCCCAATTGGTGTGCCACTCCAATCACCTTCTAACACATCAACAAATTAATATAATTATTGTAATATTTTATTTTGCAACAAGTGATGTGTCAAAAGGTGAGTGGAGTGGCACACACAATGGGACACAAGAGTGGGACAGATGATCCTTACTGTTTCCACAAACATAGGGTGCTATCTTTTTGCTCAAAAGCATTTCTTTTCAATCTTTGTAAAATCAAACTAAATAAGAAAAGGTGAGAAGATTGTGTTTTTTTTGTGGGGTATTTCATTTCTTCAGTAAAATAAATAATATATGTAAAGTTTATTCTAATTCATATGAATTTGTGGTCATATTATTTTTTTTACTGCATTGAGAAATTAAATGTTGATCTTAACAAATTTTCACGGTATTGTTATAATTTTCTCATCAAATCTACTGTTTTTGAACAATATCATTATTATTATATTTATTTTAATATAAAATCTATTTTTAAAAACAAAATTAGTTGGCTGTGATCATATTCGTAGCTATTAAGTAAATAATTTAAGCAAGATACTTGTTTTTATCAATTGGTGTAATTTATTTAACTTTATCATTATTGTTATACTCCTTCCATACCACACTAATGCCAATGGTAACATTGAGAATCTTGGCATTATTCATGGTCGTAGGAAATCTTCGATATTATTCTTAATCTATAAGACAAAATATAGTCATGCGAGATCTTGTTTGATTTATCGTCATGAATGCTATAAAAATATCAAATTTTTATAATTTTTAATAATTTATAACTAAAGATATTCACGTTGCAAAACGTATCTCGACAAGCGTGAAAAAGTCAATGTTACCATTGGTGTGGTATGGAGGGAGTAATTTATTATTGTAGACAAAAAATTGGACGAATTTTTTTTTTTTTTTTTTAGATTATTCATTAATATTTATGTATAAAACATAAACGTAAACATTTACGTACAAAACATAAACATGGTCGGTTTTTCATTAAATAATTCCAGATACTTTGCCGTGGGTCCCACATTTACTTTTTTTTTTTTTTTAAATAAAAGGTTGTACGTGATGACGTGGACGAAGGAGGAGGGGTTAAATGTTCTTGTATTTATATAGATAAGATTTGTCATCAATTTTCCCTGCTAGTAGTGCCGAGCAAAACCGTATATCCGATCCGGATTTCAAAACCGGATCGGATATCCGAATTTATAATTATCATTTTTCCTGATCCATGTCCGATCCGAATAATTCGGATATCCGAAAAATTCGCATATCCGAAAATCTGGAATCCGAAAATTCGGAGATCCAGATTTCGGAAACCGGATTCCATCTGGATTTAAATGTATAGTGAAAATTCCACAGAGACTGGTGGTATTGGGCTATTGGCAGACTAAAATTAAAGGCAATTTCGGTCCATTTCGCATTTTGCAACCCACTAAAAAAGGTAACGTATTCGATCACATAAATTACAAGTCTTGATTGCATAAATTAGAAGTCTCGGTCGCATAAATTACAAGTCTTAATTGCATAAATTACAAGTCTTTATTACAAATTTCAAAACTAGTCTAAAATCCGCATAAACTAAACATAAAGTTTTCCTTTTTTTTTTCTATATAAATTTTTAAAATTCGGATCGGATTCGGGTATCCGGTTTTAAGAAAATCACAGTCCACATCCGATCCAGTTTATTCGGAAAAAACCGGATCAGATATCCAATATAAATGGTATCCATATATTCAGATTTTTTTTTTTTCGAATTTCAGATCAGATAATTTTTGCTCAGCCTTACCTGCTAGCTATGTTACTTATTCCATGCCCTTTACATTTCTATTTTCAAATTAGGGTTTGTACTTTTTTAATTGTCTTTAGTAATTAGTCGTATTTTTTTTATATTTTTCGTTTGTTAATTACTTTCTAATATTGTTCAATGAGATACAGTAAATATCAAGGAGATATATTGCGTGTGTATCATAGAAATATCATAATAGTAGAGTACAATAATGAAGTAATGAACTATTTCAAGAAAGACTACCGTTTTTTTTTTCTTTTTAATATAATCAACCGTAAAATAACGTCTTTAGCGTTAAAAAAAGTGTGTATAAAATCAAACCCCTATCGCAACAATCCTAGAAATGCCACTGCTATTCATTATATTTAATAGTAGTTATATTTAATAATATGAGCGAGTACTGTTTATTAATATTTGTAAGTTTTTTTTCTTCTATTTTTTTATCATAATTAAAATATGGGCAAATAATATGAAATCTATACTCTAACAATATGAGATTTGATGATACTCTAATGATGACATTTTTATACCACAAATCTGATTATATTATTTTCATAAAAGAAAAATTACGATACTTTTTTGTCAAATGAAATGTAAAAGTTTCTATATAAAAATTATAAACATCACTTGAAATAATTACATAAGAAATATATATTATACTCCCTCCGTACCAATCCAAAGATAACATGATAAAAATTGGGGAAACCAAAAAAAGAGGGTAAAAATGGGGACAAAAAAGGAAAACGAGCTTGTATTATTGGGTTGGTGTGTGGGCCAAAAGTTAGTATTTATGTAAATATAAGGAGGAAATAAAGGTATTATTGTCAATTTACATTCCATTTATAGTATGTTACCTTTGGATTGGTACAGACACTTTAAACAAGTGTTAACTTTGGATTGGTACGGAGTAAGTAATAATTAAAAGGTTATCCCCTTTATTGACAAAGAAATATCACTAATGTGGAGATAATAATACAAACTCTTAAAGAGCTTTCTAGACAATACTTATGAGTCTCAACAAATTTTGGGTTGATTATCTAAGTTCAAAGGATTACTCTTATTTATAATTATAGGATCATCCCACTTTATGTGAATCTTCCGATATAGACAATTATACTACGTATACGTAAAATATCCACCACACCTACATTATTTTTCAATGTGACACAAATAACATACTAAAAAATAACCATCTTTTTCTCACTTAGTTGGACATTCAACCCGAATCGATGGACAATTACTACTCATTATACTCCATCTAATAGTGGTTTTATATCTAATACTATGAGCAAATACTAGCTATTAATATTCGTATGTTTTTTTTATCATAATTAAATATGTGAAAATAATATGAAATTTATATTCTAGTGATAACATTTTTTTACCACAAATCTGTTTATTTTTTTGGGAAAATTGTATGCATCTTATTAATAGAGCGTATGTCCTTGCAAACAATTCGAAGGCCTAGTCAACAAAAGACTATCCTTCTTGACTCATAATTCTCATCATCCAATCTATCACATTTATATTCCTGCATTTTATGTTGCAAGTACTCAATCTATTTCGTACATCATTCTTAACCTGCTGGACAAATTAAAACACCTTCCATATGGCATTAATTCCTGCACAGCCAAATATGATACAGTAAACCTGCTGAAATGAGCCCAACAATCTTCTTCTTGCTCAAGGACCTGAATTTCTTATTCAACCACTATTAACTACTTTCCTGCAATGTCAGCTTGATGTTTACACCAGTCAGGCAGAAGGTTACAGTATCTGGTGCTGTACATATATTGGTGTGATCTTCTAGTCAGCTCACACAAATAACATTCTATTGAACAATGCTCATGCTAATCAATCTATTATGTGTCAACAACCTTTACTGCACTAATAATCAACTCATAAAACTATGTTTTGGAATCATCCATCTATTCAAAATCCAAGATAACCAATTGATGTCATCACCCTCAAGTTGTAACCAATTATACGTACCCAATATTAAGGATAATATTACGTAATCTTTCTATTGTATTTTATCTCATTAGTTTCTTGTATCTTAGGATTGTAATCTTTTGTTTAGACGTTTCTTGTACTTGTGAATATCGTCTAGGTCAGTTGTAAGCTAAAACCCTAGCTCTCTGCTCTTGTATTTAAACTTTAGAATTGTGAATAATAATTATTTCAACTTTCTAAAGTTTAAATACAAGAGCAGAGAGTTAGGGTTTTAGCTTACAACTGACCTAGACGATATTCACAAGTACAAGAAACGTATAAACAAAAGATTACAATCCTAAGATACAAGAAACTAATGAGATAAAATACAATAGAAAAATTACATAATATTATCCTTAATACCCAACACTAATAGTATAAGGAACATTCATCTGTCTCCATGTCCACAAACATATTAGCCTTAATAAATACTTTAACTTGGCACACTTTCCTCCATGCTCAGCTTGTATTACTATTTGGTAGAGCCGGTAAAAGCTGACTCAACTAGAAGAACCCGCCTCGCCCCGCCCTGCCCGAAACCCGACTCGATACAATCCGAAAATTGGGTGAACCGAAACCGACCTGACCCGAACCGAACCGACCCGATAACCGATAACGGCCTTATTTTTTCCAACCCGAGCCCGACTGAACTGACCCGACCAGACTCGTGACCCGATAATGAATTAGCTTCATAATGATTTAAATAAGACCAAATTGACATTCATCTTAATTATTTTCACTTAAAACTACAATTAATACACTTACCCATTGTTTAAATATAAAATTAACACCTAAAACTAAATACATATGATAAAATATATGCTGATAACCTGACCCGATACTGACCTGCCAATGACCCGACCCGACTTGCCACCCGTTCATGACCCGACCCAAAGATGATCCGACATGAACTGAACCAACCCGAACCCGTCACTGACCCGACATAACCCCAACCCGATATGACCCGACCCCTTAACCAGACCCATAACCAACCAGAGTGACCCGATTGCCACTTGTACTATTTGGTTCATAATCTTTCCAATTCTTGCCTTTTATATAGACAACATGCACCCACTTTACCCACAAGTGATCTTCTTTCTTCTTAATCCACCACATATACTTGCCGATGACAACAATATTCAATACATGCAAGTTTTTCAGCCCTAGGCTGTAACACCCTAAGAGTTTGAGAGTTAAGTTGTCCCACATCGGGAAAATAAAGGGCTTGTGATATGTTTATAAAGGATTCCACCCACTATTTAATAACAAGGCCTTGTGTTTTTGGGCTTAAGTGAGGATAAATAACAGCCCAAAGGTGCACATCCTATCTTATTGGGGTTGTGTTACGACGGTGGCGGGCCCGTTGTTATAAATGGTATTACAACAACCCTGCGACCGAGTGGTGAGCCTGTGGTCAGAAGTACTCGGGTCACCCACTTTGCGGGGGAGGATTATGGGGCTTGGCTGCGGTCAAGTTCGAGGCACAACGAGGACGTTGTGTTATTTAAGTGGGGGAGTTTGTAATACCCCAAGAGTTTGAGAGTTAAGTTGTCCAACATCGTGAAAATAAGGGGCTTGTGATATGTTTATAAAGGATTCCACCCACCACTTAGTAACAAGGCCTTGTGTTTTTAAGGCTTAAGTGAGGACAAATAACGGCCCAAAGGTACACATCTCATCTTATTGGGGTTGTGTTACGACCGTGGCGGGTTGGGTTGTTATATAGGCTCCCTGTCTCTTAAGCCTACAAATCTTATCCCATGCCACAAGAGCAGGGCTAGCTTTGGTGTCCATGCCATACATAGGTACTCTCTGCACACAACCTTAATCTTCCTAATCACAGTCTTTGGAATAATAAAAATGTGTGCCCAATAGTTATGCAATATACCAAAGAGTGATCTAATTAATACCAACCTTCCTGCATAAGAAAGCTGTCTGGTAACTATTCATCTTATCTTATCCACACTTTATCAACTAAGTAGGAGCAGTCCAGTACTGAAAGCCTTTTTGGGAAAACATTAACTTCCAAATACTTAAATGGCATTGTCCCTCTCTTTATACCAGTATTTTGTTCAACAAAATTGATAAAAGACTCCTCAATCACATTACAATAAAAATTGGACTTGCCTCTATTTATCACTAATCCGGATGCTTTAGAAAAGTATTCAAAAGCATTAATCATCAATTCAATGGACTTCTTCTCTCCCTTGCAGAACATGATTAGGTCATCAGTAAAACAAAAATGTGTAATGCCTATTCTTTTGCACAGGGCTGAACTTAACATGTTTCTCCATCACGATTAACACTCTACACAAGTACTCAAGACATAAAGTAAATAAGAGAGGAGAAAGAGGATCTTCCTGCCTCAACCCTCTCTTTCCTTTAAAAATGCCACAGATCTTATCATTCAGGAAAACTGAATATGAGGGGGGGAATGCATTGCATAATTATATTCACCATCTTCTTAGGGATCCCAACAACAATCATCATCTCATGAACAAACAACCACTCCACTGAGCCATATGCTTTTCGAAGGTCCAATTTCATCAAAATTCCAGGGAAGCATACTCTCCTATTATATATGTAACACCCACATCTACCAAAGTGCCTTACCAACGCCTACCTTAGCAAATGGAAGTGCTACCATCTTGGTTGCCCGAGGTAAAGTATATCAAATAGACCATAAAAGAGCGTTTAATTAAAGTGAATGAAAGACTAGTCGGTTAGAAGCCAAAATACCAAAACCCGAAACTAAAAAACAAATCTAATAAAAGTGATCATCTAGTGTAGACACAACAGCGGGAACTAGTTAGACTCGGCGATCCTCCCATCCATCCCGCGATAAGCTCAATCAACCAAAACCTACTAGACATCTGCTCACCATCACCAAATGGATCACCGCAAGTTTTGAAACAAGGAAAAGGGGTCAGTCAACTGCACAATAAACATGAACTACAACAACAACAATACAATCCCCAACTTTCAAGTACATCATCTGAGCCCCAGCCCAGATATTCCAGGTTACCCATCGCAATAGGTACCTACACCGCCAGTGGAAGACCGCAGCCTTGCCACCTAAGCCCCGCTCATCTCAACAAATGCACCAAGATCATTAATGAGCACACCCCCTTGTGACGGGAGCCACAAGGGGCGAACATGGGGGTGAAGACCATCTCCCAACAATGGCTCCACAATCAATACCAATATTACCAAGTCACCACATTACTATCACAATAAGAATTCATACAATATCACATCACTTGTAAACAAAAGTACAAAAGACTAAGTAGGAAAACTCTAACTTTGAGCAATACTCTTTTCACAAGCAATCAATTATGACCCTCCACAAATCCATCATCTACATAACATAATTATGTGTAATTACTACATGCTCAATCAATTAATCATGCACATAGCCTAGTGATAGGCTATCATACACCTAACAAAGATAAATACCCTAGACACAAATAAATGAAGTAATAGGGGTCGAACACAAGGAAACAGGAATTACGTTATGAAATGCTATGAATAGAATTCTATCTAGGTCGATTTCAATTGGTTGGTTGGTTTGGTTTGATAACTTGTAAATAAGATGATGTAAATAATATATGATAAAGGAGTCTAAGGGAGTCGGGTCAAACATGCAAATACGTAAATATTCATGCCAAAACTAGGAATTCTTAATAACAACAATTGTTTAGGTCACGTGACAACCACCTCTCGGCCTTATTGTCAAGTATAGATCGGGTCCTAGCGAACTCTCGTTATGACTAGGTCGTTCTACTAACACATGCGTAATCTAATTCAATTCCGTGCCTCTCGACTTATAGAACGAATTAACAAACTTAATCAATACTTATGGCCAATAAAGAAAGATTAATCAAAACAAGGCAAACATGTGATAGAAACAATTTACCGATACCTAATTTTAACAATTACAAATAATATTTATCCATGGCTCCCCTAATCCCTAGACATATGAAACTACTCACTCATAATAGAAATTAAACTAATAACATTTGTTGTAATAAACATGATGAATATGAAATTGAAACTAAAGGAACGATTGATATAAGAAATGATGTTAAGAATAACTAAAGATGAAACTAACATGTAAATATGAAATGAAATAACAATATGTTAAAGTGACTAATGACAATATGAAACTAACTATTAGTAATGGTAACAAAAGAATAATGTAGATAATGAAATGATTAACGAAATAACTTGCAAAGGAAATGACAAAAGTAAATAACGAAATAGAACTTAGAAATAAGATTACGGAAATGGAGAATGTAGAACTCCAATATGAAGAACAAACAACCCAAGTAACTTGAACAATGACTTATATTAAAACTTGAAATGCTTAAGGAATTGTTTAACAACAAATGGAATGCTTAACAAAATGTAAACAAAGAGAATTTGTGTTGCTTAGAGTATATGAAGAGTATAAAAGAGTGTAAGAAGATATCTCCTAATGGCGGATTAATGCCCTTATTTATAGTAAAATAAGGGCATAACGTAAAATTCCATGGACAAGGCAGCCCCGATCGGGGACACCCCGATCGGGGTCGTGATTTTTCCGATTTATTGCTTTAATTCCTTGATTAATTGCATGAGAAATCCAATGGTGCGTCATTAAGCTCCTTAATTTCTCCGGTTTAAGGCATCAATTGGCATCCCATGCTTCCAAGCTTGACTTGGTCTTTGCACTTTTGTTTGGGCTTGATTTTCATTTCTTTATTTTGTATCAACCCATGCTCATATTTCTTTATGCTCAGGATTCTTTCACTTGATTTTCTCCATGATGCCCTTCTTTTTGCATCTCTTGTTTCTTTTAGCCTCGTGATCTCTAGTGCTTGAACATATGACGGGAAAAAGCTATGAAAGCTACATTTCCTACAAATTACAATAAAAACAAGCAAAGACACTAAAACACGGAATTAACTCACAAGTACACTAATAAAAGTGTGATATTCAATCAAAACCGAGCTAATATAGGGAGTAAAATCATATATAAAATGGACACATCAGCTAGACTCATCATGACTTAGTATTAATACCATGACTCTTAACTCCAACTCTTATCTAAAGTAATTTTCCCAAATTCCAAACTTATCAAGGGTTTCCAGAACGATTTTCAAAAGCTGACAGAATCCGACGCACAAAAAGTAAAGAATCATAAAACGGGTTTAAAACATAATTTCAGGAAAATTCCAAATCCTATTGTCATCTAAACTCTTCAAATATGATGTATGAAAAAGGCCTTATACTCAATTGAAATCTAAGTTAAGGTTTCAAACCATTTTCCACAACACAATAAGATTTGCGGAATTTTCGGCGACCGATTTATAAATAAATCACCCAGGACAAACCGTATGGAACCTTGCTACGCAATTTGACAGGCATAAACTAAGCTTGGAATAAACATGAGTCTCTTCACAAACATTTCGAAAACAAAGATTTTAAGATAGCAAAAACAACCGAACAAGACAACCCAACAAATCTGTAAATTGCTGTAAAAATCCTAATCATACCAACCCTAATTGATATGGCTAAAGTCGTATCACCAAACCAAAGTAAATCTATCTCGGGACTAACAAGAATAGCTAGCAGCAAGACAGGTATCGAATCCACAGGGAGGCGGTGAAAGCTAAGTCTGTAAATATTTAAGCTGTCTAAAGTAACCAATTTCGGGGGGTTTTGTTTTGAGTTGATTCTAACAGACTAATTGCAAGTAATTAAATGAAGGTTTAACAATATTATTAAAAGTCTAGGAATTAGGTTCACTAGGTCAATCAGTCGGGGATTATCAATCAATTACTAAATCTATCAAGTTGTTTAAGGTCATAAGATCGGTCGACTCCATTATGCCCTTTAGATTGATTCTAATATGCGGTCGCTATGATTAGATACTCTCTATTTGATTATCGCAGTCTATATCAATTCTAACCCGGTCGGCGATAGGATCAATTCGCTACACTAATTAATAACTCAGGCCTCAAGTTGATTAACTAGAAGAATTACAATAATCAAACAACAACTTTAATGATATCAATAGCAACTAATTGATTTTCCCTTTTAATTAACCTAGATCCCCTTCATCCTAGATGAGGGGATTAGCTACTCATAACTTTAATAGCAACAACAATAAAGGTAAAAGATGAAAACATGATCGAAAGTATAGAACAATAAATAATGAGCATAAAACAATCAAAGATTAATTGATGAAGAAAGATTAGTACCATACAAGGGAAAGATTTAGAGTTCTAGAGAGTTTTCCAGCAATATCCAAGCAAAATATAACGTAGTCTAACAATAAAACACGAGTCTTTAATTTATAACAAAAGATCAACGTTTTAGGAAATTCCGGAAATAAACCCGCCAGAGAGGATCCTCGATCGAGTCAGGGGTGACTTGATCGAGGACAACTGCTCGATCGAGTCAGCAGTGACTCGATCGAGGAACTTGCTTCACAGGCTATTTCTTCTCTTCTTTCACTTCTAGTTTTCATGATTCCTCGTTTCCCGTGCCACGCTTCGTGTATTCTTCTATGCCGTCTCCGCCATGCTAATCTTAGCTTGATCATACTCACAAAGAGTCATTTCTGCATCAAAACGCAAAATAGCGGCAGTATCGACAATTCATTGAAATAAAGCATATAAATGATATAATAGGCACGAAACGGTATGTAAAACGGTATAAAGGGAGCTGTAAAAGTATATATGAAAGTGATACATCAAACTCCCCCAAACCAAACCTTTGCTTGTCCTCAAGCAAAGCAATCAAGCCGAAACAAAGAACAATAAACATATGGTGAATGAATAACTCAGAGCAAATGTCTAAGCATATACAAGTCTCAGCTATCCATATCTATAACGAAGTAATGACCGAAGTTGTGCTAATAAAACAAATTCAAAAGCACGGGTAATAGACTCACGCAGCTCTTACTCAAGATGTGACATGATACCGAGACTCAGCCGAATACTTTTCAACCTTGCAAGACAATTCTGTTGGATTCTCGCGGTTTCACTCATGCACTCATAATGGGTGATATATATGTAAGATAGAAAGAAGTAAGACTCTCACTCAACTTATGAGATATGCATGCAATCTAATGTGACAAGAGATTCTCCAACTAATACGCATTCACGAAACAGACTAAGGACATGTATCAAGGACAGAATGATGGTAAAGTGGCATGGGTATAGAAGTGGCTTGTGCAAAAACACGTATGGGTAATGTGAGGCTCAGACGGTAGTCGCAGCGCTAAACCAATAGCCAAATCTAATAAATAATTAAACAATCATCCAACTAGAGAAATAATCTCAACTTTGACAACATATGAGAGAAATGAAGAAGCTCTCCAAATGTGCATTAGACTGCAGAAATTACCACACACGACCTCCTAACATAATTCAATGAAGCAAACATTATTCATCTTTTCTTTTTCCTTTTCTTTTCTTTCTCTTTTTTTCTTCTTCTGAACTCTTTTTTTCGAAGCTTTTTGTTTTTCTTTTTTTTTTTCTTTTTTTTCCTTTTCTTTTGCTTCATAATAGTTTTTTTCAACATAAGAGGTCACACAATTGTTACAAAAAGATAGCTACTACCCACATGACAATAAAAGTCCCAACCCAACCAAAGTAGCTATAACAATAAGGCTCAAACAATCAATGATCGTCCCAAAAAGGTAGGCAAATTCTGGAATGTAGCTAAGAAATAGGATATAAAATGGCTACACGGTTCAAACGGGCTAACAAAACTGGGTAATGTAAGGCTTATTTGAACGATAAGAATCGCCTATCCACATGTGCTTAATCAAATGAACGCGCAAAAGCTAAGAAACTAACGTCACACTTATGCAGTTTGATATTACATATACCACAAGGAGACCACACTCATCAGCCTAAATAACGATGAGACCGGTTTATTAATGTTCCCGGCCTAGGAAGCTCTAAAGACCTCAGAAATTTAAGTGGTTTACCAACAAAATAAAGTCAAGTCTACTCGGCATAAGGCATATTGTGACGGTCAAGACTTGAGTAAAGAGCTTTGTCCATCTTAGCTAACAGGTCAAAACAATGTACATGGACAACTAAATGAGACTCAAATGCAAAGACAAAGCAAATTATCATCATTGCTATACAATTCACCAAGACTCGACTCAAAATAAACAAAAATAAATAAAAAGCATGTTTTTGGATTTTATAATTTTTCAATTTTTTTTTTGGAATTTTTGATTTTTTTTTCACACAACAATAAAGAAAAGCACACAACAGAAATAAACACACTCCCCCAAACCTAAATGTTACAGTGTCCTCATTGTGACGCCTACAGCATAGCGGTCACACAGAAATCCAGCAACCTATGGGACACAACTAACAAAGGGAAGAGGGTAAAGAGGAAATGCAATAAAAACAAAAAGAAAGATAATACCACCGTAATGCAATGCGAGCCTCCCCAAACCAAATTGTAAAAAAGAGGGATGTAGTGACCAAATTTGTCACTCATCAAGGCGTCATCAGCAGCATCATCAAAACCATCAATCTCAGCATATAAGGACATAAGCTCAGGATAAGGAACGGCACTGCGGCCACATCCTCTACCACGAGTGGCTCTCCGAACACGGCCTCGACCACGAGTGCCTCCAGAAGCAGCAGCAGTGGAAGTAGAGGCACTAAACTGGCCAAACGGGCCTCTCTGGGAACAAGGGATACCGGTGTCCTCCGCAAAAACAGAAGTAGGCTGAGGGGGGCGGACTGGAGTGTAAAAGGGACGGCCTAATGCACCGAAGTCGGTGCTAAACTGTCCAAACTCAGTGGGAGTCACTCCGTAAAGATGGAACACACGGCTGTCGTCACCAGGAGTAGTGTAGTAAGAAGGTGACACGCTGCGATACTGCCCCCCGGAAGCTAAAGTCATAGCCTCCATCTGTTCCCACATCCTCCTCTCTGTCAAAGCAGTGTTGATGCCCGTATGCATCCTCACTTCCCGTTCAATGACGGGGTCAAAATGGTAACTTGGAGCATAGCCTGAAGTGGGATAGGCCGAAGGAGGTGGAGGAGGAGCAGGCTGGAAAGAGCCTGGCCGATGGGTAGTGGGTGCACGACGTCTCCGGCGCCCGCCGGTGGTGGTAGTAGTACTAGACCCAGGAAAAGTAACCAAAAGGTCCTCAGGAATCAGATAAGTAACGGGTGGTGGCCGCACCACAGCCGTACTCTCCTCGAGGGGGTCGACAAAGCAAAACAAAGCGCAAGGAAGAAGCATGTATGACTCACCTCGGACCCTCCAGTAATGGTCCTTCCCATTTTTAATATCAAGATAAGAAATGTCATAACGAAGGTGATCATCATCAACAAGTGGCTCAAAGTCAGCCATGGGCTCATATGGGTCCTCGCCCTCAAAGTCACAAACAGCTCTAGCAATCTTGGTGACAAGAGCACCACAGTCAAGGTTCCCGTACCTCCCAATCATTCTATCAAATGTCGAACACACAAGAGCAGGGGGAGAGAATTGGAATGTCTCCTCCCTATAAGGATTCAAGTAACTAGCAAGTATTAAGACCTCAATAGTGGAGGTCTTGCTCTTGTCGGACCGGCCATACAACAAATAGCTCAAATACCTTAAAAACATACGAAGACAAACGTGTTGGACATCTAGCAAAGCCATAGCACTGGCGTCCGCATCCATATAACCAGTAAATAATGGAAAATAGCGAACGGCAGACAACCCACCAACACCATACAAGTCCCCCTCAGTATGCTTATCTAATCCCAGGATTTCAGAAAGACGGTCAAAGGTCAAAGACCGTTCAACATTAAGCAAACGAAATTTGATTAGATGATCACTGGGGAAATAAGTAAAAGAGCTCAGAAACTCAAGGGTTAGGGCAAGGTAAGATAACTCGTGTAGCGTGAAAAGACCCTACAACCCAATTTCATTAAACATACCATACATGATGTCATCGATCTTCAATGTGCGCAAAATGTTCCTATCCACGCATCTCGTGGCACTCATAGACTTAGTTAACAGATATTCAAACCTGTCTTTCTGGGCTTTGTCACAGAATTCGATAAATGGATAATCGTCTAAGGTTGACAAATCATCCTCCGAGGACACAACCTCTTCGGGAATTACTTCGGGTTGTTGAACCGGGGCTCTCTTTTCTCTAGTCCTCTTATTTCCTTGCCTAGAAGTCGACATTATCTATATAAAAGCAAGTAGAAAATTAAACTTCAACAATGGCATAAAAACAGTCCCGTTTTTGGCAATAATGGGTCCAAAAAATCAATTTTTAAGACTCCAAATGGCAATGAAAGCATCCAAAAACATAGGGGAACATGAGTATGTATCAAATATGGAAGATTCCAAGCAATAGAACACAATTCTAACCAATTTAATGCATAATTTCTACCCGGATTTTGAAGAACCCTAATTCCCAAATTAGCAAATTAGGCATGAATTTCAACAATTAAGGGGCTAGAAAGCAAGGAAATAGCAATTGTATACTAACAATGGAAGATTCAATACAATAAACTCAATAATTAAGCAAGAAAAATCAGAATTTTCGAGACACATAAAGGCAAAATCGTGACTTACCTGAGCAATTTAAGCAATGGAATTGAGAAAATAAGCACAAGAGAATGATTCAAGCAAGTAATAAGCAAGTAAGTACAAGTTTTAAGTGAGTTTTGATGATGATTGATGATGAATATGGAGAGAATGAGTAGTAGAGGAGGTAGAATGCAGGAAAGTAATATGAAAAGAAGAAGGAAGTTGAAAGAAATTAGGGTAACAAAAGCATAAAACCGGTGAAAAGAAAACGCGGAACCCGGTCTAAATTGGATCCTCGATCGAGTCGCAGCTGGCTCGATCGAGGAACCAATTTCAGGAATACCCAACTTTTGTTCTAAACTTTTCGAAATTCTTCACAGGTTCCTCGATCGAGTCGCAGCTGACTCGATCGAGCTGATAGGTTCCTCGATCGAGTCGCAGCTGACTCGATCGAGGAAGCAGACTGGGGCTCTTTTCTTCGTCGTTTGTTACTCATAGCTTCAAATCCCGTCAAAATTCCTGCAAAAGACACTTGAAAGCATATCAAGTGCCCTCTCCTCATCTCTCAAAGTCCAAGGAATATAAAAATAAAAACAAAACTTGAATTGAAAATCCTAATTACAAACTAATACTTTACAAAGTCCGAGCTGCCTCTCGGTAGCGCTGGTTTTTGCGGTCCCGCACGACCGTAATTCTTCATCAGCAAGAAGAATCAATGGGGAAGAGATCAAGAGCCTCTATTACCCCCACAAAAGCACCTTCATAGTATGTCTTCAAGCGTTGCCCATTCACTTTGAAGGTCTTTCCTGTGTCAGAATGCAGTGTAACTGACCCAAATTTGTTCACATCAGTAACGGTGAACGGTCCAGACCATATACTCTTCAATTTACCTGGAAACAAGCGCAAACGAGAGTTAAATAAGAGAACTTTCTCACCAACATGAAAGTCTCTTTGCAAGATATGCTTGTCATGCCACTTCTTCGTTCGCTCCTTGTATACTTGAGCACTATCATAGGCATGCAGTCGAAATTCATCAAGCTCATTCAACTGCATCAGTCGCTTCTCACCCGCCAGTGAGGGATCCATATTCAGCTCTTTTATGGCCCACATAGCCCTGTACTCAAGCTCCACAGGTAAATGACAGGACTTGCCATAGACAAGTCGGTAAGGTGAGGTTCCATTCGGCATTTTGAAAGCAGTACGGTAAGCCCACAAAGTATCATCGAGCTTCCGACTCCAATCCTTTCTGTTCTTGCTTACCACCATTTCCAAGATCTGTTTCAGCTCTCTGTTGGAAACCCCTACTTGTCCACTAGTTTGAGGATGATAAGCCAGCCCTCTTCGGTGTGTAACGCCATACTTCTTCATGAGAGAATTGAGATGACGCTCATTGAAATGCTTGCCTCCATCACTGATCACTGCGCGAGGCACTCCAAACCGTGGAAAGATAGTCTTCTGAAACAGCTTAACAACAGATTTAGCATCACAGGTGGGGGTGGCAATTGCCTCCACCTATTTAGAAACATAATCTACAGCTACTAATATGTATTGGTTCCCAAAAGATGTAGGGAACGACACTTGGTAATCAATGCCCCAAACATCAAAGATCTCTACTTCAGAGATTCCAGTTTGAGGCATCTCATGCCTTTGCGAGATATTGCCAGTTCTTTGGCAAGCATCACAAGAACGGACAAAGTTAGTAGCATCCTTAAGGATAGTAGGCCAATAAAAACCCGATTGCATTACCTTAGCAAATGTCCGAGAAGGACCATGATGACCACCATATGAAGAAGAGTGACAATGAGAAATGATGGCACGTACCTCACCCTCTGGGATACATCATCTGTATATACCATCGGCACACTCCCGGAACAGATAGGGATCGTCCCAGAAATACCTCTTCACGTCATGCATAAATCTCTTCTTCTGCTGATAAGACAAGTCAAGAGGAAGTGTTCCTCCTACCAAATAATTGGCATAATCTGCAAACCATGGGGTATTTGCAGCTACAGCTAGAAGATGGTCGTCTGGAAAAGAATCATCGATGGGCAAAATCTCTCTTCCTGAGAATCTCAATCTGGAAAAATGATCTCGCAACAACATTTTCAAAGACTGGACTTATCATGATTTCTAAATCAAATTCTTGCAATAATAAAATCCATCTAATAAGTCTAGGTTTAGCCTCTTGTTTGGTTAAGAGATACATTAAAGCTGCATGGTCAGTGTGAACAATAACTTTGGAACCAACAAGATAAGCTCTAAATTTGTCTAAAGAATAGACAACTGCAAGAAGCTCCTTCTCTGTAGTAGCATAGTTGATTTGTGCATCGTCGAGAGTCTTGCTTGCATAGTAAATGGCATGCAACACCTTGTCCTTTCGCTGCCCTAAAACAGCTCCAACTGCATAGTCACTGGCATCGCACATAATCTCAAAAGGAAGGCTCCAATCCGGAGATCGGATAATAGGAGCTGAGATAAGTGCTTGTTTGATCCTGTCAAAGGCTTGAATACACTTGTCAGTAAACACAAAAGAAGCATCTTTATGAAGAAGCTGAGTTAGAGGTTGAGCAATTTTAGAAAAATCCTTAATAAAGCGGCGATAGAACCCTGCATGACCAAGAAAACTACGCACACTTTTAACATTAACCGGGTACGGGAGTTGCTCAATTACCTCAACCTTAGCTCTATCCACTTTAATGCCCTTACCTGACACCAAATGACCGAGTACCACCCCTTCAGTAACCATGAAGTGGCACTTCTCCCAATTGAGAACAAGGTTGCTCTCCTCACAAAGTCTTTATGCAAAACTTTAGTCAAGTTTCTCAAACAAATATCAAAATCAGTACCATATACACCGAAATCATCCATAAAGACCTCCATGATAGACTCTATGTAATCGAAAAATATGGCCATCATAAAACGCCGAAAGGTAGCAGAGCATTACATAAACCAAAGGGCATCCTCCTATAAGTAAATACACCATATGGACAAGTGAAAGTGGTCTTTTCCTGATCCTCAGGATGAATGGGTATCTGAAAGAAACCGGAGTAGCCATCTAGGTAACAGAAATAACTATGACATCCTAATCTCTCTAACATTTGGTCAATGTAAGGAAGTGGGAAATGGTCCTTTTTAGTGGCCGTGTTCAACTTCCTATAGTCAATGCACATCCTCCATCCTGTAACAAGTCTAGTAGCAATCAATTCATTTTTATCATTCTTTACTACTGTAGTACCTCCCTTCTTAGGTACAACTTGGACAGATCGACCCATTTAGAATCGTAAATAGAGAAAATAATACCAAAGATCAAGTAATTTCTGTACCTCTTTTCTTACCACCTCCTGCATTGGAGGATTTAGTCGTCTCTGACCTTGTGCACTAGGCTTGTGGCCTTCTTCCAAGTGAATTCTATGCATACAAAAATCAGGACTAATACCTTTGAGATCGTCAATGCTATACCCAATTGCCTTTTTATGAGTTCTCAAAACAGTCAACAAAGCGATATAGTTGACCTTCAACGAGTTAGCATTGACAATCACTGGGTTCATTTCACAGTCATCAAGAAATTCATATTTGAGATGAGAGGGAAGAGGTTTTAATTTAGGTTTCTTTACCTCAGTTACCTTAGGTGTGACACCCAAACTATATACCTTCTGATGTGGGCATTCCTCTCCAGTTAGAAGCTTCTCAATTCGATGAACTGGACTCCATGAACCGCCTGATCACCGGATCGTAAATCGTGGCAATCTCCAGAGGATCCCTGTCCAAACACATAGGAAGACACTCATCAATAGTAAAATCAACAACATCTATACTATGACAAGTTTCTTCTATCATGGGGTTTTTCAGTGCTTTTTCCAAGTTAAAAACAATCATATCACCCCCCACAGCTAAGGTCAATCTCCCTTGCCTAACATCTATAACCGCCCCCGCAGTATGTAAGAACGGTCTGCCCAAGATGATAGGGATTTGGTTGTCTTCAGCCATGTCCATGACAACAAAATCAACGGGGATGAAAAACTTCCCAATTCGAACGGGAACGTCCTCTAACACCCCCAATGGGTGTTTAACAGTCCTATCGGCCATCTGCAGTGTCATATTAGTAACTGTCAACGGACCCATATTCAAATTTTTACAGATAGAATACGGCATAACACTGACACTAGCTCCTAAATCACAAAGAGCTTTACTAATAGAAAGATGACCAATTTGACAAGGGATAGAAAAACTTCCTGGATCCTTTAATTTTGGTGGTGAGTTAATTGGCAACATGGCACTGCACTTCTGAGTGTAAGCAATAGTTTCCACCGCGTTAAATGATCTCTTCCTTGTCAAAATCTCCTTCATGAATTTGGCATAAGCCGGCACTTGAGTAATTAATTCAGTAAAAGGGACACTTACCTGTAGATTCTTCACGACCTCCATAAACTTACCGAACTGCTTATCCAGCTTGGATTTTTGTTGTCGATGAGGAAAAGGTAGTGAAATAGGTATGGGCTCGGCTTGCTTATCCTTAGAAATAACTTTTGAAACACCGTCGGCTGGCAATTTGGGATCCTCGATCAAGTCAGGGGTGACTCGATCAAGCTGGGTGGATCCTCGATCGAGTCGCCTGTGACTCGATCGAGGAACCTTTGCAGGTTCAGCTTTTTCGTCTTTTTTACTTTTATCGTCAGCTCGTGTTTCAACTTCGTCAGGCTCTTTCTCATCATCACTAAGCTCCAAATTACCCAATCCTTTGGGATGCATGTAAAGGACCTCATCAACAGTAATGGGCACTTCATTATCAAGACTTTGCAGGTCGGGATTCGTATAAGAAGTACCGCTCCTCAGCTGAATAACATTAGCTTGCTCATGCGCTTGTTTCCCTTGAGGAGGAAGACCTACGGCCTGTTTTGATGGATTTTGAAGTGCCATCTGAGCCACCTGATTATCTAGCATCTTGTTATGGGCAATCAGCTCAGAAATTTGAGCCGTCTGCTTCTGCTGCATCGACAAAGTTTGTTGCAAAAGATTGCGCAACTCTGCCATATCATTATTCGGAGCTTGTTGAGGAATTTGTTGAGGAGTTTGCTGAGGAGGCTGCTGATATTGATTGTTGAACTGCTGGCCTCCTTGATTTTGCCTTTGATATCCCCCTTGTTGTTGATTACCGCGATTATTATGAGGGATATAAGGATTCTTTTGCGGCTGTGACTGCTGCGGGTTTTGCACATTCTGGCTAGACCATTGAAGGAACGGATGTTCCTTCGTTCTTTCGTTGTAAAAATTAGAGAAAGGTGTACCTTGTGCACCTTGTCTGTAACCCTGAAAGGCATTAACCTGCTCCAATGTGCTCATACAATCAGCTGCACCATGACCATCTAAACCGCATCTAGCACAAGACTCCTCTATTTGCTGACTCATAGCATGAACTCTCTTTTTACTACCCAATGATTGGGTAGTCTTTATCTCAGCAATTTGGGCTGAAATAGTCTCCACCGTGTGCCGCAGCACTATCAACTCCAAAGACTCGCGTGCTTCCCTAGGATTTCCATACCTTGCGGTATGGGTAGCAATCTGATCAATCAACTTCCACGCGTCACCATCATTGGTGTTATCTTGAAACCTCCCATTCGCAGATGAATCCAAAAGGGCACGATGATCGTCAAACAACCCGTTATAAAACTGGTTGCAAAGGAACCACTTTGGGAAACCATGATGGGGAACTGATCGAACCAAACGCTTGAAGCGAGTCCAAGCTTCGTTCAAATCTTCAGTAGCTCCTTGCTTGAAACTAGTAATTTGATTCCTCAAAGCATTAGTCTTCTGAGGTGGGAAGTACCTCTTGTAGAAAGCAAGAGCCAAGGAATTCCAATCAGAACTCCTTCAAGATCCATATCCATATCTCTCAACCACTCAAAGACTCCATCTTTCGAGAAAAAGGAAAGAGCACCGCTTCACTGATCTTGTGTCACTCCAAATGATAATGGAATAGAACAAAGAGAAGTGACAAACTTTTCCATATGCGTCGCAGGTCCTTAGCAAATGTCCCTCCAAACATGTTTCGTTCCACCAAATTGATATAAGATGGCCGAATCTCGAATGTTCCATTGGTAGTAGTGGGCAGCTTGAATCCTTGTGGAATAGAAGCCAAGGTTGGCTCAGAGTGACTGGCTAGAGTAGGCATGATGATAGTTTCGGGAATATCTTCTATGACTGGAATATCAGGAATAGGAATTTCTTCCTCCTCCTCCTCTTCGTAAGACCGACCGGCTGACTCAGTGGAGATCGCCGTTTCGACGTCAAGTATACTCAAGTCTTCTACTTGACCCACTTCTTGATTAAATTTCCGTCTCAGAGCGAAAAGTCTTCTCGTGTTCGGGATCAAAAGGAATAATCTCGGACCTATTAGACCTGGGCATAAACGGAACTAACAAGAAAGTGTGAGAACGGTCTCAAGGAACTGGGTTCCCTGAGACAAAAAGACAAAATAAACACAAACAGACTAAACAATTGTTGCCTCCCCGGCAACGGCGCCAAATTTGATATGGCTGAAGTCGTATCACCAAACCAAAGTAAATCTATCTCGGGACTAACAAGAATAGCTAGCATCAAGTTAGGTATCGAATCCACAGGGAGGCGGTGAAAGCTAAGTCTGTAAATATTTAAGCTGTCTAAAGTAACCAATTTCGGGGGGTTTTGTTTTGAGTTGATTCTAACAGACTAATTGCAAGTAATTAAATGAAGGTTTAACAATATTATTAAAAGTCTAGGAATTAGGTTCACTAGGTCAATCAGTCGGGGATTATCAATCAATTACTAAATCTATCAAGTTGTTTAAGGTCATAAGATCGGTCGACTCCATTATGACCTTTAGATTGATTCTAATATGCGGTCGCTATGATTAGATACTCTCTATTTGATTATCGCAGCCTATATCAATTCTAACCCGGCCGGCGATAGGATCAATTCGCTACACTAATTAATAACTCAGGCCTCAAGTTGATTAACTAGAAGAATTACAATAATCAAACAACAACTTTAATGATATCAATAGCAACTAATCGATTTTCCCTTTTAATTAACCTAGATCCCCTTCATCCTAGATGAGGGGATTAGCTACTCATAACTTTAATAGCAACAACAATAAAGGTAAAAGATGAAAACATGATCGAAAGTATAGAACAATAATTAATGAGCATAAAACAATCAAAGATTAATTGATGAAGAAAGATTAGTACCATACAAGGGAAAGATTTAGGGTTCTAGAGAGTTTTCCAGCAATATCCAAGCAAAATATAACGTAGTCTAACAATAAAACACGAGTCTTTACTTTATAACAAAAGATTAACGTTTTAGGAAATTCCGGAAATAAACCCGCCAGAGAGGATCCTCGATCGAGTCAGGGGTGACTCGATCGAGGACAGTTGCTCGATCGACTCAGCAGTGACTCGATCGAGGAACTTGCTTCACAGGCTATTTCTTCTCTTCTTTCACTTCTAGTCTTCATGATTCCTCGTTTCCCGTGCCATGCTTCGTGTATTCTTCTATGCCGTCTCCGCCATGCTAATCTTAGCTTGATCATACTCACAAAGAGTCATTTCTGCATCAAAACACAAAATAGCGGCAATATCGACAATTCATTGAAATAAAGCATATAAATGATATAATAGGCACGAAACGGTATGTAAAACGGTATAAAGGGAGCTGTAAAAGTATATATGAAAGTGATACATCACTAATCAAGTTAATTTAATCAATGATTATTATGCACGCCTATTTAACATAACCATATGATAATTTGAGACATTAAAAGATGATAATCATAATTAGAAAGTAAAGATTTACTCAAAATTAGAATATGCTAGATTAGAAACTAGAAGAATTTCCCCCAAATCGATTTGATGCAGAACAAAGCCAAACTCATAGATGATTAAGATATGGGAGAGTGTAAGAAGATGTTTAGAACCTGACTTAGGATTTAAAATGACGTTTATAAGGATTTTTAAGGCATAATTATAATATAACACACGATTAAAACAATTAAGAAAACCGTCAAACCTGAACTGTTCTACTCGGTCAAGTGCACTCGGTTGAGTGACACCCACACGACTGAGTACCAACTAACTACTCGACTGAGTACTTCAACTAAAAATATAGAGTATTACCACTCCAAACCGTCCAACACTATCACAACTTTACTCAGTGTCTCCATTCATTTAAAATACGTGATACCACGAGTACAACCAATACGTTAGCAACATCAAACCACAAGTTCATCCTCTATTCTACAATTAAGACTCAAAACCCAAAACTATACCACAAATGTAGAACTATCACCGCATCCTGGCATCCTATTCCTCTTAAGTTAACTGTTACGTCCTCGTAACCCAACCACCACTAGATCCTTAACTTTTCTTTAATTACCACAATCCCGTCTCACTATTGGTCGATCACTCGCCTTAGCCTTTTTCTTCTCAATATGCCAACAAAGTATACAGGTTAATTGCAACTTCTACCTCAATACGTCACATGCTCCGCTAACTACTTGCCACTACTAAGTCCATAAATGATTTATTCAAATCAATTTCCGAAAGTACTCCAATGACTATACCTCATTAACAACATATCTATGAAAATATGACAACACAAAAATCGCAGCAGAAATTCCTATTCATAACATACTCTACTCTTTCACCCACAAATCGAAAATTAAAGGAAACAACGATATTAAAACACGACAACAATCCAGATGACAATAATAGAATGAGCATAATATTTCAAAATTCGTTTCTCAACCATTCCGTCTCCTCCACCACAATCGATGATGGCATCGCAACACCGCCACCAACACCCGCACCACAACGCGAAGGTACCTGTATCACAACACTAATACCGTGCCCGGATCGCAACCAGGAACACAACAGTCACATCAGTATTCATTGCAAACACTATTCTAGTACAACATCCTTGACAAGGAATAAGAAAAACCTCCCAACTCATCCCAACCATCCATATGACTAACCTCTTCAGAACGTTAGACTTTCCATTTAATGACATTACACCGAGCCACTAGGGCAACACCACGACACCACCATCATTCGCGGGTATCGCTACCCTCTTACACTCACTTTAAATATAACAATCTCCTTTTCTATCTTCAGTTATCATCCCAAATAAAGAACTCCACAAGATAAACCAACAAAATTATCTCAATAACTATTCCAATTCTGCCCTTGACTACTTTACCACCTAAGTCATGCTAATAACAACCACAAGCCCCCAAGCACTTATAACCATACCTCATGTCGCTACCAAAATACCGCTGAAAGTCATTAAACACTTCACATGATTCTCCACCTAATTTACCTCTAAAGCTTCTCCTACATGAAAATCCCAATATAACTTATCCTCTCATAAATTCTTAAATGATCTCTTTGCCTCATTTCATTCTAACCCCTACTCATACTCTTTTTCTTGCTAACCCCCTTCCTTACATTACTCGATTCACATTGATTCTTATATTCACACCACACCTGCCAACAACTGCCTTAAGTATTTTCTCACTATCTCAATAATTCAAATATCCTCAATTTGTTAACCATAATTCCCAAATCGTATTAAATAATGATCTCTCTGAACTTACCACCCAAAAATCATTCATTACGCATATGTCCAACAATTAACAACATCCATCCTTACTCATTTGCATCATTCTTTAATATCTCCGGAAAACCGAAATTCACCTTATGCCGTTACCTTCCCAAAGAACTTACACAAACTAGGTCATCCATCTCTTAGTAATACAAATTGCCAAGCATAACACATACGTACAAACCCATATTCCGCCATATATATAACCATCATTACATCCCTCATCGCAAAACTTGCTCTTTGACTAAATAAGATCATCTACTTCACTTCCTCTTTGCACTTACCTATCACAATCATTTATGACCACATATCCTTCTCATCAAAACCAGACCAATCATTAGATGACGTTCCCCACATTGTATAATCTGTCTACCTTAAGCATCAAGACCAAAATACAAGTAAATCAACGCAATAAGAAACAAAACAATGTTATTTAAATTAATATAACATCCAAATAGGCCAAAAGACAACCATAAGACCATAACCAAGGCCGCTCGGTCGAGTACTCAATCTACTTGACCGAGAAGGGGAGGTCAGAAGCACCGCTAACAGGTATTCGAGTTGCTCGGTTGTGTAAAAAGGTTCACTCGATCGAGTAGGGGGTCACTCGGTCGAGTAGAAAGTTCCACTCGGTCGAGTACGGGGTACTCGGTCGAGTACAAAGGTCCACTTGATTGAGTGCCCTACGTAGTTCTCAACAATGTCCAGTTTTCATAAAACGGTCATATCTCCCTCGTTTCCTGGCCATTTTGGGCGTGTGACCTACCGTTAGAATCGTAAGAGAACAATATATCACCTCCATCTGGAACTGCACAAAAATCATTGCTAGAACTTAACTTATGACAGTTTTAAGACAACCCTTTAATAATCGGACTTCATACAAATTAAATTTCCTTAACAAAACAACATTAACAATGCAAACAATAGTAACTCATCACTCTTAAAACCAGTACCCAAGGTGAACCTTTATCATACGAACATATAAATTAAACACAAAATGCTACACTATATCCACTTTATACCTTTCACTCCATTTCTATATACTCCACATCACGATACTTCGCCTTTTTGTAGCATACGCACATTCACTCTATACTTCCATACAAACACATATATTCATAACGATCCCCTTGACACACCCTGTAGTGACCGGCTCGAGGTTGTGAGGGAAATTTGCGGTTTAAGGACTTCTCCCAAACATTTGTGGCAGCTTCAAACAACCCCTACCCGGGTTCATTTTATTTAGACACCCTATATTCATTTTGTTCATTGGTTTTAAGTTTCAAAATTGTCGCTGTAACACCCTCACATACCAAGGTGCCTTACCAAGACCACCCTAGCATGTGAGACTGCTACCATCTCGGTTTTTTGAGGTTAGTATATCAAAGTTACCATTCCAAAACATTTAATTAAGTATAAAGTTAAAGTTAACGATTACAAGTTCCAAAACCAAATCCAAAATAAAAGTTCACTAGTTCTCAAACAACTGAAACTAAAACAGTAAATCTCATGACCGGGGAAGCTCGACTCGAAGTGATGACTCCCCATCTCGTCCCCATAGCTAAAGACCATCATCACCTATCACAATCTGCTCACCATCCCCGAATGGATCACCACAGATTTTACAAAACAACAACAGGGTCAGTTCACTGCATAATCAAAATAAGACGAGTACGAAAAGATAAACAGCTGTTCACCATCCACCTCCAACTCCCAATCACATCATTTAACTGACTACATACTAAAGTGTGTAGCCCTACCAGTGGGGGACCGCAGCCTTACCCACCAAATCCCCGCTTATCAATGAGCGATAACCCTGTTCATTAATGTGCACATCCCCTCCTGTGGCGGGTTCCACAGAGGGCGAAACTAGGGCGTGAAGCCACTCTTGCAAGTGACTCCACTCAGCCGAGGACGCGCCTCGCGAACATCACCAACAACCATCATTACACCAACACCAAACTCCAATCCAACAACAACAGATAATCACAATATCAATCGTACAAACAATTACCACATAATCTCAAATCAATTAAACAGTAAACCGAGTAGGGAAACCCTACCTTTTAGCAATATTCCGATTACAAGCAATCAATTATGATCCTTCACATATCCATCACCTACATAACATAATTATGTATAATTACCACCTACTCAATCAATTAATCATGCACATAACCTAGACTCATCATAACTTAATAGGAATCTCAACTTAAAGAACAAACACGATTTTCCTGATTTTCCAGCACATGACATACTTGGTATAAAATGCATAACTAATTCCAGAAAAGACAAATAGATGAACGGCTAATTGGATTAGAACCCCATGAGTCTTAGCTATAACTCTTATCTAACGTATTTTTCCCAAATTCCAAACTTATCAAGGGTTTTCAGACTAATTTCCAAAAGCTGACAGAATCCGTCGCATAAAAAGTATCGCTTCATAAAACAAGTTTAAACATCATTTTCCTGTAATTCCAAATTCTATTGTCATCTAGACTCTATAAATATGATGTATGAAAAAGCCCCAAAACTGAATCGACATATAAATTAGAGTTTATTAAAACTATTTTCCACAACCAAATCAGATTCGCAGACTTTTGAGCAATAGGTTCATAAATAAATCACATAGAACAAACTATAAGGAATTAGGCTATGGAGTTTAATATGAATAAACTAGACTTCAAATAAACAGGACTCTATTTTCAAACTTTTCGAAGAAGAAGAATTTAAAACAATATAAACAATTGAATGAAATCGACTTACAAACATGGGAGTCGAATTTGGTTGAAAAAGGTGAGAAATCTCCAATCAAATGGAGGGCTCGGTCATCTCTTCTTTCTCTCCCTCTCTCTATGTTTAGAAATGAGTTTTAGAAAAGCTAAAGTAAATTTAGAAATGACTTAAGAGTATAAACAAAACCCTTGGTCAACACATAAAAGAAACCGTCAAACTTGCAGAACCGATTTACTCGGCCAAGTGCACTCGGTCGAGTAACACACAATCGACCAAGTACCAACTAAGTACTCGACCGAGTACTCCAAATAAAATACGAAGTATTACAGTCTTCCCTCCTTAAAAAGAACTTCGTCTCCGAAGTTCGCACCAACTACAATAAACGACACCTAACATCACCTATACTTAGCACAATGTAGCTCATACTCATAACTAGTAAAATCTATGCTAACTCCCATAAACTTGAGTAAACTCGGGTTGTCACATTTTATCCCCCTTAAAAAGAAGGTTACGTCCCCGTAACCTAACTCATATAAAACCACACAAGCCACGCGATATCATGGTCCTTCCTCACAAATACAATTCATAATAAAACATATAAACAACATATGCAACTATACAATTCTAAATAAAACATATAAACAACATATGCAACTATAGTTCGACCACACACGGATGCTATCATTCAATATAATAAACATGTTACCGCATTGTTTGAAGTAGTAATTGCTAATGGAAATCCAAATAAACACATAGCAAAACATAGTATCACATTACATCTCCCTAAAAACAAACTTCGTCCCGAAGTTTCTTATTCATCCCATATACCAACAGACCCAAGGTTTCGTGGTGCACCACCAACATCTTCAACGACATAACAAACCATAATTCACCACATAAGGTTAATATTCGTGTTCATCTGTCATATCTAACTCGTTCCTAGGAGATTGTAAATCATCAAATCATGTTACATTTCAGTAATAACTCGTAAAGCCCTAGTGCAGAGCAAAGCTCACTTAGCCAACTAATACCAAAAGGACGAGACCAACCACTATAAACAACTTCCACTCATAACTGGATACTAGACAACCATGACCACGTGACGTATTATAAAACTAATAACCTCATCTCAAAATCTCATACCATACACAGTGTCAAGCCCCTGGAGACCGTCATAATTCACCAGTCGTTATCGACCACATGTACGAATGCTATATATATATATATATATATATATATATATATATATATATATATATATATATATATATATATATATATATATATAGGAATGGGATCATGTGAGGATACACTATCTTTTTGAGGATTGAGGATTTCGTTATAATATCACAGGTTGTTCAATACAATATCACAGGTTATTCGATAAAATATCACACAAAAAAAACACCTGTGCAAAAAAAAAAAATTATAATTTTTTTTTTCAAAAAAAAAATTTTTTTTTTGGCAAAGGTCAAATTTTTCGTGATATTGTATTGAAGAACATGTGATATTGTATTCACTAATCCTCAATCCTCAAATATTTAGGAGTTCTCACCGGATCCCGACTCTATATATATATATATATATATATATATAGTATTAGGATCAAGTAAGTCCATGTCTTACATGTGAGTCCATAAGTCCTCTTTAGGGCCATTGGATGAGGGAGATGGATGGTTGAGATTAAAAGGGAAAAAAGGTGATTAATTAGCCAATTTAACACTTTCTCACTCTACCCTCACTAATCCTCCTAATTAAAAACTAATTCACTATATATAATTTATTTTTACACTTACTTATCTCTCATCAACACAATTTCACTCATTTATCTCTCAAAAACATCTCACTTCTCAAAAACCAAAAAAATTCAAAATTTGAAAAATTTAAAAAATTCCCTCCATTTTCCTCTCCCACCCACCCCCACCGGCTCTACTACCGACCACCACCCGAACCCTCCATCCCTCCACCACCCACCGTCACCTACTCACATCCATACCCACGCCCACCCACAACAACCGCGACCCACCACTTCAGATCCGACCCCCACCGACCACCACCACTGACCTCCCCTCTCTCACCTTCCACTACCGCAGCCACCACTCCGACAATCGACAACCTCACACTGCCCAAACACCACCCACCACTCCGCCTGTGCCCTCACCACCAATGACCTCTCTTTTCTCCTTTGCCGCCTCTCCAGCCCCACCAAAACAGACGGACAGATCTGAGTTCAAAAAAAAAAAACGAGGGGTAGGTGTGGTGGTCGTGTGGTAATGGTGAATATGTGTGGTGGTCGTGGGGTAATGGTAGTGTCAGTCGTACATGTTACACTGAGTAGATCTATTTTTTTTTTATTTTTTAATTTCCTTTTTTTTTTTAAAATTATATAGTGGTGGTTTAATTATTATTGTTGTCAGGTGGGGTTCTTTACTTTCTTTTTATGTTGTTTATGGGTGTGGTTCGTTTTTCTCAGTTTTTTTTTTTTAATCTCGTTGCTATTTTTGTAAAATAGGATGGTGGTGATTATTGTTGTAAAATATGATTCTAATATCATTTTTTTAAAGACGAGATGAGGGAGGAGGAGGACTTATATGATACTAATATCATTTCTTTGGTATATTTTACATGTTTTTATTTTTAGATCTTATTTTAGTTTACTCGAGTAAATATTTTAGATCTTGTTTTTATTTTGTGATTTTTTTTTATTTTAGTCTTGCATTTACTAAGTACATCTCATATAATTTGTTTCTTTTAAAATTACACTTTTCTTCATTAAAATTGCACTTTTTCTGTTAAAATTACACTTTTTGTATGAGTTAGAATTACACTTTTTTCTGTTAAAATTACACTTTTTTCCATTAAAATTACACTTTTTTCTTTTAAAATTATACTTTTTTCTGCTAAAATAACACTTTTTTCGGCTAAAATTACACTTTTTATGCTAAAATTACACTTTTTGTTGTTGTTAGAATTACACCTTTTTCTGTTAAAATCACACTTTCCTCCATTAAAATTACACTTTTTTCTGTTAAAAGTATACTTTTTTTTTGCTAGAATAACACTTTTTTCGGCTAAAATTACACTTTTTGTTGTTAGAATTACACTTTTTTCTGTTAAAATTAAACTTTTTTGGCTAGAATAACACTTTTTTCGGCTAAAATAACACTTTTTGTTGTTAGAATTACACTTTTTTCTGTTAAAATTATACTTTTTTTTGCTAGATTAACACTTTTTTCGGCTAAAATTACACTTTTTGTTGTTAGAATTACACTTTTTGTTGTTAGAATTACACTATTTTCTGTTAGAATTACACTTAGCTCTATTGGACAAATGTTACACTCTCAATGGACTTGGTCATATTCTCATTGGACTAATGTTACATTCTCAATGGACTAAAATTACATTCTCAGTGGACTGAAATTATACTTTTCTGGACTACAATTACACTTTTCTGGTATTCTCATTGGACTAATGTTACATTCTCAATGGACTAAAATTACATTCTCAGTGGACTGAAATTATACTTTTCTGGACTAAAATTACACTTTTCTGGACTAAAATTACATTCTCCTTGACTAAAAATAACAATCTCATTGGACTGAAATTACACTTACCTGGACTAAAATAACACTTTTTGTCATTAAAATAACACTCGTAAAATGCTAAATTACAATAACTTGTGATAAAATTACAAAAATTCAAAATATTATTCGTTAAAATCACTCGGAAAAGATTGAAGTTAAACTTGTAAAACGCTAAATTATCGAAAATATTCCTTAAAATTACACTTTTTGCTGTTAGAATTACACTCGTAAAATCCTAAAATGTAGAAAACTTGTCTCGAAAAAAAAAAATTGAAAAAACCGAACCAGGAAAAATGTTAACAAAATTTTCACAAACTTTGAAGTATAAGACAAAAGGTTGTGTTAATTGTGTATGATAATGAATTAGGAAAGTATTACTAAAACTAGAGAGAGAAGTAAATTAATTAGTGTTAAGTGTGTTTCTTGCTTTCAATCTCAACCTTCCACCATTCATAATCCAAGAGTTGTGGGAGGGACTTATGGACTCAAAATATATAAGGGACTTAGGAGAACTTTGCTCTCTCTCTCTCTCTCTCTCTCTATATATATATATATATATATATATATATATATATATATATATTAACAACATACTAAGTATGTTATCAACAATATAAAATAAAATAATTGTTTATGCACATATACTCGAAAAGTAAACATATGCAATAATACAACCTTTAATTACATATCAATGTTATTACTAGTGCAAATAACCGAACATGCTTGACTTATTATGTTACTAATAAAGCTTCCCAACAGGGTTACCAATTTCATCGCAATTATCAAAATGCACAAGGGATGTAAACAACAAAAGCCATCTTATCGTTACTCATGCTCATTACTATCATTAAGCTGTACATACATAGTATAAGTTGCTAGTTCTCACTATTAAGCATAAGTTTGTATCCACATTAGTACTACTTAGCAAATAAATTAAAATATGCACATGAATCAATTATACATGTATAACCCGTAATTCCACATCATGCTCAAACTCGGAACCCACACATGTTCGAATCATTACTGCACACTTGTTTACAAGCACAATACATACTAGGACAATCATCATTTGCATCGTGATTAATAACATGTTCCATGTCAACTCATGTGGATCATAATTTTTTTTTTTTTTATTAAAAAAATGCACACTTCAACACCAATATATTACCATCAATTAACTATCATTCAGCTACTCACGTCATGACATAAGCTATCTATTTACAGCGTCAACCATATATTGTCATATCACTAGACATGATAGACTAATCCTATACAAATAATTCACTTAATACTCCCGTTTTCAACATATTAGCTTCTTATTTGTTTGTCTACTCCAATTTACATGATAATTACTAATATCATTAACTCATCGTACATTATTCATCGACTATTATACGAATTATCTCATCCTACAACAATTCATTCAACACATGTTATGTTCTATCCCATATTCATTCCGATAATATAATCAACCACCATGTAACATATCAGACTCAATCAGACTCGTTAGCTCAGGTAACCGCAATTTACTTGCACGTAATCACACTTGTTACTATCTATAATATGTTCAACAAATCAATCCACTTAATCAACCTAGCTGTCATTCATGTTCATGCTATTTGAAGACGTCGTCATGTAGTAAGTGGCATATAAGACATGACACCCACAATCTTTCATCAATGTCATCACTCATTGCACATAGGCTTATAGGTTAAGCTACTTCTCAGGTCACCTAAACATGTTGCCAAAACATTAGAAACTAAGACTTCGAAATTCATAGTATAACCTTTATTAGAAACTTATCATCAAACACATATTCATAGGCACTATAAAGCATGCTATAACTTCTAGAATCACCAATAAATAACAATTTAACGAATACATGAGTTTTTATACTTTTTAGAAAAATACAGAGAGTCACGTAAAGGGGAGCCTTAACTAGGCCTTCCTTAGCATATAAGGGCGTTACCATCTCGGTTGCCCGAGGAAGTAATAATCAAATGTCGATAAAAGAACTATTATGTTATATTACAAGTGATTTAAAACCAACTGATGATATAAAGATACAACTCAAAGACTACTCGCTATAACTATCAAATCTCGTGAAGACTCATCCCTGCCCGATCTCCAGCTATCAACCATATCAACACCTGCTAAGACCGACTGCTCACCATAAGGGATCACGACAGACACATAAACAACAAGGCAACCACACAAGGTCAATACTGAGATAAGATACAACAATATCAATAACAACTATCAATATAACTCAACACAAACAGTCACACACACAATCGCACCCACTCCAAACAATCTCCGTCACCGACTGTCCACTGGACCAGCCCTGCCAGTGGGGGACCGCAGCCGTTCCCACCTAAGCCCCGCTCATCATACCGAGCGATAACCCTGTCTCATTAATGTGCACATCCCCTCCCGTGGCGGGTTCCACGGAGAACGAAACTAGGGCGTGAAGCCACTCCCGCAAGTGACTCTACTCAGCCGAGAACGCATCTCGAGAACCAGAGAAAACCAATCACAATCACAATCAGAACCATCACATTACGAATGCGATAAAATACAACAACCACAACACAACCAAAACATCCGACACACTAGACCATCTACAGAAACTGAGTAGGCGAACCTACCTTTAAGAAACTGCAACCAATCCATGCCAACACATGCCCAAAACCAGCAACCAAGCAAAGCCTATAAGCACAACACAATCATCTATTACTACCAAGCAAACCCTAACTGCAAAGATGAGGATAGTGTTGATGATTATGACATACCTATAAGGAGAAACCCGGCAAAAGACCGCTACCCGGCTCAAGCTACGCTCTCCTAAGGCACAAGGACCTTCAAAGGGGCTTCCATGGAGGATTTGTGGTGAAGGGAAAGGAAAGAGGCGACTGATGGATGGGAAGAATGAGGCGGAAATGAATTGCGGATTTAACAAAACGCGATTAAAAACCCTCGCTGAAAACTCGATACTCGATCGAGTACCCAACATACTCGATCGAGTGACCCCCTACTCGATCGAGTAACCTCGCTACTCGATCGAGTAGCCTCTACTCTATCGAGTACCACTCCTAACACGTAACTCAAGATAGTTTTGGCACGCATTTGTAAGAATATTCCCGCTCCCAAGGTCAGTCAACGCTGGTCAAAGGGTCTCTAAAAGAGCGGGTATTACAGTCTTCCCCCCTTAAAAGAACTTCTTCCCAGAAGTTCAACTCACTCATCCTAACGCACAAGACACGGGAAAAAACGCTATCACCATTCCTTCTACTCAAGTCATTAATCCCCGGAAATACCACCCCCCATGTCATCATTATCACTGTCTAACGTTCTATTCAAACCGACTCTTACCACTATCATGTAAGCATTGTCATCATCAACTGTCACTCTATACGTATACCTCTACTCTTACAAACTATCATGTATAAAATATCAGCCTCGTATTATAAATAATACCACCGTGTTACTTAACCACGCGATTCTATTACGACACATTGCACCACAACTATTTCTTTATGACCGTCCTTTAAACTACTATCACATTCACTTCAATGAACTAAAGTAACTACTTACACTTCATATAAGTAGTGTGATCAAAGTACTATAAAATTTGTAATTAAACAACCAAAACATTATAAACGAACAACAACATAACTTCAAAATTTGCCTTTTTATTTTGCGACATTACTCTTCCCCTCTAAAAAGGAACTTCGTCCCCGAAGTTAACACCACCAAAAATTACAACACATATTACCTATTACTTGCTTCATAACATGAATTAGAAACATATTATTTGTTATGGACATTACTCGCTAAGCACATCCTTGTTAAATTCGAAATCATACACAAACCACCGGAATAACTAGCCGCCGTCGATAAAGCATGTTAATAGGGTATGCACAAATGTACAAGAAGATGTAACTCCGATAATTAGATAGTAATAGGGCGGATGTAACATTTAAGTAATAAGAAACTATCACCGCTTCAATAATTGTGACCGATATGCATATAAAACTCAAGCACGACTTCCAACATATGAAATTAACGGTTCAAAGATGTCACTAAGTACTAACAACCACGTTAAACATCAAACTTGCAATTATAAAACAATTGCACACTTTTAATTTTTCGAAAACTTCCTGTAACAGTGCTACTCGATCGAGTATGTAAGGGTACTTGATCGAGTTACATGCTACTCGATCGAGTGTCTTGGCTACTCGATCGAGTAGCCCGAGATCAGAATGCATTAAATCTGTCATACCTGTAGCTACTCGATCGAGTATGGGGGTACTCTGTCAAGTACCTACAAGTCAAATGCCTTATAATACATGTCATAAACCAACATATATATACATAGCCGTCATATAATTCAAGTCGGGATGACTCCCCGACTCCCAACTTCCTGCAATAAGGTCAAGATATCAAATCCGGCCTTATGGCCAACAATACATATCCATAACCATAGTTTCAATGAAAATAACTACCGAAGTCTAACGGCACTACCAACATCTAATACCAACGACCATGCATCAAGATGAAACAAGGAGTATCACTCCTCCTGCTGCTGTTGCTGCTGCTCAACCATCACCTCATCATCACCACCACCTCCAGAAGTACCCGCTCCCGATGACCCAATCCCCGCATCTACTCCTACTCCGGCTCCTGGACTCACGTACCACGGGGTCAAGCCACCGTAGGCAAAGGACTGAGGTGTCCCCCACGTCGACTGATCCACCCCGTAGGAGTGGAAAACCCATGTGTAGTCCCCAACTCCGCTCCACCACACCGGATGCGGTCCCTATTCCCTGAGTGTACGCCATCTCGTGCATGTTCCTGAGTGTCAAAGTAGATGACACTCTCTCCGCCAAGTAGCTGGATCGCGTCTCCGGGGTGTCGAGGTAAGGGTAGCACGGAAAAGGACGCTGCTGCTGCTGGGGTGCTACCGGCTGTGGCCTAGTCTCCGAGGTCCTCTCCCTCACTCGACGGGGTCCCCTCCCCAACCTGGGTCTCTCCACCACAACCGCCGCGTTCTCGCCCTTCGTCGGCTCTGGCATCACCTCGAGAATCGTGTCGTCGATGAGGTAGGTCTGCTGCTGGCGTGGTCTATCAACATCCTCCTCCTCCTCATCATCAGAGTCCACAGCCACAACCGCCGGCTCCAAAGGCTCCGTCAGTAGGAGGTGCACAGGAGCTGGAATCTTCATCCAACTCATGCCCTACACCCTCCAAGCTAGGCTACCGTCAGCCAAGGTCCTCAACCATTTCAGGTCGAGATAGTAGTCACGATCCATGGTAGACACTGGGGTAGCCAAGGGCACGTAGTCCGAAGAAGCCTCAAAGGAGGTTAGCTTTTCAGCTAACCGAGTGGCGATAGCGCCACAACTCAAGTACCGCGAAGAAGCAGTAGCCATCAAAGCAAGGACAGCACAGACGATGGAAGGAGCATTAAAGACCACTTTCCTGGCCTGCTCCGGGTTGAGGTAAGACATCAGAAGCAACACCTCATGATTATTCAGTTTGCTGATATCCTTTCTGTCATAAAGGAGGTTTGAAAGAGAACGAAGAAAGACCCTCAAGGTAACATGCTTAACATCATTAATCAGCATATTGCTTGAGGTGGGAGCTGACTTTCCGGTCAAGCAAGGCATTAGGCGGCAGACACCACACTCAGCAGGAATGTCATTGATAGAATCCTTGGGAGGCTTGGCCAACCCAAGGTGAGACGCAAACAGATCCATAGTCAACAGAAACTGGTGTTCATCAACCGAAATTCAACGGTCTGGGCAGCTGGGTCATAACTAAAGGAGCTCATAAACTCCAAGGTAAGAAAAGGATAAGAGTGTTTCCTCAGCCTGTACAAACCCGTAAAACCTAAAGTCTCGAATATGTCACAGACATCTGTCTCTATCCCCAACTCCTCCAAAAGTGTAGTATCTATACACCTCGTTGGTCTCATCTTGAGTTTTTGCAAATCTACAAAACGCTCTCTCTGTTTGAAATCTACAAACACAACAGAAGGTTATTCCGAATCGCAGTACCACGGGTCCACTCCCCCCGGGCCCCGGTCTCGTGTAACCCTCCCCCGTTTACTCTGACGGGTCCCTACGTTCGGTCTCGGCATCTGTTTCGGCATATGAGTTAAACAAACTTGTATAAACAGGTAAACATATACTTCACGTAATTCGGACTTTACATACTCAGTTAAGTACACAAACATACCAACAAGGTCGACATGTGAAGCACTTAAATCATTACATTAAACCTTGAATATTCAGCTAGATACACACATTCACCAATGGATTCCCAATTTGATATACATACTCAGATTATAGCAACTTATATTCAACAATTGTGAAAGGTTCAGCATGTTAAACACATCTTTCCCGACCAATCCTAACATCCTAGCACAATTCAAATGTTACTCACTACGCATACCTAATAACATGTGAGACATTTGTACATACTTATGGCAAAGTAACTCAGGACATATTATCATCATCTTCAATATTAGAAACAAATAACTCAGTTAAACTTGTCAGACGGTCTCTACAGCTGTAATTATTTTGACATATTCTTCATGAATCAACACTACTACTATCATATTGAAGTTCAACCTTTATTTAAACAGTTGTATACACACCGAATTTCACATATAAATCACGAATTTCCATTTGAGGCACTTTTAATACGGAGTTTTGAGGCAACTTTTTAAGGTGAAAACCATCAAAATTCATCCTTCAACATGTTATATACAAGGTATAGTACTCAATTTCATCCTCTAATCAATGTAAAACACCCAAAATCGATTTTGATTTTTGTAACCCTAGAAATTTCGGCCCCCAAATTGCAAATTTCTAGTCTATATTACAGCAATTAATCATCAACAATCAAGAAAGGAAGACATGTGAATCATATTTCAACAATTAAAAGCAACAAATTGATCATATGAATCGAAATTTCAGATTATATAATTATTCTAACACATCAAAATCAATAAATCATGTAAATTAGGAAGAAGAGCATACCTTGATTGAGTAGTAAAGTAAAGGAACGAAATTAAACAAGGAAAATAACCCCAAATTTAACCACTACCAACACAAGATCTTGAGAGATTATGAGGGTTTGAGAGCTTAGGTATCAAAATATAGGAGAAGAATGAGAAGAAATAGAAAGAATAGGGGTTTTAAGAAACCCGTGGGATTCATTGTACAGTAACCTACTCGATCGAGTGCCTAGGGTACTCGATCGAGTACCACCCTACTCGATCGAGTAGGAGCTATTTCGTCGAGTATCTGCAGAAATTTCCACATCCCGACGTCATAGCTTCCTAAATAGATCGAGTGAGGTCTACTCGGTCTAGTAAGCACTCGCACTCGGTCAAGTATAGCTAAGTACTCGGTCAGAAATACGAAATAAATCAAAGATTCCTGCAAAAACAGCATCGCGTGTCGATTTCAAACTAAGTTCGGAACTCGACACTAATTATCGCACTTGTTCACGCCTTACCACAATTGTTCAAGCATAACATATCGTCTCAACTATTAAGGTGTATGTCACATTACGCTACTCAAGTTACCCAACTCGGGTTACCTGCTAGCGAATATTCCGTAAACCTAATCACGTCACCATATTACACTTAACTTACTTTATACATTACTACCAAATTTGTGTTCATTCGGTTTAAAACATGTAAATTAGCATTAGTTCATTCTTTAATATAACATATAATTGCATATTCTTCATCACAAATTAATCTATCATGTTCCACATTCAAACATAAGCAAATCATTTTACACAAATCGATTATTACGCAGCGAAAATTTTTCAACTAATAAACGAGGCATATGCGCATTATTATAAGCTATGTTTCATATTATAACTCAACAACTCCATAATTATCATCATCGTAATCATGGTAGGGTTTATAAACTCGTATATGACTACCGTCATCATCACTTATAGCAAACACCAACATGTTCACTCTTCATGTCACGACATACACTTCCACATTCTCACGCATCTCAATCACGTAAACCTTTCTCACGTATCTCATAACCATCGTATAAGCTCACTAATCATGCCAAAAACTTTACTGATTTCACCAACGATTACTATACACGGCCCAAATACCACTATCACACCCCCCTTAAAAGACTTAACCAGAGGTAGCTCCGGCACAATTAACATACACATCACACATAGACACACGGACTCCACATTCCCGTACCATGTGACTGGCTTAAGTATCATGGGGCTAAGACTTTGAAATGAGGGCGCCTACTCACCCAAAATCTAGCATTAGCAGGGCTCCTATTATACATACACCAGGTTCATTTTATTAGACTCACTACGTTCATTAGGTTCATTTGTTACAGGTTCCAAAATCGTCGCTCTGATACCACTTTGTAACACCCCCATATTCAGAGGAGCCTTAACTAGGCCTTCCTTAGCATATAATGGCGTTATCATCTCGGTTGCCCGAGGAAGTAATAATCAAATGTCGATAAAAGAACTATTATGTTATATTACAAGTGATTTAAAACCAACTGATGATATAAAGATACAACTCAAAGACTACTCGCTATAACTATCAAATCTCGTGAAGACTCATCCCTGCCCGATCTCCAGCTATCAACCATATCAACACCTGCTAAGACCGACTGCTCATCATAAGGGATCACGACAGACACATAAACAAACAAGGCAACCACACAAGGTCAGTACTGAGATAAGATACAACAATATCAATAACAACTATCAATATAACTCAACACAAATAGTCACACACACAATCGCACCCACTCCAAACAATCTCCGTCACCGACTGTCCACTGGACCAGCCCTGCCAGTGGGGGACCGCAGCCATTCCCACCTAAGCCCCGCTCATCATACCGAGCGATAACCCTGTCCCATTAATGTGCACATCCCCTCCCGTGGCGGGTTCCACGGAGGGCGAAACTAGGGAGTGAAGTAACTCCCGCAAGTGACTCCACTCAGCCGAGAACGCATCTCGAGAACCAGAGACAACCAATCACAATCACAATCAGAACCATCACACTACGAATGCGATAAAATACAACAACCACAACACAACCACAACATCCGACACACTAGACCATCTACAGAAACTGAGTAGGCGAACCTACCTTTAAGCAACTGCAACCAATCCATGCCAACACATGCCCAAAACCAGTCACCAAGCAAAGCCTATAAGCACAACACGATCATCTATTACTACCAAGCAAACCCTAACTGCAACGATGAGGATAGTGATGATGATTATGACATACCTATAAGGAGAAACCCGACAAAAGACCGCTACCCGACTCAAGCTACGCTCTCCTAAGGCACAAGGACCTTCAAAGGGGCTTCCATGGAGGTTTTGTGGTGAACGGAAAGGAAAGAGGCGACTGATGGATGGGAAGAATGAGGCGGAAATGAATTGCGGATTTAACAAAACGCGATTAAAAACCCTCGCTGAAAACTCGATACTCGATCGAGTACCCAACATACTCAATCGAGTGACCCCCTACTCGATCGAGTAACCTCGCTACTCGATCGAGTAGCCTCTACTCTATCGAGTACCACTCCTAACAGGTAACTCAAGATAGTTTTGGCACGCATTTCTAAGACTATTCCCGCTCCCAAGGTCAGTCAACGCTGGTCAAAGGGTCTCTAAAAGGGCGGGTATTACAACCTAAACATGTTGCCAAAACATTAGAAACTAAGACTTTGAAATTCATAGTATAACCTTTATTAGAAACTTATCATCAAACACACATTCACAGGCACTATAAAGCATGCTATAACTTCTAGAATCACCAATAAATAACAATCTAACGAATACATGAGTTTTTATACTTTTTAGAAAAATACAGAGAGTCACGGAAAGGGGAGAGTTGGAATTACTCAAAAAGCATGTACACATGTCAAATGGTAAATTTTCCAAATTGGTTGGTCGAAATAATCACTCTACAGTAACATTCTGACCGCTACTCACTAAAATATTTATTTCTCTTAATCCGTAACTCGTATAGCCATGAAACCAGCGGCAAATGAAAGTTAACACACGATACTAACACATATAAAAATTTAGTTAACATATCTTAAACACTTATTAAATAGCAGCCAAAACAAATAAGAGGCAAAATCTGAGAAATAAATCATCTTTCAGTCTTTATTCTTTGCAATCCTTCAAGCTACTGTACTTGTCTTCCCCATGTACTTAACCAACCGTTTATTAAACAAAAAGTAACAAACTTAACATCACGTATTACAATTGGTCATAAGATTCGGTCACATAAAATAAACTCGGTCGAGTATTCATGCTCCTCAGTCGACTATGCAACACTTGGTCGAGTACCCCTCTTACTCGGCCGAGTGATCACAACCAGTAGCTACTGCCTCGTACACACAAACGAACACTCGGTCGAGAATTAGGTTACTCGGCCGAGTATCCCCCACTCGGTCGATTACCCATACTCGGTCGAGTACCCACCTTGCTTGGCCGAGTCATGCAAAAAACGAGCTATATATATGAGAACTTATCTTAACGTGCAGACGGTACTTTTAACATGCTACTACCCTTCCAAAGCCACTTGATAAAGCACACATCATGTTCCAACACTAACATATTCAAGATACACAATTCACCTTCTCATTTCATCCAACAATTTCACAAAACTTACAACTACAAGCATCACACACATTACTTCAAACACACAACAAATCCCAAGACACCCCATGTTGACCGGCTTGAAATTGTAAGAGCCTCTATGCGACTTCGGGATGTCTCCCAAGTCTTTGCGGTAGCTCCAAACAACTCTCCCCGGGTTCATTTTATTTAGACTCCCTATGTTCATTAGGTTCATTAATTTTAGGTTCCAGAATCGTCGCTCTGACACCACTTTGTAACACCCTCACATACCAAGGTGCCTTACCAAGACCACCCTAGCATGGGAGACTTCTACCATCTCGGTTTTCCGAGGTTAGTATATCAAAGTTACCATTCCAAAATATTTATTTAAGTATAAAGTTAAAGTTAACGATTACAAGTTCCAAAACCAAATCCAAAACAAAAGTTCACTAGTGCTCAAACAACTGAAACTAAAACAGTAAATCTCATGACAGCGGAAGCTAGACTCGAAGTGATGACTCCCCATCTCGTCCCCAAAGCTAAAGACCATCATCACCTGTCACAATCTGCTCACCATCATCGAATGGATCACCACAGATTTAAAAAAATAAAAACAGGGTCAGTTCACTGCATAATCAAAATATGACGACTACAAAAAGATAAACAACTATTCACCATCCACCTCCAACTCTCAATCACATCATGTAACTGACTACACACTAAAGTGCATAGCCCTGCCAGTAGGGTACCGCATCCTTACCCACCAAATCCCCGCTCATCAACGAGCGATAACCCTGTTCATTAATGCGCACATCCCCTCTTGTGGCGGGTTCCATAGAGGGCGAAACTAGGGCGTGAAGCCACTCTTGCAAGTGACTCCACTCAGCCGAGGATGCGCCTCGTGAACATCACCAACAACCATCATCACACCAAAACCAAACTCTAATCCAACAACAACAGATAATCACAATATCAATCGTACAAACAATTACCACATAATCTCAAAAATCAATTAAATAGTAAACCGAGTAGGGAAACCCTACCTTTTAGCAATATTCCGATTACAAGCAATCAATTATGATCCTTCACATATCCATCACCTACATAACATAATTATGTATAATTACCATCTACTCAATCAATTAATCATGCACATAACCTAGACTCATCATAACTTAATAGGAATCTCAACTTAAACAACAAACACGACTTTTCCTGATTTTCCAGCACATGACAGACTCGGTATAAAATGCATAACTAATTCCTGAAAATTCAAATAGATACAAAGCCAATTGGATGGGAACCCCATGAGTCTTAGCTACAACTCTTATCTAACGTATTTGTTTCAAATTCCAAACTTATCAAGGGGTTTTAGACTGATTTCCAAAAGCTGACAGAATCCGTCGCATAAAAAGTATCGCTTCATAAAACAAGTTTAAACATCATTTTCCGGTAATTCCAAATTCTATTGTCATCTAGACTCTACAGAATATGATGTATGAAAAAGCCCCAAAACTGAATCGACATATAAATTAGGGTTTCAAACTATTTTTCGCGGACTTTTCAGCGATAGGTTCATAAATAAATCACATAGAACAAACCATAAGGAATTAGGCTGCGAAATTTGACATTCATAAACTAGACTTCATATAAACAGGACTCTCTTTTCAAATTTTTCGAAGAAGAATACTTTAAAACATTATAAACAATTGAATGAAATCGACTTACAAACAGGGAAATCGAATTATGTAACACCCCCATACTCCAAGTGCCTTACCAGGACCACTTAAAGCATGAGGATGCTACCATCTCGATTACCCAAGGCAATGTATATCAAATAGACGATAAAGAAACATACTTAAATAAATAATTTTAAAGCATTACAAGCTCCAAAAACCAAACTGGTAAAATAAATACAACTGTTCTTCAAAACTGTCAAACCAACTAAAGTAAAAGAAGTTCATGACACAGCGGAAGACTCTAGTGACTCATGTGATGACTCCATCCCAGCTATCCCTCGTGCCAGCCAACTCATACCTGCTCAATACCTGCTCACCATCCCCGAATGGATCACCACAGTTTTAAAAACAATTAAATGGGGTCAGTGCTGATTACACAAAATAGCACAGCTGGAAACAATATACAATCCAAACCAATCCACCATTCTCCATCACCACTCCACACACCTGACTACACACTAAAGTGTGTAGTCCTGCCAGAATACTCATCGCAACAATTATTCCACACCGCCAGTGGGGGACCGCAGCCGTTCCCACCTAAGCCCCGCTCATCTCATTCGATCGATAAACCCAAGTTCCTAAATGTGCACATCCCTTCTGTGGCAGGTTTCACAGAAGGCAAATCAAGGGCGTGAAGCCACTCCCGCAAGTGACTCCACTCAGCCGAGGACGCACCTCGCAAACCACAGTCAATTATACAACAACCACATTATGCAATCAACAATCACCAATTCCAAATTCGATATGATATAAACCAACAACAACGATTAATCATCAACAAAGCCATGTAAACAATACTGAGTAGGGAAACCCTACCTGAAATAGCAATCACACGACCATCACAGCAACTTATCAATACCGTTCCTCTACGAATCCTCCTCTTATAACACATATGCATACAATTATCACCTAAACAGTGCAATCCTCCCAAAACACCCAAATTTACGCAATTAGGGTTTTAAACAAACTTATCAAATCATTATAAAAATTGTACAAGAATCTTAACCTAGACGCGACGAACTCAACGGTATAAAGAACAAGACAATCCGACGATCCTAGCTATGGGATTTGCTAATAACGTGACGAATGCGAACTACGTAACTTCTTTTCTTTTCTCTTGAAAGGTTTTATAAAGCAAAAGTGATTAAGAATAATGACAGAAGCCTTTTATACTAATCACGCGTTATTAACAAAACCCGGCTAAAATAACCCGTAAGGCTCACTTACTCGATCGAGTAAATGACTTACTTGATTGAGTGCCCCTTACTCGATCGAGTGTTACACGTACTCGATCGAGTACCCATCAGGTCACCTACTGTTTTGCGTAAAAACATACTTACTCGATAGAGTAAGCCCCACTCGATAGAGTACCCATAGACATAGAAAACCGTAGTATTATAGTCTTCCCTCCTTAAAAAGAACTTCGTCCCCGTAGTTCAACCCATACACCAAAAATAAAACATACTATCTCAACTCCGGCACAACAACATAACCAAAACTCAACACAAAATTCAAAACAAAACTCCCAACCAACACTCAAACCGACTCAAAGCAACTGCTAACTGTACTAAAACCAACATAAAGCATACAAAAACCTTTTGCGACCATCTCCTACCCCCTAAAAGAAACATGGTTACGTCCCCGTAACCACACATACCTGATTAAAAAGAGACGGATACCGCTCCCTCATAGCCTCTTCCGCCTCCCAAGTAGCTTCCTCAACCTCATGGTTAGACCAAAGAACCTTAAGCAACACCATTTCCGCATTCCTAGTTTTCTGAACCTTGCGATCAAGAATCTGTTTTGGCACCTCAAAATAAGACAAAGACTCGTCCAACTCTATGTTCTCTACCTCTAACACATGTGAAGGATCGCTCACATACTCCCGTAACTGAGATACATGAAACACATTATGTACTCTATCCAAAGCTGCTGGAAACGCTAACCGGTAAGCAACCTCACCCACGAGATCTAAAATCTCATATGGTCCGATAAACGTCTAGCTCAGCTTCCCTTTCTTGCCAAACCTCATGACCCCACGCATAGGAGACATTTTCAAAAGAACCTTATCCCCAACCTGAAACTCTATGTCACGACGGTGTAAATCTGTATAACTCTTTTGTCGAGCCTGGGCCGCTTTCATCTTTTGCCTGATCAGCTTAACCTGTTCCATCATCTCCTGTACTATCTGCGGTCCTAAAACCACAACCTCAGGTCTATCATCCCAGCAAATCGGACTCCTACACCTCCTCCCATACAAAGCCTCAAACGGTGCCATCCCAATACTCGTGTGAAAGCCGTTGTTTAAGAAAACTCAATAAGATCCAATCTATCCGCCCAACTACCACCAAAATCCATCACACAAGCTCGCAGCATATCCTCCAAAGTCTTGATGGTCCTCTCTGTCTATCCATCTATCACAGAGTGAAATGTAGTAATCATCTTCAAATTAGTTCCCATCAACTCCTGCAACTCTTTCCAAAACCGTGATATGAACCTTGCATCTCTATCTGACACTATATCCTTAGGCACCCCATGCAAATGAACCACATGCTTTCTATAAGCCAAAGCTAACTGTATCTTGGTCCAAGTATCTTTCATTGGAACAAAGCGAGCTGACTTGGTCAAACGATCAACTATTACCCACATCATGTTATTACCCTGTTGACTCCTCGACAAACCCACTATAAAATACATAGAGATAGACTCCCATTTCCACTCAGGTACCACAAGAGACTGAAACTTACCTTGTGGTCGTTGTTTGGGCTAAAAATAACATAATAAGGAAGGCCCACTTAATGAAATAAAAGGTTATGGGAGGAGTAATAAGGAGGAAGGAAGCCCGTAATAGGAAAAAGGGGAAACGGGCTGAGAGAAGATCAGGGGCCATCGTAGAAGGCGTCCGGATTAAGGAAAGAGAAGTCAGGGAGAAGTTAGGGAGATGTTAGGGAGAAGTTAGGGAGATCAGGGAGAATTGAGAAAGGCGGCCGAGTTTGGAAAGAGTTCTTATGGAAATTATATTCCCTTTCCATAATCAAAGTAGGACATATCTAGGGTTCTCACCCTATAAATAGCCAAGGAAGCAAATCAAGAAGGGCATTCAACAATGCATTCACACATTCACATTCAAGAACACATCAACACCACCGCATTAGCATATTATTATACTCAAATATACATCCGTCCGAGATCTTGCAGGCCTGACGCCTAGCGCCAGCAGGATTAGCTTTACGCCTCAATTGTAATCATCCTCCTATTCAAGTAGTGCAATATTTGGCAGGGTACCGTCCCTCTCGCGGTTGTTCCCACATTGGGTTTTCCGTATCACCAAATCTCACGTGTCAATTTACATTACGTACTTATTTTTCTATTTACTTATCAACGTACGAACAATCATACAATCAACCAACGAGTAAGACTGCATTGACCTTAATCAATCAACTTGGTAAAAAATACCTAAACAGTCGTCGCTGTTTTCCCTTAACTCTCTGACATGTCAAACATCGAGCCACAAACTCAGCTGTTTCTTTCTCCATCCCAGGCCACTAAAAAGTCTTCTTCAAATCTTTATACAACATGTCACCGCCTGGATGTACCGAATATGATGTGCAATGAGCCTCTGCCATGATCACCTTTTTCAACTCCTCATCATTAGGAACACACCACCTGCCATCTATATGAATAGAGAACTTAGACATTATCCCTTTCTCTACTCCAGCTCTCTACTCCTCAATCTTAGGATCCAAAGCCTGTCTCCTGCAAATGTCATCATAAAGATCTGGCTCCACTGTCAAGTCTCCTCTAGCATCCCCTTTCTGTATCATATGTATCCCCATCTTCCCCACCTTATCTCTCAACCTCATTAAAGACATAACTGTGCATAGAGAATGCACACTCTTCCTGCTTGCGCATCAGCAACCACTTTTGCCTTCCCTTTATGGTATATAATATCCATGTCATAATCCCCTATAAGCTCCATCCACCTCCTTTGTCTCATATTCAGCTCCTTTTTGAGTGGAGATGTACTTGAGACTCTTGTGATCTGAAAACACCTTAAAGGTCGCCCCATAAAGATAGTGCCTCCAAATCTTGAGAGGAAACACAACTGCACCCAACTCTAGATCATGTGTCGGGTAGTTCTCCTCATAAGGCTTCAATTGCCTAGAAGCATAGACAATTACTTTCCCGTTCTTCACCAACACACATCCCAAACCATTCTTTGAAGCATCTGTATATACCTCAAAGTTCTCACACCCTTCAGGTAATGCTAAGACTGGAGCTCTGGTCAAACGCCCCTTTAATGTTTGGAACGCCGTCTCACAACTTTTATCCCAACGAAACCTGTTCTCTTTTCTCACCAACGCTGTCATTGGTCTGACTATCTTGGAAAAGTCTTTCACAAATCGACGGTAGTACCCTGGCAAACCCAAGAAACTCCTGATCTCTGCCACATTTTTCGGTGCTTCCCACCGAGTGACTGCCTCTATCTTTGCCGGATCCACAGCTACACCCTTCTTTGAAATCACATGCCCCAGAAAGGCAACCTCCTTGAGCCAAAACTCACACTTGGACACCTTTGCATATAGCTGATTGTCATGCAAAGTTTGCAACACCAACCTCAAGTGCTCCTAATGCTCTTCATTAGGCTTAGAATAGACAAAGAAATCATCGATGAAGACCACCACAAACCAATCTAAAAACTGACTGAAGACCCGGTTCATCAAATCCATGAACACTGCAGGTGCATTAGATAACCCAAACGGCATCACAACGTACTCATAGTAACCATACCTCGATGTAAAAGCTGTCTTCAATATGTCCTCATCCCGAATCTTCACCTGATGATAACCTGACCTCAAATCAATCTTAGAAAAGACCGCTGCCCCGTTCAACTGATCAAACAAAACATCTATCCTTAGCAAATAATACTTGTTCTTCATTCTAACTCTATTGAGCTCTCTATAATCGATGCATAACCTCAAACTCCCATCTTTCTTTTTCACAAACAGAACAGGTGCTCCCCACGGTGATACACTAGGTCTAATGTATCCCTTATCAATCAAATCATCCAGCTGTTTCTTCAGCTCCTCCAACTCCTTAGGACCCATGCGGTACGAGGCCTTAGAGATTGGTCCCGTCCCTGGTTTCAACTCCACGCTGAAATCTATCTCCCTTTTTGGTGGTAAACCTGGTATCTACTCCGGAAAGACATCTGGAAGCTCTCCCACCACCAGTATCTGACGAATTGTCGAACTCACCATACTATGGTCTCTCACATGGCATAAGATCAAAGGACACCCCTTACTCAGATAAGACTTCAATGTCACCGCTGCAATCAACTTGACTTTGGGTTTGACAACAAACCCACGATAAGACACACTAACTCCTTTAGGACCTCTTAAAGAGACTCTTTTTTGGTGACAGTCTATTCTAGCTTTATACTTACCCAACCAATCCATGCCAACTATCATCTCAAAACCATCCAAAGGAACTCTAACAAGTCCACTGGTAGGTCAACTTGCCCAACTATCATAGACACACCCTTATACAACCTCCCACAAGATACAAACTTACCCGACGGTATAAAAACTTCCTCTTTTACGGACTCAAACTCTCTCAAACCCAAAAGCTTAGCATGACTCGATGATAAAAAAGATTGTGATGCCCCCGAATCAAACAAAACAAAGGTAAAGACTCCATTAACAAGAAAAGTACCCGTGATTACGTGAGCATCATCCTCAACTACTTTCTTCTCCATCATGAACAGCTTACCACTGGTCTTCTGTCCCCCTCCCTGGACAGTACTAGCAGAAGTAGACGGCTTAGCAGCCGACCCCGACCCTTGGTTGTTGTTCGCTGCTGGTCTCTGATATGAATTACCACCATTGCGGTTAGCCCCACAGTTGTTGTTGTTCTGACCATCCTGATTGTTCCATGACCCAGCCGGCCTGTTACTAGCATAACTCTGAGATGGACCCTGAGAGAAACTCCCCTGTGATGGTCTCTGGAAACCCCTGCCCATAGCACTGGTACACTCATGTCTCTTGTGGCCCATACCGACACAGTTAAAGCAAGATAAACCCCAGCTGCTACTACTACCACTGCGACCACGCCCATAAGAAGCCCACCACTGAACCTCGATCCCGAAGAGTAAGCCCTCACCTGGTTATGGTTGCCCCTCTTGTAACTAGAATGACCACCACCTTCATTCTCAGCCTTCCTCTTCTTAGAAGCTCTCTCCCTATTCTCCTTAGCCATCTCCACCAACCTCTCAGCTCTCCCAGCACGCTTATATACCTCCTTAACATCAGTAAGGACTTCTACAGGCAGCTTCTCCATGATCTTGGGTGTCAAACCCTTCTCAAATCTCAATGCGAAGTTCTCCTGACTCAGTCCCATATCCTGAGCATATCTAGACTTCTCATTGAACTTGTGATAGTACTCACCTACTGTCATATGCGGAGCCATCTTGAAATCACCAAACTCCTCCCTCAGCTTACTACGGACATGTTCCGGCACAAACTCCCGACGTATAGCCCTCTTGAACTCACTCCAAGGTATAGCTGACAACCCCTGTTTCACATATAAATCCAAGGCACTCTCTCTAACCTTGTCCCACTACTCTCCGGCCGCATCCCACAAGTAGAACGTAGCCTTTTCCACTCTAAAGTCCTCAGGGCAATGAACCATGTTCAGAATGTTTTCCATCTTTCTATGCCAATTATCAATCAAGATTGGCGCACCCATACCCATGTACTCTTTTTGGTTAAACCGAGAAATGTTGATACTCATCTTAGCGAAATCTACTCCAGCCTCTTTATCTTTCCCAAACTTTTTTAGAGCATCAGTGAGAGCATCTTGGTGCTCCAGTATCTTAACTATCTCATCAATACTCATATTCTTAGCCCTGGCATACAACGCATTTCTCTTTGGCAACATCTTTTCACTATATAAGAGAAAGGTAAATATAAACACACATCCCATATCTCAAACACGTATATGACCTGTGCAGAACCTACTCGATCGAGTAACACAACCCACTCGATCGAGTTAAGGCCACTTGACCGAGTTGTCCACTTACTCGATCGAGTACCTCGACTCCAGAACCTGACCATAATGCATCCAAAACCTTACTCGATCGAGCCACATACTTACTCGATCGAGCTGACCCTACTCGATCGAGTGCCCCTACCTACTCAATAGAGTGCCAAAAAACAGTACACTGTCCAGAAACGAAAATCACCCCACTCGATCGAGTCACTCACCTACTCGATCGAGTCATGCTGACTCGTATATTACCCGCATGCTTATTCAACACTTTCCCAACCAACTTTATATATATATATATATATATATATATATATATATATATATATATATATATATATATATATATATATATATATATATATATATATATATATATATATATATATATATATATATATATATATATACACAACAAACAAACGTGTATATATAACAAACAACATCCTATTTCACATGTTTCTAACAAGCCACACGTGTATATATAACAAACAACATCCTATTTCACATGTTTCTAACAAGCCACGTTATAAATCATTCATCATGCAATTCCGTTATTCAGTCAACATACGTATTCATATTACTCATCATCTTTCACCACAACATCCCCTATCCTCCACATGTATTCATCCACCGATTTACACAAGCCACTTCTATATAAACATGCAACATACTTAGATAGACACATAACGATCCCAAGACACACCCCATAGTGACCGGTTCAAAGTTGTAGGGCGAGATCGCGACTTTAGGACGTCTCCCAAGTCTTTGCATTAGCTCCTAGCAGCTCCTACCCGGGTTCATTTTATTTTGACTCCCTAAGTTCATTGGGTTCATTAGTTAGAGGTTCCAAAATCGTTGCTCTGATACCACTTTGTAACACCCCCATACTCCAAGTGCCTTACCAGGACCACTTAAAGCATGAGGATGCTGCCATCTCGGTTACCCGAGGCAATGGATATCAAATAGACAATAAAGAAACATACTTAAATAAATAAGTTTAAAGCATTATAAGCTCCAAAAACCAAACTGGTAAAATAAATACAACTGTTCCTCAAAACTGTCAAACCAACTAAAGTAAAAGAAGTTCATGACACAGGGGAAGACTCTAGTGACTCATGTGATGACTCCATCCAAGCTATCCCTCGTGCCAGTCAACTCATACCTGCTCACCATCCCTGAATGAATCACCACTGTTTTTAAAACAATTAAACGGGGTCAGTACTGATTACACTAAACAACACAGCTAGAAACAATATACAATCCAAACCAATCCACCATTCTCCATTACCACTCCACATACCTGAATACACACTAAAGTGTGTAGTCCTGCTAGAATACTCATCGCAACAAGTATTCCATAGCGCTAGTGGGGGACCGCAGTCGTTCCCATCTAAGCCCCGCTCATCTCATCCGAGCGATAAACCCAAGTTCCTAAATGTGCACATCCCTTTTGTGGCGGGTTCCACAGAAGGCGAATCAAGGGCGTGAAGCCACTCCCGTAAGTGACTCACTCACCCGAGGACGCACCTCGCAAACCACAGACAATTATACAACAACCACATTATGCAATCAACAATCACCAATTCCAAATCCAATACGATATAAACCAACAACAACGATTAATCATCAACAAAGCCATGTAAACAATACTGATTAGGGAAACCCTACTTAGAATAGCAATCACACGACCGTCACAGCAGCTAATCAATACCGTTCCTCTACGAATCCTCCTCCTATAACACATATGCATACAATTATCACCTAAACAGTACAATCCTCCCAAAACCCCCAAATCTACCCAATTAGAGTTTTGAACAAACTTATCAAATCATTATAAAAATTATACAAGAATCTTACCCTTGACGCGACGAACTCAACGGTATAAAGAACAAGACAATCCAACGATCCTAGCCTTGGGATTTGCTAATAACGCGACGAATGCAAACTACGTAACTTTTTTTCTTTTCTCTTGAAAGGTTTTAGAAAGCAAAAGTGATTAAGAATAATGACGGAATGCTTTTATACTAATCACGCGTTATTAACAAAACTCGGCTAAAATAACCCGTAAGACTCACTTACTCGATCGAGTAAGTGACTTACTCGATCGAGTGCCCCTTACTTGATCGAGTGTCACACGTACCCATCAGGTCACCTACTGTTTTGCGTAAAAACATACTTACTCAACAGATTAAGCCTCACTCGATAGAGTACCCATAGACATAGAAAACCTTAGTATTATAAATTAGGTTGAAAAAGGTGAGAAATCTCTAATCAAATGAAGGGCTCGTTCATCTCTTCTTTCTCTCCCTCTCTCTATGTTCAAAAATGAGTTGTAAGAAAAGCTAAAGTGAATTTAGAAATGACGTAAGAGGTATAAACAAAACCCTTGGTCAATACATAAAAGAAACCGTCAAACTTGCAGAACCGGTTTACTCGGTCAAGTGCACTCGGCCGAGTATGTAATACTCCGTATTTATGAGTCTTTAGGTACTCTATCGAGTAGGCCTTACTCTGTCGAGTAAGGGTAAGTTGCGTTTTAGAATAGTTTCTGACCTGTTGGGTACTCGATCGAGTAGTCAGGTACTCGATCGAGTAGGAGGGTACTCGATCGAGTACCTTGGGTACTCGATCGAGTGTCCGGTTTTACGGGGAGTTTTCTCGGGTTTTGTTAATTATGCGATTAAGGTATTTAAACATATTCGTCATTGTTTTAATTCACTTTTACAAAACCTAAAACCTTGTTTAAGAGAGAAAGCAGCCACTTCATCTTCCTAATCGCATTCTTAGCAATTCCCGGAGTTCAGACGGTCGGCTCTTGTCGTTTTTCGTGTCGTTGGATTCCTTGCGTCGAGGGTAAGCTTTTAATATAGTTTTTATAATGTTTTGTTAAGATTGGTTAAACCCTAATTTAGGAATTGGGGGTTTTGGTGTGTAGTTTGTGATGTGTAGTCTTTATGTGTTTGTATGATAGGAGGAGAATTCGTAGAGGAGCCGTTTTGATACAAATTTGTAGATACCGTCTGCGTGTTGTGCTTTCCGGGTAGGATTTCCTACTCGTATTAGTCCCATAATGGGATATTGGTGATGTCTTTGTAGTTAGTTGTTTGATATGATGATTGTGATTGTGATTGTGATTGTGGTTGTGTTTGTTGATGGTTCTCGAGATGCGTTCTCGGGTGAGTGGGGTCACTTGCGGGAGTGACTTCACGCCCTAGTTTCGCCCTTCGTGGAACCCGCCACGAAAGGGGATGTGCACATTAATGGGACGGGGTTATCGCTCGTACGATGAGCGGGGCTTAGGTGGGAACGGCTGCGGTCCCCCACTCGCGTGGCTGGTCCAAAGGACGATCGGTATTGAGACGATGGGAGTTGGTGGTGTGTGTGTGTGTGTGTGTGACGATTCAAATTTGTCTGTTTATCTTATTGTTGATATATGTATTGAATTGTGTGATTAGTACGACCCCGTTTAAATGTTTTAAAATCGTGGTGATCCATTCGGGGTGGTGAGCGATTATTGAGCAGTGTAATATGACGCGTATGGGATAGGCGGGATGAGTCATCACGTGGCGCTTAGAAGTCTTCCGCGTGTCGGACGAAGTCTAGTAGCTTTGATAGTTCTAGCTGTAGACCGTATGAGAACCTTGTAATTTCTTTTATTAGTTTTGGTTTGAACATGTAATCACTTAATCTATAATTACTTTAAAAGTACGTTTCTTTATTGTCTTATGATATTCAAGACTCGGGCAACCGAGATGGTAGTATCCTTATACCCGAGTGGTCCTGGTAAGGCACTTGGAGTATGGGGGTGTTACAAATGGTATCAGAGCGACGATTTTGGAACCTGTAACAAATGAACATAATGAACATAGGGAGTCTAATAAAATGAACCTGGTGTATGTGTAATGGGAGCCCCGGCTGATGCTAGGTTTTGGGTGAGTAGGCGCCCTCACTTCAAAATCTTGGCCCCATGATACTTAAGCCAGTCACATGGTATGGGAACGTGGAGTCCGTGTGTATATGTGCGACGTGTATGCTAATTGTGCTGTATATGGTTTGTTGAAAGCATGTTGCATGATAGTTGGTTGACATGTTGGTTGGAATCGTTGGAAAAGTATATGAGAATGATGAATGATATGGTAGGAAAAGAAAGTAGTTCGTATATGATGATGTGTGATGAAGTGGATTTGTAATGTTGTTGTGTTAGCAACATGGGAATAGGATTTGTAGTGTATGGGTGTGGTTTGTGTTATGAAAAGTTATGAAAATTTTAAAACATGCGGGTAATACAGGATTGAAAGTTGAATGTTATATGAGCATGATAGATGGTAATGTTTGGCTTTGGTAAGTAGTAACATGAAGAATAGAGGTTCAATGATATGTGTTTTATATAACGAATTGGATGAAAAGCATGATGGTTGTTTATAACGTGGCACTTGATAACAAGAAGTAGATTATTTTGTTAATTGTATGAGGAGTCGCGCAGATTTGAATGCGTAGTTGTAATCATAATGTTGAAATAATAATGAATGCATAGTACGTTAGGGTATGTGAGATAACATTCGGGTAGTATTCACGAGTCTGCATGACTCGATCGAGTGGGTTTGATTCGATCGAGTGGGTACTTGTTGTTATTTTGACCAGAATCGTGTTTTTGGGCACTCGATCGAGTACCTCGGGCACTCGATCGAGTATGGGGTCACTCGATCGAGTAGCCGGGCTACTCGGTCGAGTAAGTCGAGATCGGAAGGTCTGTTTGGGTTAAGAGTCGGGGCACTCGATCGAGCATGTTGGGCACTCGATCGAGTAGCCTCAACTCGATCGAGTAGGTTCTGGTACTCGATCGAGTGGGGTCTGTGCGGGTCATATGCGTATTTCGGGTCATATGTTTGTCTTTTGACATTCGTTGCATATTATGTTTAATTCAAAGGTGTTGTATTACTTCTTTATGCATTGTTGTACGTATGTGTTGGTCCTGAAGCGTAAGTTACCCAATCTTATGATGTAAAGAGTGGCACTATGATGAGTATGAGTTCGGTGGGGAGGACATGAGTTATATGTGATTATGATAGATGGTGGAAAAAGAAAAGGAAGATTGGTATAGTTTATTGAGGCATGGCGTACGTTTTGCGAGACGGGATGAGTGATATGATTGTGTGTTGAGTAATGTAAAAATAAGTGAATATAGACAAGGGATGATGTGAGTATAATGAACGTGAGGATGAAAAGATTGAAAGTAAGAATGTGGATAGTGGCAGCTTGCGATGTGTAAAGAGTTATGGAGGGAAATGGTTAGGAGTCGTGTGGGTTATGGATTTATGTAGTGAAAGTTCGTTTAAAGGGGTTGAGAAGAGTAATATATAGTGAACTTTGTGGAGACATGTCGCGAGGTGTATTTGTAGACAGTGAGTGAGTTCGGGAGGTTTGGTTTATTAAAAGATGAAACTACTGTGTGATTTCCTTGGGTAATTAACGGTATTAAATGAATTCTGATTTCTAGAGATGTAAAAAGGGGGATGCAATTGTTTGAACATTAAACGTTGGTTCTATGGATAGATTAGTGGCAAGTATGAGTGATAGCATAATAAGAGAAGATCCATGGTAAGAAAGAGTGAGATGATGTCGGTAGAAAATAATGGAAGTGAGTTTTGGAGCAACGAAGGGGTAACCAGATTTCTAAAGAGTTAGCTAGAAGGAATAAGGAGTTGAACTATTAATTGGTATTATTGAATGTAAAGAGAAAAGAAGGATAAAAGTAAGCTGAGGAAAATTTTCACCGGAGCTATGTGATATAAAGATAAGAAATCATCGAAATGTGTGATGGTATCACGAGGATGTTAGCTAAAGGTTATATAGGAGTTTCAGGGCAACATGATTGGTAATGAGTTTCGAGGAATTAAGGGAGTAAGAAGTTGGTGGAGTATTGGCACGATACGAGATATTTGGTGGAGAGCTGGATGACAACACAAATAAGATAGCATTGGGAATAATGTTGAGGTAATTTTGTGGATGGGTTTGATGTTCATTATTTGCAATGTTAACCAAAAAAATAGGAGAAAAACCATGTTATTTTGATATGAGTGTAAGATATTTGATATACGAGCAGCGGTGGCATTGTGGTGTTATCACCAATGGCTAAGAGTGATGGAATATTAGAAAGGTAGCAATTCTAAAGAGGTTGATTGGGTAGGGACCTGATTGTTGTGTATGATTGTGAGAGGGTATAAGATGTGGTTAGATGAGGCGGACGCTATTAGTCGAATAGTGAAGGTATGGTTATATTTGACAGGAAGTGATGGTTGTGCGAATGGGGGAATATGTTATGAGGGGCATATGAGTTAAACTCGGGCGGCAGGTAACCTTTTTCGAGTGGTGACTTACGTGGTCAGGATTGACTAGTTGGTTGTGATTACGGGTCTATGATATGTGTAAATGTTTGTGTGAGGTTCTGACCTCACAAGAAGTGGTATGGTGTGATAATTATAAAGTTGTTTTATGAATGTTCTGTAATATATATGTTGGACACGGTAATTTAATTGAATGATATCCAAAAAGGTAATAACTTGATTGATTTGACATGGCTAGTTATAATTTTATGTGTATTGATAACACATGTGTATTTCGGGAAATGGTAGAGATGATGTTCATGAGATGCTTATCTGTTTATCCATATAATATGTTGCGTGGTGATTTAATAAAGTGGATTTGAGTAAGTTTTTCTTGTCTGAGAAGTTATGCTAAGTCAGTATTTATGGGAATTGTATGCAGTTGTGATGTCTATCGGTGTGGTTGTGGTGCCTCGGGTGGTGATCCGGGCACGGTACATAGTGCTGTGATGCGGGTATTTTCGCATTACGGTGTGGCTGTTGGTGGCGGTGTTGTGATGCCGTCACCGGTTGTGGTGGAGTAGGCGGGATGATTATGATTCGAGTTTCGAAAGTACATACCAGTTATACATAGATTGTTGTTTTGTTTGATGTTGCTCTCTGCGAGTTTCGGTTTGTCTTTGATAGACGGTTGTCTTGCTTATTCATGTTTTCTTTACCAAGTTAAGTTGGGAATGAGGTAGAGTATGATGTGAAATAGAGTTGTATATGTTTCGTTGTTGTCATGGGATAGTGATAATCTGTTGATGGGACACGGTTGTGAGAGGTTGTTACGGTAATTTTGATCTTGTTTTCAGATGAGACATCGGTAGACATGGTAATGGAAAATGATTCGTGGAACATGTGTTGTAATGAGCTGAAAGCGGCAGGTAGTTCATAATCTTTTGTTGAGACAGTGAGTGTAGGGTGTTGGGGAAATTAGTGTCATGTTAAGTTGTGTATGAATTTTGCGGTAATGAAAGAAAGAACTTGAGGATCTAGTGTGCGTGTACGTAACGAGTGCGGATCGTGAGTTATGCTTCTGAGAGATAAGTGCCTTACGTAGAGAGGTATGTTGTTTGGCAGTAATAATGAAGAGTGGGTATGGTGATTTGCTACGAGTTTATGGTATAGGTTAGGTCTTGTTTGCCGAATGAGTTGAGGAATGGGAAATGTTTATGTATGGGAGCCTTGGATATAAGAATGGTGAGTGTTTGGTTTATAGACTGTTATCTTTGACATGTGGTGGTACAGAGGGTAATGAGATATAGATATGGTTTGGTATTAGTGAGTTACGAGGACGTAACATTTGTCTTAAGAGGAGTAGGATGCGATAAAACAGATTTTGATGGTTGTACATATGGTAATATATTCGGAAGTTGAGTCTTGATGTAGAATGAAAGATCGATTCGTGTTGTGGGTGATTTTATTAAAGGTCATGACCGTGCTTGTAGTAGCGTGATGTTTAGGAGTGTGAGAATATTTTGCTAGTATTGACAGTTGGATGATGAGGTTATGAGTGTGAGTAAACTTCGAGGACGAAGTTCCTTTTAAGGGTGGTAGAATGTAACATCCCGTTCGATGTCTATGAGTGTCTTGGTATTGTATTTGATAGTTGATGATATTATGGAGTTAGCAGCTTTAGAGGATGGTAGTTGGTTATGTATGGAGTTGGTGTCGTGAGAGATATATATGTAGTAGATACGATATAGTGAGTCATGTTGTGGAAGTAAACATAGTTGGTGGAGTGGGTGTTAAGAGTTCATGTTCTATGTTCGGTCGAGTTCTTGAGTCCTTAGCTAAGTTGTTGTGTCTTGGTCGAGTCAGTATGGTTGTTTTTTTTATGTATGGGTTGAACTTCGGGGACGAAGTTCTTTTTAAGGAGGGAAGACTGTAATACTCCGTATTTATGAGTCTTTGGGTACTCTATCGAGTAGGCCTTACTCTGTCGAGTAAGGGTAAGTTGCGTTTTAGAATAGTTTCGACTGTTGGGTACTCGATCGAGTAGTCAGGGTACTCGATCGAGTAAGGGGTACTCGATCGAGTACCTTGGGTACTCGATCGAGTGTCCGATTTACGGGGAGTTTTCTCGGGTTTTGTTAATTATGCGATTAAGGTATTTAAACATATTCGTCATTGTTTTAATTCACGTTTACAAAACCTAAAACCCTGTTTAAGAGAGAAAGCGACCAGTTCATCTTCCTAATCGCATTCTTAGCAATTCCGGAGTTCGACGGTCGGCTCTTGTCGTTTTTCGTGTCGTTGGATTCCTTGCGTCGAGGGTAAGCTTTTAATATAGTTTTTATAATGTTTTGTTAAGATTGGTTAAACCCTAATTTAGGAATTGGGGGTTTTGGTGTGTAGTTTGTGATGTGTAGTCTTTATGTGTTTGTATGATAGGAGGAGAATTCGTAGAGGAGCCGTTTTGATACAAATTGTAGATACCGTCTGCGTGTTGTGCTTTCCAGGTAGGATTTCCTACTCGGTATTAGTCCCATAATGGGATATTGGTGATGTCTTTGTAGTTAGTTGTTTGATATGATGATTGTGATTGTGATTGTGATTGTGGTTGTGTTTGTTGATGGTTCTCGAGATGCGTTCTCGGCTGAGTGGGGTCACTTGCGGGAGTGACTTCACGCCCTAGTTTCGCCCTTCGTGGAACCCGCCACGAAAGGGGATGTGCACATTAATGGGACAGGGTTATCGCTCGTACGATGAGCGGGGCTTAGGTGGGAACGGCTGCGGTCCCCACATCGCGGGTGGTCCAAAGGTGGACGATCGATATTGAGACGATGGGAGTTGGTGGTGTGTGTGTGTGTGTGTGTGACGGTTCAAATTTGTCTGTTTATCTTATTGTTGATATATGTATTGAATTGTGTGATTAGTACTGACCCGTTTAAATGTTTTAAAAACTGTGGTGATCCATTCGGGGTGGTGAGCGATTATTGAGCGGTGTGATATGACGCGTATGGGATAGCTGGGATGAGTCATCACGTGGCAGTTAGAAGTCTTCCGCTGTGTCAGACGAAGTCTAGTAGCTTTGATAGTTCTAGCTGTAGACCGTATGAGAACCTTGTAATTTCTTTTATTAGTTTTGGTTTGAACATGTAATCACTTAATCTATAATTACTTTAAAAGTACGTTTCTTTATTGTCTTATGATATTCAGTACCTCGGGCAACCGAGATGGTAGTATCCTTATACCTGAGTGGTCCTGGTAAGGCACTTGGAGTATGGGGGTGTTACAGAGTAACACATACTCAACTGAGTACCAACCAAGCACTCGACCGAGTACTCCAATTAAAATATGGAGTATTACAGTCGCTCTGATACCACTTTGTAACAACCCCCCATCTATTAAAATGCCTTACTAAGGCTTAACTTAGCAAATGAAAGTGCTACCATCTCGGTTGCCTGAGGTAAGGTATATAAAATAAATCATAAAAGAACGTTTAATTAAAGTGAATGAAAGTCTAGTCGATTACAAGCCAAAATACCAAAATCCGAAACTGAAAAACAAATCCAATAAAAAGTGATCATCAAGTGTAGACACAACAGTGGAAGCTAGCTAAACTCGGCGATCCTCCCATCCATCCCGCGATAAGCTCAATCAACCAAAACTTGCTAGACATCTGCTCACCATCACAGAATGGATCACCGCAGGTTTTGCAATAGTGAAAAGGGGTCAGTCAACAATACAATAAACATGAACTACAACAACAACAACAATACAATCCCCAACTTTCAAGTCCATCATCTGAACCGCAACCTATATCTGCCAGGTTACCCATCGCAACAGGTACCTACACCGCCAGTGGGAGACCGCAGCCTTGCTACCTAAGCCCCGCTTATCTCAACGAATGCACCCAGATCATTAATGTGCACACCCCTGATATGGCTAAAGTCATATCACCAAACCAAAATAAAACTATCTCAAAAATAACAAGAATAGCTAGTGGTAAGACAGGTATCGAATCCACAGAGAGGCGGTAATAGTCAGTCTGTAAATATTTAAATTGTCTAAAGATAATCGTTTTCTTGGGGGTTTGTTATCTAACCAACTAATGGCAAGTAATAAAAAGAAGTTTAAACAATGATATTAAAAAGTCTAGGATTTCCGGTTCACTAGATCAATTATACGAGGTCTATTAATCAATTGCTATATCTACCAAGCTGTCTAAGGTCATAAGATCAGTCGAATCTATTATGCCCTTTAGATCGATTCTAACATGCGGTCGCTATAATTAGATACAATCTATTTGATTATCACAGCCTATATTAATTCTAACCCGGTCGGTGAAAGGATTAATTCGCTACACTAATTAAAAACTCAGGCCTAAGTTAATTAACTAGAAGAAGAACAATAATCAAATGACAACTTGTGCGATTTCACTAGCAATTAATCAATTTCCCCTTCTAATTAACCTAGATCCCCTTCATCCTAGATGAGGAATTTAGCTACTCATAACTAAAGCAATAACAACAATAATAATAATTGAAGACATAATCAAGAGCATGAAATAAGATCAATAATCATATAACATAAACTTGAATGATTAATTACTGAAGAAAGATTAGTACCGTAGCAAGGAAATATTAAAGCTAGAGAGAGTATTCAGCCGTCTGAAAGTAGAAAATAAAGCGTAACCTAAATAAAACGTACGAGTTCCTAATTTATAATACAAATATCTGTTTTAGGAAAATCCGGAAAATAATCTGCCAGAGAGGTTCCTCGATCGAGCCTGAGGTGACTTGATCGAGGACGATTGCTCGATCGAGCCTCAGGTGACTCGATCGAGGAACCAGCTTCACAGACGATTTCCTTGCTTTTCACTTCTAGTCTTCATGCTTCCTCGTTCCTCGCGCCATGCTTCGTTTATTCTACTATGCCATCTCTGCTACGCTCATCTTAGCTTGATTATCCTCATAATGCGTCATTTCTGCATTGAAACATAAAATAGCAGCAGTATCGACAATTCATTGAAATAAGGCATATAAATGATATAAAGGCACGAAAACGGTATATAGAATGGTATGAAAAGGAGCTATAAAAGTATATATAAAAGTGATACATCAAACTCCCCCAAACCAACCCTTTGCTTGTCCTCAAGCAAAGCAATCAGACCAAACAAAAGACAACAAACATATGGTGAATGAATAACTCAGAGCAAATGTCTAGGCACATACAAATCCCAGCTATTCATATCTAGAACAAAGTAATGACCAAAAATTGTGCCAATAAAACAAATTTAAAGGCACGGGTAATAGATTAACGCAGCTTTTGCTCAAGATGTGACATGATACCGAGACTCAGCCAAACACTTTTCAACCTTACAAGACAATTTTGTTGGATTCTCGCGGTTTCACTCATGCACTCATTAGGGGTGAGATATATTTAAGATAGAAAGAATAAAGACACTCACTCAACTTATGAAAAATGCATGCAATCTAATGTGATAGAAGATTCTCCAACTAGTGCGCATTCACAATACAGACCAAGTACATGTATCAAGGACAGAATGGTGGTAAAGTGGCATGGGTATAGAAGTGGCTTGTGCATAAGCACGTATGGGTATGTGAGGCTCAGACGGTAGTCACAACGCTAAACCAATAGCTAAATCTAATAATAAATAGAACAATCATCCAACTGGAGAAATTATCTCAACTTTGACAACATATGAGAGAATGAAAGAGCTCTCCAAATGTGCATTAGACTCCATTAATTACCACTCATGACCTCCTAACAAAACTTGATGAAGCAATAATTTTTTCTTTTCTTCTTCTTTTTTTCTTTTTGTTTCGAATTCTTCTTTTTTTTTTGCTTCATAATATTTTTCTTTTTCAACGTAGGAGGCCACACAATTGCTACAAATAGATAGCTACTACCCACATGACAATAAAAGTCCCAACCCAACCAAAGCAGCTATAACAATAAAGACTCAAGTAACTGCGACTGTCCTGAGAAAGGTAGGCAAATTCTGGAATGTAGCTAAGAAATAGGATATAAAATGGCTACATGGTTCAAACGGGCTAACAAAAACTGGGCTAACTAATGTCACACTTATGCAGTTTGATATTACATATTCCACAAGGAGACCACACTCTTCAGCCTAAATAAAAATGAGACCGGTTTATTAATGTTCCCGGCCTAGGAAGCTCTAAAGACCTCAGAAATTTAAGTGGTTTACCAACAAAATAAAGTCAAATCTACTCGGCATAAGGCATATTATGACGGTCAAGACTTGAGTAAAGAGCTTTGTTCATCATAGCTAACGGGTCAAAACAATGTACATGGACAACTAGATGGGACTCAAATGCAAAGACAAAGCAAAATATCATCATTTCTACACAATTCACCAAGACTCGACACAAAATAAATAAAACATGTTTTTATATTTTATAATTTTTCAATTTTTTTGTTTTTTTTTCACACAACAATAAAATAAACACACAACAGAAATAAATACTCTCCCCCAAACCTAAATGTCACAGTGTCCTCATTGTGACGCCTACAGCATATCAATCACACAGAAATCTAGCAACCTATAGGACACAACTAACAAAGGGAAGAGGGAAAATAAGATATGCAATAAAACAAAAACAGGAAAGATAATACCAGCTGTAAGGCAGTAGCCTCCCCCAAACCAGCTGGAAAGTGAGAGATGTAGTGACCAGCTATCACTACTGAGCTCCATCATCATCAAGGTTAGCTTCATCAAAATCATCAATCTCAGCATACAAAGACAGTAGCTCAGGGTCAGGAGCAGGGGTACCACGGCCTCAAAACAGCCAGCTCGTCTACCACGGCCTCTAGAACGGCCACCTCCTGGGAAAGCTGCTGCAGCAGAAGTAGAAGCTCCAAACTGACCAAACTGCCCACGCTGTGATAAAGGGACACCCACATCCCCGGGAAAAAACAGAAGAAGGCTGATGGGGACGGACTGAAGTGTAGAAAGGACGACCCAAAGCACCATAATCAGTACTAAACTGTCCAAACTCAGCAGGAGTCACTCCAAAAAGGTGGAAGACATGGCTATCATCACCAGGTGTGGTGTAGTGGCTAGGAGAAGTGCCCGTGTACTGTCCACCTGCAGCAAGAGTCATAGCCTCCATCTACTCCCACATACGCCGCTCAGTCAATGCGGCGTTAATGCCGTGATGAATCCTTACCTCTCTCGCAAGGACTGGGTCAAAGTGATAACCCTGGGTAGGATAGGGTGTAGGAGGTGGAGGAGGAGGAGTGGGCTAGAAAGAGCCAGGTAAGTGGGTGGCAGGCTGACGACGTCTCCGACGCCCACCAGTAGTAGTAGTAGTACTGGAACTGGAAAAAGTGACCAAGAGGTCCTGTGTGATCAGATAAGTGACAGGTGGGGGTCTCTCCCTAGCTGTACTCTCCTCAAGAAGACCCACAGCTGGCAAACGGTCACAAGGCTAAAGCATGTAAGAATGACCCTGGACCTTCCAATAATGATCCTTCTCGTTCCTAATGTCAATGTAAGAGATATCACAACGCAAGTGGTCGTCATCAGCTAAGGGCTCATGGTCATCCATAGGCTCGTAGGGGTCATCTCCCTGAAAATCACATACAACCCAAGCAATCCTAGTGATGAGGGCACCACAATCTAGATCCCCATATCTCCCTATCATACGGTCAAAGGCTGAGCACACAAGAGCAGGGGGAGAAAACTGGAATGTCCTCTTCTGAAATGGGTTCAGGTAACTAGCAAGAATCAAGACCTCTATGGTAGAGGCCTTGCTCTTGTCGTGCCTCCCGTAAAGTAGGTAGCTCAAATACCGTAGAAACAATCGAAGACAGACATGTTGGACATCCAACAAAGACATACTACTAACATCTGCATCCGCAGAGCCAGTAAACAAGGGAAAGTATCGGATTGCAGACATCCCACTTGCATTATATAAATCCCCATCAGTGTACTTATCAATCCCCAGATTTTCGGAAAGACGGTCAAAAGTCAAAGACCGTTCTACATTAAGCAATCTAAACCGAATAAGATGGTCATTGGGGAAGTAGGCATATGAGCTCAAAAATTCAAGGGTCAGAGCAGGGTAAGACAACTCGTGAAGTAGAAAAAGACCCTGTAAACCATTCTCAACGAACATGCCTAACATAATATCATCAATCTTCAAAGTTTGTAAAATTTTCCTATATACACACCTAGTAGCACTCATGGATTTGGTCATCAGAAACTCGAACCTGTCCCTTTGTTCCTTGTCACGGAACTCAACAAAAGGATAGTCATCAAAAGGAGATAAGTCCTCCTCCTCGGAAGACTCCACTACCTCCGGTATCACCTCCGGTTGACGAATGGGAGCGCTCCTCTCCCGTGTCCTCATGTTTCCTTGCCTAGTAGAAGACATTATCTGCAAAATAGATAAGTATACATTCATACCCCAATCAAAAGGCAAAAACAGTCCCGTTTTTTGGCAAATATGGGTCGAAAAATCGATTTTTAAGACCGAAAATCACAAGTAAACCATCCAAAAAGCTAGGGGAACATGATTATATATCAAATAATGAATATTCCAAGCATAAGAACACAATTTCTAACCAATTTAATGCATAAATTCAACCCGGATTGTGAAGAACCCTAATTCCCAAATTGGCAAATTAGGCATGAAATTCAACAAATAAAGGGCTAAAAAGCAAGGAAATAGCAATTGTATATGAGCAATGGAAGATTCAAAGCTATAAACTCAAGTTTTAAGCAAGAAATTTCAGATTTTCCGGGACAAAAAGAGAACAAATCGGGACATACCTTAGCAAATAGAGCAATGAAATTGCAAAAATAAGCACAATAGATTGATGTAAGCACTTAATAAGCAAACAAACACAAGTTTTAAGAGAGATTTGATGATGAATGATTAAGAATTAAGAGAGAAAGGGGAGTATTGCAGTCGAAATAGCAAATAAGAGTGACGGAATGAAGAAAGAAATTGGAAAAATTAAGAACAAATAATGCACAAAACCGGCTTGGAAAAACGCAGAACCCGGTTCAATTAGGTGCCTCGATCGAGCCTGAGGTGACTCGATCGAGGAACCAAAATTAGGACTAGTCAACTTTCGTTTTAACATGATTTTAATTCCTCGCTAGGTGCCTCGATCGAGCCCCACTTGCACTCGATCGAGCACGTTGGTGCCTCGATCGAGCCCAGCCTGACTCGATCGAGGAACCTACTGCTGGCGTCCTTTTTCGTTCTTTGTTATTCTTAACTTCAAATTCCGTCAAATCTGCACAAAATACTTGAAAGCATATCAAGTTCCCTCTTCTCATCTCTCAAAGTTCAAGGAAAACTTAAATGTAAATGCAACAATTAAATTTAAATCCTAATTACAAATTAATAAATTACAATATCCGAGCTGCCTCTCGGTAGCGCTGGTTTTTGCGGTCCCGCACGACCGTAATTCTTCATCAGTAAGAAGAATCAATGGTAAAGAGGTCAAGAGCCTCTATTACCCCAACATGAGCTCTTTCATAGTAGAGTTTCAGTCATTGCCCATTCACTTTGAAGGTTTCTCCTTTGTCAGTTTGCAGCGTAACTGACCCAAATTTGTTCACATTAGCAACAGTGAATGGTCCAGACCATCTACTCCTCAACTTACCTGGAAACAAACGCAAACGAGAGTTAAATAAGAGAACTTTCTCACCAACATGAAATTCCCTTTGCAAAATATGCTTGTCACGCCACTTCTTCGTTCGCTCCTTATACACTCGAGCACTATCATAGGCATGCAATCAAAATTCATCGAGCTCATTCAACTGCATCAGTCGGTTCTCACCCGCCAGTGAGGGATCCATATTCAGCTCCTTTATGGCCCACATAGCCTTGTAATCAAGCTCCACAGGTAAATGGCAAGATTTTTCCAGAGACTAGACGGTAAGGTGATGCTCCAATCGGCGTCTTGAATGCAGTACGGTAATCCCACAAGGTGTCATCTAGCTTCCGACTCCAATCCTTTCTGTTCTTGCTTACTACCTTTTCTAAGACCTGTTTCAGCTCTCTGTTAAAAACCTCTACTTGTCCACTGGTTTGAGGATGATAAGCCAATCCTCTGCGGTGTGTAACGCCATATTTCTTCATGAGAGAATTAAGATGATGTTCATTGAAATGCTTTCCTCCATCAATGATCACCGCGCGAGGCATTACAAACCGTGGAAAGTTAATTTTCTAAAACATCTTAACAACAGATTTAGCATCACAAGTGGGGGTGGCAATTGCCTCCACCCATTTAGAAACATAATCTACCGCTACTAATATATATTGATTCCTATGAGAAGTACGGAACGGCCCTTGGTAATCAATGCCCCAAACATCAAAAATCTCTACTTCTAAGATTCCAGTTTGAGGCATCTCATGCCTTTGCGAGATATTACCTGTTCTTTGACATGCATCACAAGAACGGACAAAATTAGTAGCATCCTTTAAGATAGTAGGCCAATAAAAACCCGATTGCATTACCTTAGCAAATGTCCTAGAAGGACCATGATGACCACCATAAGAAGAAGAGTGACAATGAGAAAGGATGGCATGTACCTCACCCTCTGGAATACATCATCTGTAGATACCGTCTGCGCACTCCCGGAACAGATATGGATCGTCCCAGAAATACCGCTTCACATCATGCAAAAATCTCTTCTTCTGCTGATAGGATAAATAAAGAGGAAGCATACCTCCTAGCAAATAATTGGCATAATCTGCAAACCGTAGTATTTGCAGCTACAGCTAGCTAGAAGTTGGTCATCTGGAAAAGAGTCATCAATGGGCAAAATCTCTCTTCCTGCAAATCTCAGCCTAGACTAATGATCTAGAACAACATTCTCAGCACCAGACTTATCACGAATTTCTAAATCAAACTCTTGTAATAATAAAATCCATCTAATAAGTCGTGGCTTAGCCTCCTGTTTGGTTAAAAGATATTTTAAAGCTGCATGGTCAGTGTGAACAATAATTTTAGAACCAACAAGATAAGATCTAAATTTGTCTAAAGAATAGACAACCGCAAGAAGCTCCTTCTCTGTAGTAGCATAGTTGATCTGCGCATCATCAAGAGTCTTACTTGCATAGTAGATGGCATGTAACACCTTATCCTTTCACTGCCCCAAAATAGCTCCAACTGCATAGTCACTGGCGTCACACATAATCTCAAAAGGAAGGCTCGGTGATCGGATTATGGTAGCTGAGATAAGAGCTTGTTTAATCCTGTCAAAGGACTTAACACACTCATCAGTAAACACAAAAGGTGTATCTTTATGAAGTAGCCGAGTTAGAGGTTGAGCAATTTTAGTGAAATCCTTAATAAAGCGGCGATAGAACCCTGCATGACCAAGAAAACTAGACACACTTTTAACATTAACCGGGTACGGGAGTTGCTCAATTACCTCAACCTTATATTTGTCCACCTGAATACCCTTACCTGACACCAAGTGACCGAGTACCACCCATTCAGTAACCATGAAGTGGCACTTCTCCCAGTTGAGAACAAGGTTGCTCTCCTCACAGCGCTGCAAAACTTTAGTCAAGTTTCTCAAGCAAACAGCAAAATCAGTACCATACACACTGAAATCATCCATAAAGACTTCCATGATAGACTCTATGTAATCAGAAAATATGGCCATCATACAACGCTGAAAAGTAGCAGGAGCGTTACATAAACCAAAAGGCATCCTCCTATAGGCAAATACACCATATGGACATATGAAAGTTGTCTTTTCCTGATCGTCAGGATGAATGGGTATCTGAAAGAAACCGGAGTAGCCATCAAGGTAACAGAAATAACTATGACATGCTAATCTCTCTAATATTTGGTCAATGTAAGGAAGTGCGAAATGGTCTTTCTTAGTAGCCGTGTTCAACTTCCTATAGTCAATGCACATCCTCCACCCTGTAACAAGTCTAGTAGCAATTAATTCATTCTTATCATTCTTTACTACTGTAATACCTCCCTTCTTAGGTACAACTTGGACAGGACTGACCCATTTAGTATCAGGTATAGAGAAGAGAATACCGGCATCAAGTAATTACTGTACCTCTTTTCTTACCACCTCCTGCATTGGAGGATTTAGTCGTCTCTGACCCTGTGCACTAGGCTTGTGGCCTTCTTCCAAATGAATACGGTGCATACAAAAATCAGGACTAATACCTTTCAGATCATCAATGCTATACCCAATGGCCTTTTTATGAGTTCTCAAAACGATCAACAAAGAAGATAGTTGACCTTCAGTTAGGCTAGCATTGACGATCACTGGGTTCATTTCACAGTCATCAAGAAATTCATTCTTAAGATGAGAGGGAAGGGGCTTTAGTTCAGGTTTCTTTACCTCAGTTACCTTAGGTGCAGTACCCAAACTATATACCTTCTGATGGGGGCATTCCTCTCTAGTTAGAAGCTTCTTAATCCAATGAACTTATGGACTCCATGAACCCGTCTGATCAGCTGAATCCGTGACTAAGACAATCTCCAGAGGATCCCTGTCCAAACACATAGGAAGACACTCATCAATAGTAAAATCAACAACATCTATACTATGACAAGTCTCTTCTATCATGGGATGTTTTAATGTTTTTTCTAAGTTAAATACAATCATATCATCCCCCACAGCTAGAGTCAATCTTCCTTGCCTAACATCTATAACCACCCCCGCAGTGTGTAGGAACGGCCTGCCCCAAATGATAGGGATTTGGTTGTCCTCAGCCATGTCCAAGACAACGAAATCAACGGGGATGAAAAATTTCCCAATACGAACGGGAACATCCTCGAACACCCCCAGTGGGTGTTTAACAGATCTATCAACCATCTGTAGTGTCATATTAGTAACTGTCAACGGACCCATATTTAATTTCTTACAAATAGAATAAGGCATAACGCTGACGCTAGCTTCTAAATCACAAAGAGCTTTACTAATAGCAAGATGAGCAATATGACAAGGGATAGAAAAACTTCCTGGTTCCTTTAATTTAGGTGGTGAATTGATTGGCAACATGGCAATGCACTTCTGAGTGTAAGCAATAGTTTCCACCGCATCAAAGGATCTCTTCCTTGTCAAAATCTCCTTCATGAATTTTGCATAAGCCGGCACTTGACTAATTAATTCAGTGAAGGGAACACTTACCTGTAGATTCTTCACGACCTCCATAAACTTACCGAACTGCTTGTCTAGCTTGGCTTGCTTGACCTTAGAATCAAGTTTTAAAACACCGTCGTCTGTCAAGGAGGTGCCTCGATCGAGCCCTGACTTGACTCGATCGAGCACACTGGTTCCTCGATCGAGCCTAGGCTGACTCGATCGAGGAACCTCAGCAGGTTCAGCTTTCTCGTTCTTTTTGCTTTGATCGTCAGCTCGTGTTTCAACTTCGTCAGGTTCTTTCTCATCATCACTAAGCTCCATATTACCCAATCTCTTGGGATGCATGAAAGGTACCTCCTCATCAGCAGTGGGCACATCATTATCAAGGCTTTGTAGGTCAGTATTTGCATATGTGGTACCGCTCCTCAGCTGAATACATTGGCTTGTTCATGAGCTTGTTTACCTTGAGGAGGAAGACCCCCGGCCTGTTTTGATGGATTTTGAAGTGCCATCTGAGCCACCTGGTTATATAGCATCTTATTGTGGGCAATCAGCTCAGAAATTTGAGCCGTCTGCTTCTGCTGCATTGACAGAGTTTGTTGCAAAAGACTACGCAACTCTGCCATCTCATTGTTCGGAGCTTGTTGAGGAGGTTGTTGATATTGATTGTTAAACTGTTGGCCTCCTTGATTTTGCCTTTGATATCCCCCTTCTGGTTGATTACCACGATTGTTGGGAGGGATATAAGTATTCTTTTGTGGTTGCAGCTGCTGCGGGTTTTGCACATTCTGACTGGACCATTGAAGGAATGGATGCTCCTTTGTTCTTTCATTATAGAAGTTGGAGAAAGGTGTACCTTGTGCACCTTGTCTGTAAGCCTGAAAGGCATTAACCTGCTCCAATGTGCTCAAGCAATCAACTGCACTGTGACCGTCTAAACCGCATCTAGCACAAGACTCCTCTAGTTGCTGACTCATAGCATGAACTCTCTCCTTACTACCCAATGATTGGGTAGTCTTTATCTCGGCAATTTGAGCAGAAATAGTCTCTAACTGTGCCGCAAGGGCACTAACAACACCGGTATCTCGCGTGCTTCCCCTATGATTTCCATACCTGGCACTATGGGTGGCAATCTGATCAATTAACTTTCACGCGTTATCATCATTGGTGTTGTCCTGAAACCTCCCATTAGCAGAAGAATCCAAAAGGGCACGATGATCGTCATACAACCCGTTATAAAACTGGTTGCAAAGAAACCACTTAGGGAAACCATGATGGGGAACTGATCGGACCAAACGTTTGAAGCGAATCCAAGCTTCATTCAAATCTTCAGTAGCTCCTTGCTTGAAACTAGTAATTTGACTTCGTAGTGCATTAGTCTTCTGAGGCGGGAAGTACCTCTTGTAGAAAGCAAGAGCTAAGGTATTCCAGTCTGTAATTCCTTCACCCTCCATATCCAAGTCTCTCAACGACTCAGCAGCTCCATCTTTCAGAGAGAAAGGAAAAAGCACCTGCTTTATCTGATCTTGTGTCACTTCAGCTGTTAAAGGAATAGAACAACAATAAGTGACGAATTTCTCCATATGTGTCGCAGGATCTTCAGCAGATGCCCCTCCAAATAAGTTTCATTCCACCAAATTAATCTAAGATGGCCGAATTTCAAAAGTTTCATTGTCAGTAGTGGGCAGCTTAAATCCTTGTGGGATAGAAGCTAAGGTCGGCTCGGAGTGACTGGCTAGAGTAGGCATGATGGTAGTCTTAGGAATAGGAGTTTCGACTGGGATATCAGCCTCGGGAATTTCGTCCTCTGTGTAGGACTGATCGGCCGAATGTTCTAAGCTCGCCGTCTCGACGTCAAGTATACTTAAGTCTTCTACTTGACCCACTTCTTGATTAAATTTCCGTATGTAGCGAAAAGTCTTCTTTGGTTCAGGATCAAAAGGAATAATCTCGGACCTATTAGACCTGGGCATACACGAAACTAACAAGAAAAGTGTGAGAACGGTCTCAAGGAACTAGGTTCCCTGAGACAAAGAGACAAAATAAACAAAAACAAACTAAACAATTGTTGCCTCCCCGGCAACGGCGCCAAATTTGATATGGCTAAAGTCGTATCACCAAACCAAAATAAAACTATCTCAAAACTAACAAGAATAGCTAGTGGTAAGACAAGTATCGAATCCACAGGGAGGCGGTAATAGTCAGTCTGTAAATATTTAAATTGTCTAAAGGTAACTGTTTTCTTGGGGGTTTGTTTTGTTTGTTATCTAACCAACTAATTGCAAGTAATAAAAAGAGGTTTAAACAATGATATTAAAAAGTCTAGGATTTCCGGTTCACTAGATCAATTATACGAGGTCTATTAATCAATTGCTAGATCTACCAAGTTGTCTAAGGTCATAAGATCGGTCGACTCTATTATGCCCTTTAGATCGATTCTAACATGCGGTCGCTATAATTAGATACAATCTATTTGATTATCGCATCCTATATTAATTCTAACCCGGTCGGTGAAAGGATTAATTCGCTACACTAATTAACAACTCAGGCCTAAGTTAATTAACTAGAAGAATAACAATAATCAAACGACAACTTATGTGATTTCACTAGCAATTAATCAATTTCCCCTTCTAATTAACCTAGATCCCCTTCATCCTAGATTAGGAATTTAGCTACTCATAACTAAAGCAATAACAACAATAATAATAATTGAAGACATAATCAAGAACATGAAATAAGAACAATAATCAAATAACATAAACTTGAATGATTAATTACTGAAGAAAGATTAGTACCGTAGCAAGGAAAGATTAAAGCTAGAGAGAGTATTCAGCCGTCTGAAAGTAGAAAATAAAGCGTAACCTAAATAAAACGTACGAGTTCCTAATTTATATTACAAATATCTATTTTAGGAAAATCCGGAAAATAATTTGCCAGAGAGGTTCCTCGATCGAGCCTGAGGTGGCTCCATCGAGGACAATTGCTCGATCGAGCGTCAGGTGACTCGATTGAGGAACCAGCTTCACAGACGGTTTCCTTGCTTCTTTCACTTCTAGTCTTCATGCTTGCTCGTTCCTCGTGCCATGCTTCGTGTATTCTACTATGCCATCTCCGCTACGCTCATCTTAGCTTGATTATCCTCATAATGCGTCATTTCTGCATTGAAACATAAAATAGCGGCAGTATCGACAATTCATTGAAATAAGGCATATAAATGATATAAAGGCACGAAAACGGTATATAGAATGGTATGAAAAGGAGCTATAAAAGTATATATAAAAGTGATACATCAACCCCTTATGACGGGAGCCACAAGAGGCGAACATGTGGGTGAAGTCCATCTCCCGACAATGGCTGCACAATCAATACCAGTTTTACCAACTCACCAGATTACTAACACAATAAGAATTCATACATTATCACATCACTTGTAAACAAAAGTACAAAAGACTAAGTAGGAAAACCCTACCTTTTAGCAATACTCCTTTCACACGCAACCAATTATGACCCTCCACAAATCCATCACCTATATAACATAATTATGTGTAATTACTACATGCTCAATCAATTAACCATGCATATAGCGTAGTGATAGGCTATCGCACACCTAACAAAGATAAATACCTTAGACACAAATGAATGAAGTAATAGGGGTCGAACACAAGGAGACGGGAATTGCGTTATGAAATGCTATGAATAGAATTCTATCTAAGTCAATTTCAATTGGTTGGTTGGTTTGGTTTGATAACTTGTAAATAAGATGATTTAAAGAATATATGATAAAGGAGTCTAGTGGAGTCGGGTCACACATGCAAATACGTAAATATTCATGCCAAAACTAGGAATTCTTAATAAAATTTTGAACATTTTTGAACAATTTCCAGGAGCTAAAAATTCAAAAACTTCGAGCCCAAAAATTAGATAAATATTTATTTGTTAAATAACCATTATTTAGCGATTTTTTATCAAATAAAAATCGTTAAACTATTTAATTTAATCATATTAATTTATAATGCTTCTACTTCTCATAAATAGAACATGTATATGGTTATTTTTAAATAAATGTGCATAAAATTAATATGCAACATAATTTAATTAACCCTTAATTAAGATTAATGCATTTTAATTCAATTTTATGCCTTTTTATGTCTTAAAATGTTATAAAATGCCATTAAATTTTACAAAATTAAAATTTTTGACCCATATTCATTTAAGACCAGATTATATACATGAAAGACCATATTTTGTGATAAAACTAATTTTAACATCAAAATATCAAATTTTATCAATTTATCTTATAAACTCATAAAATCGTTTTACAACGACATGCATGTATATAACAATCGCTCTGATACCACTTGTTAGTATTTTAGACCGTATTAGACTATTCTAGTGTTAATAAAATTACTTGTTAATTTTATTGGGTGGTCTAAAACTACATGCATGAGAAGAAATTTTCCCTTACATTGGTAAGGTGGCAATATGGGCACAACAAGAGTACTCCTTTCTCTTGTTGTTCTTGAGCTAAAAGTTGATGGATGATCCTCCTAATAATCAAAATAGAGTATCTCCTTTGGTTGGCACCCAAGAATCAACCCAAAAATGTCTTAAAATTACTAACTAGGTAATAGTAAGACAACCTTTTTTTTTTTTGGGAAAATGTAAGTTCTCATTAAATCAAATCAATAGTCCCATACAAACCATTGTTCGAGTCTTTCATGTATCAGACTCAATTACAACAGATATTCTCCATCCATGCTAGTACAGATGCATTTTTACTACGAATATTACATTGTGCTAAACGACTTTGAACATCATTCTTTACCCGTGCTGCAATAGCCTGAGGTCTAAAAACATAACCATCTATTCTGCTGCAATTCCTGCTATGCCATATATGGTACATCAGACTAGCAAGAATCATAGCAGTAATTTTCTTTTTACAAGCAGAAGCTTGTCTCCAACCAATCCACCAACTGATAAGCTGCTGCATAGGAAAAATTATGCAACACCATTCAGAAACCAGGCCACTACATTTCCTACTGAATGAGCAGTCAAGGAATAGTAAGACAACCTTGTATTTATGTTACTACTAATATTATTACTACTAATAATATTTGATGTATATTATTATGTGTGAATTTATTTGATTTATGATCAACTATTTGATCAATTGTTGATGAAAAAGATGAAGAAAATTGGTGTTTTTTCTTCCTTCTAAGAACCGGCCAAAACAAGCACAATGAGTGAAAATTTTGACTTAAAAAAATTAGCCCATGCAATTGTGTATTGAAGGGGTATTTATAGACCATCAAATGTAAAAAAATTATGGGAACCAACCATGTGAATTATGTCAAAACAATTGACAAGTGTTGGTTTTAAAACACTCTAAAAACCGGTGCACATGGTATCACTTGGGTCCAATTCGATTTTCGATATTTGTCCCACAAATGCTTATAAGTCTTATATTTAATTATCTTATATAATTAAATATTAATTTGACTATTTAACTATTAAATAATACAAATTAACAACTAAATACTACTTAACTATTAATTATTTATTAGACCATTTTATCAATATAAAATGTGTCTTATGAACCCTTATTAGCTAATTTTACAACCTCTTGTAAATTTAATTAGCTAATTACCTCCGCCTCAAAACATACACACATATCGTATAAAATTAATTAATTAACAGTTAATCAATTAATTTTAATTTATATTTATTAACTACTTATCACATAAACAAATAATAAATCCTCTTGGCCTGAGTTCGTAGCCCGTCATCAAATAATACATTCACACGACTTATTAAAAGTCAATTAATACAAGGAATTAATTAAATCGCATCGTATACAAATAATTAATATTTCCAATTTGGGCGTAATCCTATAGGTGTGACCTAAAGGGATCATTTGATCACCGCCGTCACACGACAGTAACGTCGAACTCTAGTCAGCCGAGCGTTACCGATGAACGATAATCAACTGACAAATATATAAAATAAATCCTTGATATTCCTTATACGAGAGTTATTATGTAGACGCACTATTGTGGAGGACACTCACTCCAACAGGTAGAGCCTCCAAAAAGGCCGGTGCATCTTTACTCGGTCTCATTTAGGTATGTGCAGTTTCTCCTCTTGGTGTGTGTTACATCAAAACGCACAAGTATGGCATTTATTCCTTATTCTTAGACATGCTACGATAGTTTGCATATGAAGCCTTAATGTTATAAGTTCTCACATGCATCACCTATTATGGAGCCTTTTCTCATTATATGCTACCACATATTTATTTCTAGCTACATACCAAAATGCCTACCTTGTTGAGCTAGTAACCATCTTGGTGAGTTTAGGGTACTTGTGTGAGGTTGATGATGTTGACGGGATTACTAATTCCCGTTGTGTTGTAAAAGAAAAGTGAGAAAGGAAGAAGAAAAAAAAATAAATTGGAAAAAATTAAAGAAAGAAAAAAAGAAAGATGAAAAGAAAAAAAAAAAGGTTTTGATGAAAAAGAGAAAGAAAAAATTGATCTTCCATAGTTTATGAAGAAATTGAGTTGGGAAGTTCATTTTGTGTTGTAAAAGTTTTAATTTGGGCCATATGCTGCTTTGGTTCAATGGGTTATTGTTATAAGATCGGTATTGGGTTATTTAAGCACTCTTTGCTCGTTTGGATGGTTGATTAGCTTGATCTTTAACTCCACATATCCAAACTCGTTTGTCCACTTTTTACCCATTACCCCTAGCCTCTTATTTTATATCTTCTCTTGGCTTCTATTTGTGCATTCTTGTTAGCATTGTCTTGTTGATTTGGAATGTTTACAATACTAGATTACGGGCGCATTCTCTTGAGTCGTAGTTTGGAGAGTGTCTCATTCACATATAATTTGCCTTGTTCATAATATGAGTGTGAGTGTTTTCCCGTAAGGAGTCCAATGTCAATAAGATCATGCACAAGTTGAAATGTCTATGTGAAGTCTTTTATGCTGTGCCGTCATGTAAATCTCATCCATGTTGTTGTATTTTCCTTATGCCCATGTTGTTTTGGGATTTGATTCATTGTACGTTAAACTTGTTTGACGGGAATTGCATTTGGAGGAGATGATTATTGCTCATACCCTTGTCCTTATCATACATTATATTGTGTGCTTGCTTGAGGACAAGCAAAGGTTTAGCTTGGGGGAGTTTGATAGGTCCATTTGATATATAGTTTAACCCCCTATTTTAGCTCGGTTTATTTGATTATTGCACTTCTATTAGTGTATATTTGAGCTAATTCCGTGTTCTAGGTATTTTTGCTCGTATTCGTTGCATTTTGTAGGAAATGAAGCACTCGGAAGCTTTTTCCCGTCAAATTAGCAATTACCCAAGTTCACGAGGCTAATGAGAGCAAGTCTTGACCATGCAAAGGTGTTTCGTGAAGTATATGGGTATTTTGGGAAGAATTGGAAAATCCCGAGCACAAATTTAACTTAGGTTGATGAACAAGTATAGAAATGAAATAGAAGCCCAAGTAAAGTCCAAATGATAAAGTGAAAGATGAAGCTTAGGATTCCTAATTATGCATTTTGACGGAAGAATTAAGGAGAATTAAGGCGAGGCTTTGGATTCCCTTTGCCATTTAAGACGGAATTACGTGAAATAAGCCAAATCACCACGACCCCGATCGGGGTGTGTTGTCCCGAATCGGAGTTACCCTCTTCTAAGCCCGTTTATGTTACTCCCTTATTCCTATATAAAGGGGGTTGATCCGACACTTCTTACACACCTTCTATATCACTTTTATACTCTCATTTCAGTTCTTAGTTTAGGTTAGATTAGATTTTCCTTAAGCATTTCCTTATTGTAATTTCTTTTAATCATTTCAAGTTCATTTGCAATTTCCATTTCAAGTATTTGTTCGTTAATATTCAAGTTCTATTTCCATTATAAAGGTAATCTCATTTTTTGTAACACTCCGTAAATTTGAAGACCTTTATTATATTTTAAAAGTAATATTTTAATCTATTTTAATTTAATATTAATTTATTTGAAATAAAGTCTATTTGATAAAATATAATCTTATTTTATTTTGAAGAAATGTAATTATTTTTGATAGTTTAGAAATGTTTAAAAGTGATTTAAACTATATTTAAACATTTTCCTTTGATAAAATAGATTTCGGATAAAAGTCGTAAAATCGTGATTTTCCCATTTCTTACGGTCGTTGGGTAAACGAGTTTGGATATTGGGCATATGAGTACTTAATCTTTTAGTAAAATCGTGTTTAAGAACTTTAATTTTCTCGGAAATCGCGTTCGACGAATATTTCTAATTTCCGTCGAAACGAACCAAAACGTAAACAAATGACCCATCTCCCTATGCCTTTGGCTGGCCACCTACCCTCCATTTTTCTCCTCTTCCAATTTTCATTTCCTCCATAACTCAATTTATCTCCTCCTTCTCTCAAACATCAAAAACCCACTAAAAATCCTCCTTACAATCCTTAAATCCACCATAACTTCTTCATTTCTCCACCAAATCGCATAAAAATTATATATTCGGAATCCTCTCTTCAATCCTCATCTACTAGTAAGCTTTATTTTCATTTCCCCCAAATTTTGTTTAAGACACTTTTTTTTTGGGGTTTCGAATTTAAGCTTAATAATTGTGTTTTTGTTGTTCTTATAGGTGAAGAATTTGAAGATGAGTTAGGTGACTCATATGTTGTTGAAGATGAAGAGTAATTTTGGGTTTTAGAAGCTTTCTCAAGTTATTACTTGTCTCTTTGCTAGCTTAAGGTAACTATTCCGAGTTACTCGACGAATTAATGTCACATTAGTAGTTGTATTCGTTGTTTGTTATTGTTTGTTGTTGTTGTTGTTGTTGTTTGTTGTTGTTTGAGACGATCTTGTTGATAAATGAATGAATGGAGTAAGATGAGTATGCTTATGTTTAATTTATGTTCACCATTTGTATATTATTGTTTAGAACAAATTTGGATGAGGAATTATGTGTTGTGACAAGTCCGCGTGTTGGCTGGAACGCGTCAGTACCAGACCGAGACGTTTTCCAATGTTTCCAAAAATATGACAGATTGAACGGCATCGAAAAATTAGGTGGTTTAGCTACTTGAATCACTCAATTCGGAGTCCGTATGAGTAAATGACGTCGTTTTATCGATAAAATTTATAGAAAAGTTTACCCTTGTGTGAAAACCGTGAAAACAGGCACTGTTCATAGACCCGTGGTACTGTTCAAAGCAGTGAAACAGACCCGTGACGGGCCGCGGAAGGCCCGTGCTTGACCCGGGGTTGGTCCGTGACTTTGGGGTCGGGTTTTGGGGTCTAATGTTGAATGTTTGAGTTCTTTGGAGTATGTATTTAAGCATGGTAGTACTTTTAGCATGTGATTAGTTTTATTATGCTAAAATTATGTTGAATTAGCCATTTTTGTAAATTAAAATAAAGTCTTTAGTTTGATAGCATTCACATGTTAAGAATTAGAATGATGCATGAGAAAGATATTGTAATGAATATTATGATTTGGGCCAAAAATAGGCCAAGACACTACTACAGATACAGGCTATAACAACGGTCAAAAACTGTTGTTATATAAAAAAGCGGACGTTGTTAAAGCGTCCGTTGTAGAAGGTTTTAACAACGGTTGGTTTACTTAAGGAAACCGTTGTTAAAACTATTAACCACGGTTTTATGTATAAAAACCCGTTGTGGAAAGTGTGACTCAATTTTGGGGGGAAAGTTATAACAACGGGTTTTAATATACAAAACCGTTGTTATAACTAAAGACAACGGGTTGTTTTAAAATAACCGTTGTTGTTTGTTCTTAAAAAATAAAAAAAAATTAAATTAAATATTACTAGATGCATGCATAATTACGGCCTGTTAGAATTCCGATGCATGCATTATTACTGACATCACTGTACATATGAACGGATAATATGGAATGAGAAGGGTTAGTAATAGGATTTGAAGCAGCATTATTGAGAGATATGATGATGATTATGGCACAACTTCCTAACATATATATTAATTAAAAAGCAATTAACTCAACCCACACATTGCTTAGTATAAATACATTGCATATCTCAACTAACATTTCCATTATCTCATATATTCATCTCCAAACTCTAACTGCTAAAACAAACTCTACTTAATCTTTCAAAACAAACTCAAAAACTCCAACAAAATGAATGATTTCATCCTTAAGACTCTTACCATGATCGAGAACAACAACAACTTCATCCGCCGGTTCCTCCATATTGAGGAAAGTTTCAGGAGCTACCTTGCGGATGCTCGATCCGCACTGAAGCACGCCAAAGAAGATGGCTTGACGGAGCAGCAGCGATTGCGGCTATATGACGATATAACAATCTGCGAAACGGAACCTCCAAATAGCCAAGGAGGAGAGGACGGATACGATAGAGCAGAATAAGATCCTCCATGAAAATATAAGAATTGCATTTTTACATATGTAATTTTTTTTTAATTTATGTATTTATAAATATATATATATATATATATATATTAATTATGTTTATCTTACTTCTTCATCTTGCTTCTTCATTGTTTTACTAACTAATTATGCGAACAATACTTAAACAAATAACATAATGGTCGATAAAAACACATACATGCAAAAGAAATAAATAGAAAAAGAAAATAATGACGATGAAACTAACAATGACGGCGAGATTTACCTGATAAATACAGAACGTAATAGACGATGAAATCACAGTGACGACGAGAAGATAAAGCGACGATGAGAAAGAGAGAAATAGAGAAAGAGAGAAAGAGAGTGTGTATGTGTTTTGTGTTTGTTTGTCTGCTGTGTTTGTGTTTGTGTATTAAGGGTTGTGTTTTGTGGCTGCAGCAGACTTCTGTTTGTGTGGTTTATAGTATGGAAGGTATTGACAACGGTTATTAAACAACAACCGTTGTGAAATAAGTTTTAACAACGGTTGTAAAAAACACCCGTTTTTAAATATGTTTTAACAACGGGTTTCAAAAATAACCGTTGTGATTACTTTTCACTAACTTTGCGCCAATTTTGCGCCAAATTATTAACAACGGTTGTGCATGTGTGACCCGTTGTTAAAACTAATAACAACGATTTTTATAACCATACCCGTTGTAATTGATTTTAGTAAAATTCGCGCCATACATTCTACAACGTCTATTGTGATTTTCGTGAATAATCGTTGTTAAAGGGGCGTTGTAGTTGCCTGGATTTGTAGTAGTGAGACTCTGAGCTGGGCCAGATTGACCGAACGAGTTTGGTCAAACTAGGTTTAAACCGGTCAGGCTCGATTTGACCAATGACCCGTCGCGGGACTAGGGTCGAGGGTTTGTCTTTGAGGTTAGTTTGGTTGTTATTATTGGATGTTTTATGTTTATGCCTTGATATTTGTAATTATCATTTCACATGTTGGTTGTTGGATGCTTTGGATGCCTTATGCTTGAGTCTTATTGCCTCTTTGCCATTTTAGCTTGTTCTCATGGATTATGGTACTGTTGGTTAGTTGGAATTTGGATTAATATTGATATTGGAGATATTGTTGGATTGTCAGCTGAATATGCTCTTGCGTAGCCTTTCATATGCTAGGGTGTGTATGATCGTTTGTGTGTGCAAGTTTGGACTCTTTGCCCCTCTTATGGTTAATTGGGTGTCCTACTTATCTAGTGTGGTGTGGTCTAAAGTATTCAAGCTGGGACTAGGTCCTAGGTGAGTATTTCGGCCTTCGTCATAGATAGGCCCTTATAGTCTTTGACGAGTATATGTTCACCGCTTAATAGCTGATACCCGTCGTTGTGAGTACCAAAGATAAAATTTATAATTTCCTATTAAGACTAACCTAGGCTAGTGGTAACAGGGTCGAACCACAAGGAGGCAGTTGTAAATTCTAGTTGTTTTATGATCAGTCAAAGGTAACAATTATGGGGGTTGGTTTGAATTGGTCTAAGACTAAAAGCAAACAAAGATAATAAACTAAAAATACGAATTTAACAGATAAAAGAAAGGCACTAGGATGGTCGGGTCATTATAGCTTCTACGGCGGCAAAAAACTAAGTCGGTCTGAATCAAACTTAGGTAAGGCGGGAAACAAAGAGGTCCTCTCGGTCCGCTCTTTAACAAATAGCATCTCTCGATCTCGCTATAGGTCCCTAATGTCACTAATTCTAACTTTCGTCTGGCGACTAATGGTCTAAACTATACCTATCTTTCGATCTTAGCACAGTCTAGTCGATTTAATTGATGGTCAAATAACTTTCCCTATCTTTCGATCTAATGGGTCATCCACGAAATAGGTATCTAATCGGGTCGCATGCATTCAACTCGTCAAATACAAGATTAAATTCAATTAAAACGAGTAAAACCCTACGAGGTCAGTCGATCGACTGGCAATGTCAGTTGATCGACCAACACGCGAGACAGATCTCCCTAATTTAATGCCGCCTATGCCATAATTCGCCTACATCCTAGCACTAAAGATTTAGCTACTCATGGTGAAGGTAAAAACAACAAATAAACTGACAATGATTACTGTATTCATGCTTAATGTAAATAACAACAACGAAAATATGATAATTGGCTTTGGGGCACTAACTATCAATTCTATACTAATAATGAAAGCGAAGCAATAAACTAAGATTATGGCAGAATCAATACCGAGAATTCAGAGGAAAGATTAAGAACAAAGGCGGAATTCCAATGCTAAAATCGATATCCCAAACCCTAGTTACTCGGAAATAAACTAAAACTTAAAGTACTGTATTGTGATGTAAAACTTAGATAAAAACTTGATATCAAAATTGATGTTCTCTGTTACGTTATATAGCAATCAACGCAACAACTTATTTCCTAAACCTAGACTTCACGGGCTTCAAGATTCACGGTCATCTAATTCTCGTCAAATAGAAATCCGGTCGATCGATCAAAAGGCTGGTCGATCGATCGCTCCTCAAAGAAACAAACAGAGCTTCGAACCGAGCATTGGTCGATCGATCGACAAGGCTGGTCGATCGATCGGTGAGCTGCTACTTGACTTCTTTTAACTCGTGGACTTGTCTTTTGGGCCTTGGATTGCGCACCAAGCTCGTTCCTTAAGCAATTCCTTTACGTCATTTGCAATGCAGTCACTCGGGGGCGGATTTGGCTTGATTTCCCGTTGAATTCTTCACATTTCTGCAATAAAGTACAAAAACACGAAAGTAGAAGAAAATAGGGAAATATAGGCATATATTGCACATCTGAGCTCTGAAATGCGTGTAGAAAAGAGTGTGAAACATCGTATTTTAGACACGCATCAAATCTCCCCAAACCAAACCTTGCTTGTCCCCAAGCAAGAACTAGACTCGATCTAATGACCTAATGGAACGAGTTCAATCTCAGAGCGAAATGCAACAAGTAAAGCCTAAGCCAATTTAATGCACAACTAACAATCAATCAGGAATGTGAATCATGCAAACGAATTATAAAGTCGTTAAAAATATTGCCGAACCGTTGACTATAGAGACTTATCAAATTGGACTCTCGCGGGTCGCTCAAATCACTCAAGTGAGCACAGGTGATATATATGTAAGATAGGAGGAATTAATTTGTAGAGACTCTCACCTAACTACGACCTATGAAAACATGCCAGCAATAAAATATGAAAGTGATCTCTACGACCGTACATACGCATTCCAACCAAACAGATGACCAATGACACATGCCGAGGTATATATGGGATATGTGAGGTATGGGTAAGAAGAGGCAAAACATTTCATGGTAAAGTGGGGGTACAGGTGATCAAGCTAGTACCAAAACGGAACCAAGTGGCAACATCCAACTTCTCGCTCAATATCAAACGAAACGGTGCTATAACAAGCACAAAACTCACAATCTCCAAACTATCAAATCAATAAACTCCCCATAAAATATAAATGAAACATGGGAGCAAAAATCGCCAAAAGATAAGGATTAAATTATGCGAATTGATTTCTTTCTCGGATCTTCAGTCGATCGACTATAATTGGCAGTCGATCGACTGCCTTGAACAGTACATAGCTCTTTTTTTTTCTTTTTTTTTTCTTTCTTTTTCGAATCTTTTCTCATTTTTTTTTTCTTTTTCTTTTTTTTTTCTTTTCACTTTGTTTCTTTCCCTCCTTTATTTCATCTTCCCAATAACGTCTCAACAGAGCATATGCCACCAAAAATGAGTAACAACCCCAAGAAAACAGACTACTAGCTTGACAAAGGACATGCTAAATGTAGGATGTAGTAAATGGGACAAAAAGGATATTTTTGGCAGTGTGGAGTTTATGGGCAAAATGAATAAAGGGAAACCTCTTCCACATGTGTCGACAATCCACAAACCGAACGCATACAGGTATTAAGTAGATCAAGTTCATATTTATGCAAATTAAGGAAACATGACTCATAAGGAGTACTACTCACGTTCCTAGATAAACCGGTCATGAATGTCACCAGTTATAGGCTCTAAAACTCAGAAAAATGATGTAGCTTGCCAATAATCTAAGTCAAGTCTAAAGTTCAGCAAATAAATCAACGAAAACTCGTAGATATGCATTTACGATTCTACTAATAACATGTTAATCTAGCAAGGCTCAGGCAAAACGGGTGCAATTGCAAAATCATCATGGAAATACTACCGTTCCGACTCGACCTATATGCTAAAATAAACGTGCATTTTATGGAAATTTTGAAATTTTTCAATTTTTTTGGAATTTTGTATATATAAGAGAAATGAAATGAAACAATGCAAAACAAAATTAAACGTGAATGCAAGCAAATGGTATGCGACGCAAAACCCTTCCCCAAACCAAATCGCACAATGTCCCCATTGTGCAAAATCATGTAATGAAGAAAAGAGAAACGGGAATTTGCGAGAAATTAAATAAGCAAGACATAAAGGAAAGATATGGAACTCACAAGACTTTAAGCGCAAAAAAGGAAACCTCCCCAAACCAAATAAGTGAGCTAGGAGGTTTCAGAGTGCAACGATGCTACCAATAAGAGTGCCTGAAAGACAATCAAAACCACGCATAAGACCGAAGGAAACAATTTGGAAGCGTAAAAGTTGTGCACAAATGAGACAAGCGAAGAAATAGATAATGCGACGGAAAATAAAGTGGAGTAGAAGACTCCCTTAGGTCCGCATATCGACCAAACACAGCAGGGGAGAGGTCGTGAACGAATATAGCAGCAGCGGTAGTCGATCGACCACCGAGATCGATCGATCGACCAGGTTGACGTGAACGAGTAGCTTCAGAAACCCGCAATTCATCGATCGACTAGGTACGTCGATCGATCGATCAAAACACTCTTCTTTGAGTGTCTTATTTCTTCGTAATTGCTCAATGATTTTAGCTAATAAGCTCTAAATACCTGCAAAAGCACAATAATACGCGCCAAAAATCGCGCAAAACCCGAAATAAAGCCTAAAAGTACTTAAAAATCCTAAGCAATTAAAATCAAATGCGAAATTTTCGCGCACACAAAAGCAATAAAAATGTCTTAACAAAGCAAAAAGAATGAAGTTTATAACGAGCATGATCAACTAATAGTTGATCAAGAAGGACCACGGTATGGCCCATTTCGTCGGCTTCTGGCTACTAGAGGTAGCCTCAATGGTGCTCATCTCTTCACCGCACCCTTCTTAGCTTCAACAGTTGGAGAACTCACCGATCGGCCATCATCTCCCAATCAAGGACTCCTCGGAATCGTCGAGTCCAAATCACCCCATCTCACCTTGGCGGCTCATCCTCCACTTCCTCATCAGTCCCATAGCTTAAGCGTCCCAGGCCTCCTCTTTGAATGATCGGCTGCTTTACAGCTGGCGTAACTTGTAGTACTCCCTTCCCCAAACCAGCTCTTGCATTATCTAAAACAACAGATTCTTCCTCCATCTTGCTCCCAATCCGGGGCGGAGGGGTTAACACAAAGAGAGTAATAGGGATAGTCGATTCGGGAAGCACAAAGTACGATCTCTTTTCGTAGACCGTATTACAAGTGACAGCCACATGGGATCCTTTTTCTTAGCCGGCTGGGCAAAGACAATAGAGTGCTTTCCCACTTTGAAAGTCAAGGTTCCTAGACCGACACCAATAACTGCACCAGCAGTGTGCAGAAATGGCCTACCCAAAATAATGGGAATATGGTCATCCTCAGGCATGTCAAGGACAACAAAGTCAACAGGGAAGAAAAACTTCCCTATCTGGACGGGTATGTCCTCTAGGACTCCTATAGGCTCGACCGCAGATCGGTCAACCATCCAACCGTCATCTCAGTTATTGCAAACCTGGTCAACTTAAGCTTCCTAGCTAGACTCAAGGGCATGACACTTATGCTAGCTCCTAAGTCACATAATGCCTTTTCGATAGAAAAGGTACCTATGCTGCAAGGAACTGAAAAACTGCCCGGGTCTTCTAACTTATGGGGCGCAGTGTGAGACAAGTAGGAGCAAGACTCTTTAGTTAACGCAACAGTGTGAACATGTTCAAGCGATTTTTTCTTTGACAACAACTGTTTCATGAATTTAGTGTATGCTGGCACTTGGTTAACTAACTCAAGGAAGGGGACTTGCACATTTAGACTACGGATAACTTTCTCAAACTTACTGAAAGATACCTGTTCTTTGGTTGGCACGAGTCTCTCCGGATATGGGGCTGTAAGGAGTACCTTAGCCCTCTCCTCTAAGTCGCGTGTGCCGGTATCCTTGGACTTAGGCTGAAAGTCCGTCACCTTTTCTTTGTTGAAGCTAGACCCCTCCTCAAACCGTCTCAAATGAGAACCATTGACCGTCATCGGATCGAAATTCGAGCCGGATCGACCCATCAAAGACTCGGTCCGCCCCCAAAATTTTCGGGACGGTGGTTCCCCGAAACAAGTGGTCTCGTAGACTATTTGGCATTAAAGGACGAAACTCTTCAACATCAGCAGTGATATTGGTCGATCGACCAATCTCCTCGATCGATCGATCAAGTTGCACAGTTCAGACTCCTGAACCCGTGTTTCGATCGATCGACTAGGTACTTCGATCGATCGATCAAAATGCCTGGCGACGTCTTTTCTTTGATTTGTTCGTTGAAGCTTTCTCTTGACTTATTTCTGGCTCATCTTTCTCGACATCATCCTCAACCATGGCAGGACCATCAAGGGTGGACCCGCTCCTCAAAGTGATGGCATTTAGGGTCTCCTTTTGTTCGGGTTGAGTGGGTAAGTGTCCGGGAGCTCGAGTGTTATTTTTGCTAGGCAATTGAGCTATTTGGCTCTCCAAAGAGCTTCATCCCGGCCTCTCTTGCAAAGGACTCCTTCAACAACGATTCTTAAGCTCGGAAAATTCAGAATTCGTGATTGTTGTTGCTTTGCGGCACATAAGGAGGTTTCGATATTCTTTTTGCTTTTGATGAGGCGGCACATATGGTTGTTGCTGCTGCGGATGTTGGGTTGGATTTTGGACATTTTGACTCCTCCAACTCAAGTTTGGTTGGCTTGGCTCGTAGTAGGTGTTTGTCCGCCTATAGTGTTGAAAGGCGACCAAGATTCAAAAGAGCTAGGGCAATTTTTCGAGACATGGCCCTCAACTCCACACCTTTCACGCACGAAAGGACCGTCCGACACAGTGTTGACTTGGTACATCCCACCCTTAGAGGCTCCACCTAGCTCATACTTGTCAAATCTCGCGGTGAGAGCCTCAAGTGCAAAGAACAGAAGAGGATTCAGCAGCTCTTCTCTGGTTTCCCCTCGAATTCCCATACTCGGCCTTGTGGGTAGCTAGATCGTCAATGATCTTCCACCCCTTGGTTGCTCCCAAATTTTCAAAAATCTCCCGTTGGTCGCAAAGATCCAAAATGGCCCTCTGATCGTCGTACAACCCATTGTAGAAATGATTGCACAAACTCCACTTTTCGAACCCATGATGCGGTATGGTTCGCACTAACTTCTTGAATCGGACCCATGCCTCGTGGAAATTCTCATCCGGCCCTTGTTTAAAGCCCGTGATTTGAGCTCTAATAGCGATCGTCCTTGAAGTAGAAAAGTACTTCTTGTAGAACGCCAATGCCAATGTATTCCAATCGGTGATCTCCTGAGCGGTCCGGTCCAAATCTCTATACCACTCCCTTGCAAAGATCACGAAGGGAGAAGATGAACATGGTCTCTTTGATTTGATCCTGGTCACGCCACCGGGTGGGGGAATAGAGCAAAGAGAGTCAATAAAGATCTCCATATGTCTTGCCGCATCTTCATTTGCAGCCTCCACCAAACCGATTTCTCTCGACCATGGTAATGTAGGCAGCTTTGGTTCGAATTTCCCGGCATCTCCCGTAGTTTGAACCCCTTATATAAGTTATCGGCTGTCGGCTCGAATAACTAGCTATACTTGCTTCCTCGGCCATGACGGGATTTCCGGAGAAGTAACTGTCTCGGCCAAGAAGTGGAAACAGTGAAGATCGGGGTCTTCTTCGAACAGATCGTTCTCGTGATAGCTTGACAGAGTACTCACTCTTCCTCTCGTCGGTAATACTCTTTGTGTTCGCCTCAACTCGCGCAAGGATCTCTCAAGCTCGGGGTTCAACGGTACTAATTCCCCACCCCGTGACTGCGCATAAGATGAAACTACAAAAAGAATATAAGAAAAGTTTAAGGAACGGATGTCCCTTAAACTAAGAAAGACCAAAAAATAAAACAACTAAAATTAGGACTATTGCCTCCCCGAAGAACGAACGCGCCAAAATTTGATACCCGTCGTTGTGAGTACCAAAGATAAAATTTACAATTTCCTATTAAGACTAACCTAGGCTAGTGGTAACAGGGTCGAACCACAAGGAGGCAGTTGTAAATTCTAGTTGTTTTATGATCAGTCAAAGGTACCAATTATGGGGGTTGGTTTGAATTGGTCTAAGACTAAAAGCAAACAAAGATAATAAACTAAAAATACGAATTTAACAGATAAAAGAAAGGCACTAGGATAGTCGGGTCATTATAGCTTCTAAAAAAAACTAAGTCGGTCTGAATCAAACTTAGGTAAGGCGGGAAACAAAGAGGTCCTCTCGGTCCTCTCTTTAACAAATAGCATCTCTCGATCTCGCTATAGGTCCCTAATGTCACTAATTCTAACTTTCGTCCTGAAAAGTGACTAATGGTCTAAACTATACCTATCTTTCGATCTTAGCACAGTTTAGTCGATTTAATTGATGGTCAAATAACTTTCCCTATCTTTCGATCTAATGGGTCAGTCACGAAATAGGTATCTAACTGGTCGCATGCATTCAACTCGTCAAATACAAGATTAAATTCAATTAAAACGAGTAAAACCCTACGAGGTCAGTCGATCGACTGGCAATGTCAGTCGATCGACCAACACGCGAGACAGATCTCCCTAATTTAATGCCGCCTATGCCATAATTCGCCTACATCCTAGCACTAAAGATTTAGCTACTCATGGTGAAGGTAAAAACAACAAATAAAATGACAATGATTACTGTATTCATGCTTAATGTAAATAACAACAACGAAAATATGATAATTGGCTTTGGGGCACTAACTATCAATTCTATACTAATAATGAAAGCGAAGCAATAAACTAAGATTAGGGCAGAATCAATACCGAGAATTCAGAGGAAAGATTAAGAACAAAGGCGGAATTCCAATGCTAAAATCGATATCCCAAACCCTAGTTACTCTGAAATAAACTAAAACTTAAAGTACTGTATTGTGATGTAAAACTTAGATAAAAACTTGATATCAAACTTGATGTTCTCTGTTACGTTATATAGCAATCAACGCAACAACTTATTTCCTAAACCTAGACTTCACGGGCTTCAAGATTCACGGTCATCTAATTCTCGTCTGAAATAGAAATCCGGTCGATCGACTGAAAAGGCTGGTCGATCGATCGCTCCTCAAAACAAACAAGAGCTTCGAACCCGAGCATTGGTCGATCGACCGACAAGGCTGGTCGATCGATCGGGCCGATTTGAGCTACTTGACTTCTTTTAACTCGTGGACTTGTCTTTTGGGCCTTGGATTGCGCACCAAGCTCGTTCCTTAAGCAATTCCTTTACGTCATTTGCAATGCAGGTCACTCGGGGACGGATTTGGCTTGATTTCCCGTTGAATTCTTCACATTTCTGCAATAAAGTACAGAAACACGAAAGTAGAAGAAAATAGGGAAATATAGGCATATATTGCACATCTGAGCTCTGAAATGCGTGTAGAAAAGAGTGTGAAACATCGTATTTTAGACACGCATCAATAGCCTTTGTGTCTTAGCTTGGTGGGCTTATATCCAAGTTAGGGCATGACCTCCTGAAGTACTCTTAGAAGTATGTGGTCAGCTTAAGTACTAGCCAACCCTTTGGTGGACTCCTTAGGGGTACTCATGTGTGTGATCATGGGTCTTGGATGCGGTACTTTCCGCATGTCGCTAGGTCTGCGCAGGTTTAGGACTAGGGTGTTTACCTTACCTCGTGGTATAGACTCGAGTTACAGAGTGACTATTGACTGTCCTAAGAACTTATGCCGGTCTCTAGATATATTGTCCTTTCTTGTTTGATGATTCTATGAATCATAGAAGGTGAGATGCAAGCCGGCTATGGTTGATAGAGTTTGGATTCCCGGATGTTATGTGATTCACATGATAGTGTAGTATGAGTCGGTCTAGTATTCACATGCTAGGACTATGTGTTGTTATATTGTTGTTCACATGATAAGCACGATTGTCTAGCATCTATATGCTAAGGCTATGTGTGATTCGTATTCATATTCTTATATTTACATGTTATATTAATTATGACATTTCGTGGCTGGGAGAACTCGGAGTTACTCCCCACTGACTGTGGCTTTCGTATTTGTATAAAATGCGATTGACAGGTAGGTGATGCATATATGGGGTACATGGACGAGCTAGCGAGCAAAGTAACCTTGGGACCTAGATTGGCTTTATATTATTGTGACCCTTAAACACTTTTATGTCATATACTATTTAGGGACATATGTCTCCCTTTTTCATATTTGGGTTGTATAACTTTGTTTCGTGACTTTAGCGATGTTTTATGTATGAGATTTATTTTGGACCTTGCATGTTTGACACCTTCCCATTTGGATATTTTTATAACAGGTTCAGGTTTTAAAAATTACAGGTTTTTACCCAAATGAACCTATTACAAACATATCCATGCAGTTTTTATCTAGAATTATGTGTTTACTTTTCCGCAATGAACGAGGGTGTCACATTTTTAGTACTGCTTTGTTATTCCTTTGTCATTTTCATTTACTAATTATTATCACTTTATCATTTGTCATTAGTGTTATTTACATTATGCAAGAGTAATTAAAATTGTCCACGGAATAAGGGATACCATGCATAAGTAGTTCTTGCAATTGTTGAATTAGGATGTTATAATATTGTTTCATTGTTTCTTTCACATGTTTGCATTGTATCATTAATCTTTGATAAATGATCACTATCTTAGATTTAATATGTTAATTCACTTATATAAGTCGAGAGGCACGAAATTGAACTAGACTAAACATGTGTTAGTAGGACGACCTAGTCATAATGAGAGTTCTCTAGGACCCGACCAATGGTTGACAATAAGGCCGAGAGGTGGTTGTCTTTAAGCCTAAACAATTAACAATTTAATCAACTCCTATGTTTAACTTGAGCCATTACATAATTTGCATGTGTGACCCGACCTCCCTAGGCTATTCCTTTATGATTGTTTTATCAGAAGTTTACCAACCAAACCAAGCAATCATACGATAACTAACCTTGATAGAATTCACCCCATAACAACTAATTAACAACTCTCGTCTCCTTGTGTTCGACCCCTATTACTACATTCATTTGTGTCTAGCGTATTTATCTTTGATTAGGTTGCGACAAGCCTATCAAATTTTGGCGCCGTTGCCGGGGAGCACGGTTTTGTTTGCTAATTAGTTGTTGAATTTTATCTTGTTTTATTTTGTCTCGGGGAACACTTGTTCCTTGAGATCTTCTCACGGTTTCTTTGTAGTTTTAGTATCTATTTTGTAGGTAATAAAGCTTGGCCTTTTATAATGAATGACATATTCGTCCCCCAACTCAAAGATGAGCCTTTTCATGACTCTTACCCGGTTCTACTATTTTTGTGATAGTCTCATCTCTCTTGGACATGTCCTTGATGGGGATTACATGTGTCATCTCGTGCTTGATGGCATGGATTTTGAGACCCGTGAATTGGCTCTAAACTTGAGTAATGGGAGTGTCTACTACATGATCGGGCTAGAACTTTGGCATTTCTTTGATTTCATGGCTAGCCAATGTCAAATGTGGGAGGTAGCACGCCAATACAAAGTGTGGCGCATGCAAGAGGAGCTCAAAGTGTTACAGGCTCGTTTAGAACAAATTTCTCAAGAGAAACCGAGACTACGTGAGCCTATCTTTTCTCATTTTGCCTTTCTACCTCCCTAATGTGAGTGTTTTCAATCTAATGATTTTGAATTATTTGATGACGATGATGATAGTCCGACTTTTTCTTTTAAAAGTCCCCCTAATGTCATTCCAATTGAAAATTTAGAGACTCGTGTTGATAACAAAGACCTTGTAGTAGATAACACACTCATCATGGATAATGTTGGGCCCGACCATAGTGAAACAGATGAGATTTTACCCGAGACATGTGAAACCTTTGAAAATCCTTTCACATGGGATGTAGTTAACCCATTCTAAGTTGATGGAGGACTTAGTGAAGCTAATATAGTGGTTAAGTGGGATGCACCCCCCATTTTTGACGAGTCCTACCACTTAGAGTTTTCATACCACCAATTTGAGACCAGTCATGATTAAAATTTGTGCACTAACGGTTTATTTTATGGTCTTAAGCTTGATGCTCCATCTCTTGCTGACGAGTGGGGTAGTACGGTGGTTCTCTTTGAAATCTCTCATAAGCATTTTGATAAAATTTATAATTCTTTACCTTTCATATATCATGTTTTAATCTTATCAATCGCTTATATATGCTTGTGTATTGCTCATGCGCAGGAATATGATCAACTTCTAAGGGCGTTGACATGCTTTTTAAGGGACGATGGATATTCATTTCGGAAAATTTGTTTTATTTATGCTTTTTAAGACAATTTATAGTTTTTGGGACAATTGCAATTTCCATTTGGTTTTAATGTAATAGTTAGAACAAAAAAAATTTAGCTTGCTTTCGTATGTAGTAGCTTGTGTTTCGCACGTACTTTGCTACTTGAATTGGACTTTACCCCGTTTTCAAGCTAGCTTGGGGGGGGGGGGAGCTTCTACGCGGTTGTATGCCTTCTTTCCTTTCTTTATTTCCATGTGTGTCGTCCCATCTCCCCGTGTTGGGTGTCCTTTGTTTTACACATTGAGGACAATGTGTTGTTCTAGCTTAGGGGAGGGATTTAGTGAGTCTAGTTATGGGAAATCTAAAAAAAAAAACTAAAAACTAAAAATTTGAAAATTGAAAAAAATATCATGAAAAGTTGGTTGTTGTGTTCACCCTTTTATCTTGTGCATACTGTCCTCTTTCCTTGCATTTCCCTTATTAAAAGCTAATGAATCACGCATTTGACGGGTTTGCTTACATGGGGATGTCTTGACATAATGGGTGAGGGATGAATTTTGGACAAAATAGACTTGATCTTGACATTGGTAAGCTATATAAAGGGCAAGGTAGAGCCTCCAAAAAGGCCGACGCATCTTTACCCGGTCTCATTTAGGTGTGTGTAGTTTCTCCTCTTGCTGTTTGTTTCATCAAAACGCACAAGTATGGCATTTGATCCTTATTCTTAGACATGCTACGATTATTTGCACATGAAGCCTTAATGTTATAATTTCTCACATGCATCACCTATTATTGCGCCTTTTCTCATTATATGCTACCACATATTTGTTTCTAGCTACATACCAAAATGCCTACCTTGTTGAGCTAGTAACCATCTTGGTGAGTTTAGGGTGCTTGTGTGAAGTTGATGATGTTGACGGGATCACTAATTCCCGTTGAGTTGAAAAAGAAAAGTGAGAAAGGAAGAAGAAAAAAAATGAATTGAAAAAAATGAAAGAAAGAAAGAAAGATGAAAAGAAAATAAATGAAAAAAAAGGTTTTGATGAATAAAAGAGAGAAAAATTTGATCTTCCATAGTTTATGAAGAAATTCAGTTGGGAAGTTCATTTTGTGTTATGAAAGTTTTAATTTGGGCCATATGCTGCTTTGGTTCAATAGGTTATTGCTATAAGATCGGTATTGGGTTATTTAAGCACTCTTTGCTCGTTTGGATGGTTCATTAGCTTGACCTTTAACTCCACATATCCAAACTCGTTTGTCCACTTTTTACCCATTAGTCCTACCCTCTTTTATGTCTTATCTTGGCTTCTATTTGTGCATTCTTGTTAGCATTGTCTTGTTGATTTGGAATGTTTGCCATACTAGATTGCGGGCGCATTCTCTTGAGTCGTAGATAGGAGAGTGTCACATTCACATATAAATTGCCTTGCTCATAATATCAGTGTGAGTGTTTTCCCGTAAGGAGTTCAATGTCAATAAGATCATGCAAGAGTTGAAATGTCCACGTGAAGTCCTTTATGCTAGGCCGTCATATAAATCTCATCCATGTTGTTGCATTTTCCCTATGCCCATGTTGTTTTGAGATTTGATTCATTGTAGTTTAAAGTTATTTGATGGAAATTGCATTTGAAGGGGATGATTGTTGCTCGTACCCTTGTCCTTATCATACATTATATTGTGCGCTTGCTTAAGGACAAGCAAGGGTTTAGCTTGGGGGAGTTTGATAGGTCCATTTTTAGCTCGATTTATTTGATTATTGCACTTTTATTAGTGTATTTGTGAGTTAATTCCGTGTTCTAGATGTTTTTGCTCGTATTCATTGCCTTTTTTAGGAAATAAAGCACTCGGAAGCTTATTCCCGTCAAATTAGCAATTACCCAAGTTCACGAAGCTAATGAGAGCAAGTCTTGACCATGCAAAGGTATTTCGGGAAGCATAGGGGCATTTTGGGAAGAATTGGAAAATCCCGAGCACAAAACTAACTTGGGTTGATGCACAAGTAAACAAATAAAATAAAAGCCCAAGTAAAGTCCAAATGATCAAGTGAAAGATGAAGCTTAGGATTCCTAATTATGCATTTTGACGGAAGAATTAAGGAGCATAAAGACGAGGCTTTGGATTCTCTTGCCATTTAAGACGGAATTAAGTGAAATAAGCCAAATCACCATGACCCCGATGGGGGTGTGGTGTTCCCGATTGGGGTTACCCTCTTCTAAGCCCGTTTATGTTACTCCTTTATTCCTATATAAAGGGGGTTGATCCGACACTTCTTACACACCTTCTACGTCACTTTTATACTCCCAATTCAGTTTTTAGTTTAGGTTAGATTAGATTTCCCTTAAGTATTTCCTTATTGTAATCTCCTTTAAACATTTCAAGTTCATTTGCAATTTCCATTTCAAGTATTTGTTCTTCTATATATATTCAAGTTCTATTTCCATTATAAAGGTAATCTCATTTTTAGTACTACTTTGTTTTTCCTTTGTCATTTCCATTTACTAATTATGATCACTTTATCATTTGTCATTAGTTTAATTTACATTATGCAAGAGTAGTTAAAATTGTCTAAGGAATAAGGGAAACCATGCATAAGTAGTTCTTGCGATTGTTGAATTAAGATGTTATAATATCGTTTCATTGTTTCTTTCACATGTTTGCATTGTATCGTTAATCTTTGATAAATGATCACTATCTTAGATTAAATTTGTTAATTCACTTTTATAATTTGAGAGGCACGAAATTGAATTAGACTAAACACGTGTCAGTAGGATGACCTAGTCATAACGAGATTTCTATAGGACCCGACCTATGGTTGACAATAAGGCCGAGAGGTGGTTGTCTTTAAGCCTAAACAATTAACAATTTTATCAACTCCTATGTTTAACTTGAGCATTTACATAATTTGCATGTGTGACCCGACCTCCCTAGACTATTCCTTTATTATTGTTTTATCATAAGTTTACCAACCAAACCAAGCAATCATACGATAACCGACCTTGATAGAATTCACCCCGTAACAACTAATTAACAACTCCCGTCTCCTTGTGTTCGACCCCTATTACTACATTCATTTGTGTCTAGGGTATTTATCTTTGATTAGGTTGCTACATGCCTATCATCCCCGAAGTTCACTCCCAAAACAAATTGGAAACATGGACGGACATGCTAGTATAAAACAATATGCCAAATCAATTAAATAGACACACGAGCATATACTTAATTACGAAGATTACAGCGAATGCAACAACAAAATTGAAAGGCTTCAATAAACTTGGCACCAAAACCAAATATCCCGCTTCAATTTCTGAACTTATCATAACCCGCATCAAATGCAAAAACATATTGACGACACCACGATATAGGCCACGCATTAAGACCATCACAACTCCATAAAACAAAACCCAGCCTGGGTGCTCGGCTGAGTGCAGTTATTACTCGGCGGAGTAGAAGCTACTCGGTCGAGTACTCAGGTGGCAGACAACAATCAACCGAGTTTCCGTCATGCAATTCTAATGTACCTTCAAATCGACATTGCTAAGCGTCGATCTATAGGGAAACGTTCACCTCAACATAACGTAACTTAAAGGAAAATAAATCTTGGCCTTATGGCCAAAGTACATAACCACACACAAAGCAAAAAAAGCGGCAACTAATATCCAAATACCGAAAAAGTTCAACATAACATATAACAATCAGAAAACGAACTCATCAAAAATCCGCATCTGTATCCGCATCCATCATGTCATCTCCCCCTGTTCCTGACGTCTCTGCCCCGCCACCAGTCCATCACCCCTCCTCGTCCAGCTGGCTCCCATAGTCGGGTCCCCTAAGTTCGGCGAGGTAGCCATACCCATAGCTTACTGGCTCTCTCCATGAAGCACGGTCCACCCCAAAACTATGGAACACCCCGCTGTAATTTGTAGACACCTCGTTTCTGCACCCCTCGCAAACCACCCGGTGATGATTGGGCCGCATGTTTGCTACGCGGAACGATTTGTGACAGTTCGTAAGTTTATCGTCAAGTGATTGCTCAAACATTAATGTCTACCTCATAATTGTCATCTACGTGCCGATACGGTCGTTTTGACAGTAATTAGAGTACATTTGGAGTCCGGGTCAAAAACCGTCTTCATTTCCTAACACCGTCAAATCCCGAGTCAAAGCAATGGGCTTGTCTACCTAAGGTTAGGATGTCACAAAATGTTGAGATTATATCTCATTTTGAGTCCCATGTCACTTCATTAGGCTAAACTTAAAGTTTACATTACAAAATGTGCATTTCATTTAGTTAAATTGACAACCCGAGTTTTAGACCCGTTTTACGAGGTCATAACGAGTTTTTTGGGTCAGGCCTATTTCAAAGAAAGTTCTAGATCTTTCTTTTAGCTTTCCAACGCCACTGAAGTCACCTAATTCCGAGTCTTGTGGAGAAAGTTATGCTTAAAATACGACAGGCTGTCAAACGCGCTTTCTTGCGCAGGAGGAACCCGCTGAGGAAAGGACGCAGCAAGTGCTGCGCCTCTTCCAAGGGACGCAGCACCTGCTGCGCCTCTTCCTCAAGTGCTTTCTTTTTGTCCAAGTTTCCGTGTTTAACCTAAGTCGGTTGTTTCCGGATCTTTCTCTTCTTTCCTAAACCCTAATTCCGTGATTAGTATAAATAGGAGCCTTCGTTCCTCATATTTCTCACGCGAGTGTCCGCCCTTCTCTTCTCCCTTTGCATTCTAGACCTTTGTTCTTACTTTTTGGCGTCTACGTGCTTGAACTTTCGACCACGTAAGCTCGGATCCTTCTGAGTACCAGCCTCCCCGTTTGCATGACCGACCAATTTGACCAACTCCACATCAATCAACTTAATTAATCTAATCGTTTTCCTCTTACGAGGGCAGTTTCATATTTGCATTATAGTTCGAGTCGAGCATCGCTAATCGATATCTTAGTCCTTCTCGTTTCGTCAAACATGTAAGTCTGAGGGTGTAAATCTCTCCTTTTGTTATTGTTTTATTTACTTTTTGTATCACTAATGTAAGGTTTATGTCGAAAGTACCTTTTAAAACCGATTTCTAAAACCATGCTTTAAAACCTCTTTTTACGGATTTCCAGAAGACAAACCGTCGAGAAAGGACGCAGCAACTGCTGCGCCTCTTCGAAGGAGCGCAGTATCTGCTGCGCCTCTTCGTGAGGCTGCTGCCGCAGTTCCTGCCTGCTTCCTTTCTTCTTCCTTCGTCCTCTGTAAACTCGTTTTCTTTTGATTTGTTATTTGTTTCTTCGTTAATTCTTCGACGTAATTGCATAAAAATTTCACATGTATAATTCATCATTCATTAACATATATAATTCATCATTGTTCCGACTTAAATCCCAAGTAATTCATATTTGCGGGTTTTCGTCATTAAATTCAATCCGGGTTGTAGAAATTCGATTTGTTCATATTGAGTTTCTGGAGTTCGATCTTTGATATATTTTCATCTGTTTATTGTCGTATTCATCATTATATTTGTTATCAATTCGTCATATTTAACCAAATTAATTAATTAGTTTGTTTAATCCATTAATCAATCTTTTGTTCATGTAATTAATTCGTTTGCATCCGTCTCATCCGTATTTTATTGCTTTATGACCATTATTCATATGTAAATAACCTATTAATCACTTTCATCCGAGTAAATAACTTAATCAATCATTAAATTCACCAACGAGTATTAACAACACGCAATTAAAACTACGGCCAGAATTGGTCGAGAACAGACGCAAAAGAATCGCTGCGCCTATTCCAAAGGACGCAGTTCTACTGCGCCTGTTCCGGGTTGAATTCTGCCTCTGAACTCCGTTGTAGCCTTGACCTTGTTTAATTAGCTTACGTATAATTAACTATTAATCGTATTATCACCCACTGATCTGTTCGTTAATTCTTTCTTTTATTCTTTTTCTCAAATTATCCGTTTTAAAGGTATTTTCGACATAAATCGTTAAATCCAATGTAATTATTGTAATTTTCATTATTGTAATTTTCTTTTGTTGTATTTATCATTATTTCTTGTATCATTTGAATGTTCTCACATGTAATTGGGCATTAAATCCTACTTCAACCTTAATTGTTTGCTAAATTACGTGTCAACCGACTTAGTCTAATCTTCACATGTTAGGATTAAAACTTGGATGTTGCATTGCATGCATATAGCCGACGATATATCAAGTACGAATAACTTCCCTAATCATTAGTAGAGGCCGCTATCGAGGCGGGCGGGATTAGGTGTTCGATCAAAAGAGCTTCCTAATACGTACCCTCACCCCTTACTCCAGATCTCCGTGAACACCCGTGTTCATTGGCATCCACGAGAGTCATTCTGGACATAGAATTCTAAGGGTAACGATTGCTTGGTGTTCATGTCTCTACTTTGTGTCTTGACATGACATGAGGTATTCGAACGGTTCCAATTTCCCATAAAAATTGGTGGCGACTCCATACAAAAATGCAAACGCTTGTTTCTCTTTTCCAACCCAAGCGCCCCGTGGGCCCCCCGCTGTCCACAGTTTGGCGACTCCGCTGGGGATAATACACTTACGTGTAGCCAAGGGTGAAACTTGAACAAGGTTAGGGAATAGTTTGTACAAGACAATTGTCGGTTTTCATAACTCGGTCTTCCTAGGCCCAACCCAACCCATTCAACCAATCGTCCCGTCTAAACGGTCCTAATTCTTATTTGGGCCTAAGGATGGATAGCGATTAACGTCATCCATACCATGATGCTTACTCTTGTTTGTATCAAGGGCCTTCACTACTTGAGGAAATGGACTAGGAATCGGCCTTACTCTTGTTTGGTACGAGCCTCTCCACAGACTTCGGGTTTGATGGTTCGGTATGGCAACCCACCCTTTAAACCAAAACCCTTCTAAATGCACTCAGCATCCCGTTATAATGCTTGTATAAATGTTTGTACCTTACGTGATCACCATTTCTAAATAAAACCATGACGAATTTTGAAAAAAATCAAAACCTCTTTTAAAATAAAATTTTCGAAAAACGCAAAACCAGTCAAAACTCTGTCCAAATGTCGAGTCAAACTTCGGGCCTAAAACCCATTTCAAAATTAAATCCAAAACAACAAAACAAAAAAAAAACGAAACAACAACAGAAAAAAAAAGGAAAAAAAAAACCAAAAACGTTTTATTCAAAATATTTTCAAACCGTGTAAATATAAATGTGTAAATTCAATCGGGCTAAGTTAGAGTCAAAGTTCAAACCGACTATGTCCTAGTCGGAACTCTGTCAAGTCATAAACCCGCTTTCCTTTACATTTTTGGGTCTTCGAGTCAAGTCCTAAGGCGTCACGCCGTCATTTTAGACCCCCTACCCCAATTCAGTTAGGATCTAAACACTCGAGTCACACGTTCCGAGGCTCAACACACGAGTCTCAATGGGCCTCATATTTCAGTCTAAACTACAATAGTCTTCTTAACACCTATAAGCAAACCTCGAGTCCAGAATC